>NC_133618.1:239241367-239841367 GCF_048593235.1 Sminthopsis crassicaudata | reverse complement strand
CTGCGCCTGAGCTAAGATAGAGCTCTGGGAGAGAGTTCCCCACCCCCTCCCTGGAAGTGCCTCAGAGGTGATTAGCACTACTGTGCTTCGAGGGCGTAGAATAGTAAAGACAGCACAAAGCCCAGCTTATGTGTCTGGGTGGGGCGTGGATGTCTGCAGCAGGTGACATGAAAAGCCCCTGTGCTCAAACTGGAAGTGTCTGCCAGAAACCGCGGTCCCTAGTTCAAAGGCTCCGCTTCTCTGGGACTTCCTGGAGCTGAGTTCCACTCCCTCCAGCTAAACTAGGCAGTGTGTGTTGCCTTGGGCCGTATCCACCCACTTATCAATCTCTTAACTATTCTCAGGTGGTAGCTGAGGCCACACCCCCTGGTGCCGAGTCTCTGCTGAGTTACCCCGAGGATCGGGGAAAATCTAATCTGAGTTTTAAAATATTTTGGCTTTCTCTTCTGAACTGCTAAATAATTAGCAGAGAAGAGCTAACAGCCTGTGCCAGATTCCTTTACCTCAGTGGCTTCTCTGATCCCAGAGCCCTTCCCAGCGCAATGGGCGCAGTGTGCCCCTACCCCACCGTCTGTGCTGGTCTCTCTTATTCCTCCCCTGAGAACTGACCTTTCCTGTTGAAACTCCAGATTCTCTTCAGCTGGTAAGTCGTGCTTCCAGTCCTTGTGATATCTATCAGTCCTGAGCTAATTTTGAGACTTAATTTATCTAATTGGTTGTGAGGGAGTGAGGACGTTCACTGAGTCGTGTGTTTCTTCTCCGCCATCTTGGCTCCGCCCCCGGAAATGCTTTTCTTACTGGAGTAAAAGCAGCAGCAACATACATTTGACATATAGTAGGTCTATTTTTCATTCCCTGTGTCAAAACTGTCCATTCATATATTTTATAAGGCTCATCTAAGTTAATGCTGGGCAATGAAGAAGCAAATCTTTTCATATCCTCCTTATCTAGAGGGATACAATAGAAACAATCCTTAATGTCTATAACCCAAAGAGGCCATTTTCTAGGCAATTGAGTAGGAAATGGAAGACCAGACTGAAGAGTTGCCATAGTTTCCATCTGTTCATTTACTTTTCTTAAATCAGTCAATATCCTACATATTCCAGATTTCTTTCTTACAACAAATACTGGAGAAATCCAAGGACATAGAGAAGGTTGTAAGTGTCTTTGGTCAAGTTGTTCTTGTACTATATCTAATAAAGCTTGAATTTTATCTTTGGCTAAGGATCACTCTTCTATCCACATTGTTGTATAAGTTTTCCATTGAATAGGATTGAATAGGAACAGGTGAAAATATTGGCAGGCCTTCAACAGCAGCCATGCCTAAAAAAAAAAAAAAAAAAAAAAAAGGACTCATTTGTGATACTAACTGTTGTAAACTGATTCTTCCCCACAGCTTGATGAGGATTTTTCTAACTATAAAAGGAGTAAAAACTCATGTTTCACCTTTAAATGTCCATCTCAAAGGGGCAGCACTAACTTTAGCTGCTATTGATCTTCCTATGCCAGACGTGTAGGTGTCTTCCTTAATCTTTGGCCAGTGACTGGGCCAGTTGTTACCTCTAATGACTATACAATCTGCATCTGTGTTTACCAATCCTTCTAATGGTATGCCATTTATATAGATAGTAAGCATAGGCTGCTCAGCTGTAACTGTGGCAGTCTAGAATATTCCTGGATTCTGTTGCTTGGAGTCAGAATCTGGGCAACCATCACCATAAAGACAATAGGCATCTTTATCAGTAAACCTGATGCTATTACTTCTCCTGATTGATGTCATACATTGTCTACTTATATTAGTGACTGAGATATTATCTACACATTTCCCAGTTTCCCACATCAGTATATAGATGAACACTGTTTTGTAAGTATTCTCAGGAGGTGAAATGGTCAAGTTTACTGTGCCTGGAGGCAAGGGATCCATAGGCTGGAGAGGAACAGATTTCATCTCTCCAGGGGGTATCTCAATTGTCCCAGCTGCATGCAACTCTACTCTCTCCACTTGTAATCCTTTTCTCCCATCAGATGTCTTCCTGGCTGATTGGTCATATCTTCTAAAGTGTTTCTGAGTGTAGCATCACTTGCCATCATGCCTCCAGTGGTTTTTGTTTTGGGCCCTGGGACTGCGCCCCTCCATCCTGTTTCCCTGAATCAGTCTAAATTCTGATGCCCAATGTAAGCCTCTGTTGCATTTTGGACATGGGGTCTTGTTCTCCCACCCTGTTTTCTCACTCTCTTTCTATGCCAACATTGAGCTTTCAGATGCCCCACTTTACCACATTGAAAGCATTGGTGAGCCTCTCTGGAAGTCCCTTGCCAAAAGGGACCCTGTCTTCCCATGTTTGTATCTTGGGAAGTCTGCATCATAGCCTGGCTACAAAAGGTATTTGTGCCCACTGTGGTACAGCATCTTATGATCTCCTCTAAAGGGGCATCCTTGTGTAATCCTAGTTTAATTCTTCTGCAAACCTCATTAGCATTTTCTTTAGCAAGTTGCCTTATCATAATTTCTGTTGCTGCATTTTCACCAATAGTTTGTATGATAGCTGTCTGCATACATGCCACAAAATCAGCAAAGAGTTCATTTAGCACTTGTGCTATTTCCGTGAAGGCTTCTCCTCTGTCTTGTTTACGTGGGATAAAATCCATGCTTTGATAGCAGCAGAAGCAATTTGCTCATATGCTGCTATGGGGTAATTAATCTGTACTGAAATGTCTGCATAAGAACCTACACCTGTTAGTTGGTCACAAGTGATTGAAGTATTAACTCCACTTTGACTATTTTGTTGGACTTGTATCCTACAGAGCTCACTATATTCAGAAAGCCACAACAAGTTTTATCCAGGTTCTAAGCATGTCCTTGCTATAGATTTACATTCACTAGGGGTTAAAATTTCATAAGCCAAATTATATAATAACATCTTAACATAAGATGATGTAGCCCCCAAAACAGTGAAAGCCTTTTTCAGATCTTTGATAATTTCTAAATTAAAAGGAGTGTATCTTTTCCTTTCTTAACCTGAAGAGTTAGGATGTTCAATCACAGGATACATTTCTGTTTTCAAATCAGTTGTATTCTGCCCTTCCTCTTTGACTTTAACTAGTGCCTTTTGCAATCGAGTCATAGGAGGGGTGATTGCTGGGGGGAAGGTGCTGTTGGTATCACTCCTTCTCTTCCCCCCTCCACCCAGGAAGGTGAAGTTGAAGGGGGAGGATCAAGACCCTGATTGGGTATAGGTGGAGTTGAAGCTAGGCTGTGAGAGTGAATATCATCATGCCCTTCAAGTTCACTTAACTCCTCGTGCCCTCTAGTCATTTTTCCATTATCCTTTCTCTTCTCTTCCTCTTTCTCCTCACACTTCCTTATGTGACTATTTTTAAAACTTTTCTTTTTTTCTAGAACATGTGGGATTCTTTAAGGCCAATTGCATTACATTGCATATATAGAATGTTTCCTTAGAAATTGAATCAGGACCTTTATCATTGTAATATTCACATAGTTGATCTCCTACTACTTTCCAATTACTTGTCTCTATTTCTTCTTCCTTGAAGAACCAAGAGAACATGCATTCTAATGTATCTAAAAGTCCACCAGTCTGCTCCCAAGTTACAAGCAAACTTTGCCTCTTTATCAACCTAACTATATTTTCTATAGAGCTCCCACAGGGTAGGGTAGGGTGGGTGAGAATCTTTTTTCCTAGTATCTGCCCCACTTCAGCTAGAAAAGGAAAGTTCCTAGTTTAGCTCTTAACAAAGTAAGTTCCCTGTTTGTCTATTACAATACCCACCCGATTTCCCGATCATAGCAAAATTAGAGTCCTTGGTCTACATTGGGTGCCAAAATGGAGAGTATGGGCTAGCTCCCTGGAGGGCTTCAGGGTCAGCCAGAATCAGGATGACTTAAAGTCCTTTTTCTTAAGGGAAGAAGTAAATGAGGCAGGCAAGCAGAATCCTGGATCCTGGAGTCCAGAGCCACCAGCCTCTTTCCTCCTAGTCCTGCTGCCAAGTGACTCTCTGGCCCCTCTCCTTCTGCCCTCCAGTCCTTGCCTATGATTATCTTAACACCAAACATCAGCAAGCACCAATGGCAAAAAAAAGCCATTTATCCAAACATATGCTAATAGAGTAATGGTCTCACATTGAATAATTAGGCTTAAGTGCTGGGTTGTCTGATTCAAGCATACCTTTTTTTTGAGTTTCAGTAATTTATCGTGAAGAACACTGATATTTTTTCTTTAAGATGTTTTCATATCTTATTATGATTATCAGCATTTCTAAAATTATACCAAGTAGGAATGATAACAATTTAATCTTTTTTTTTTAATTGAAAGTTGTTGTGATATGTGAGCTATCTGCCTATGGCTGCTAGGAATCCAATTCAGACCTGTAGAATGGATCCTTCCATGTGAGGAAATGATGATGATACAAGGAGACTGAGAAGCAGTTGCTGTTCTCTGCCTTCTCCTCTGAGAGGCAGTTGCATTGTCTGACCTCTCCACCAATAGACTGTTGTGTTTTCTGACCTCTCTCCTCTTCCTTCTGCCTCCAATTCATTTCATTCCCCATCCACAAGAAATATCTGCATTAGCAAAGGCTGCTTTGCAACTCCTTAAGATGTTATGATTCATAGCTGTAGAGATTCTTGGAGAATTGACCTGCCCTTTCACTTAATCATGGCCCTTAACAGAAAGTACAGTCATAATCTTGGTCTTCACATCAAAATAAGAACAAAAAGTCCATTGATATCCTTTTTATAATTTCTGTGTACTGTAGTAATATAATTTTGCTTGGCCCTGAGAACAAGAAACCTACGCCTACTGATTGTCCTCATAGAAACTCAAGAAAGATAATCACTGCCCCAGAAGGGTGCCTCCTGTAGAGTATAAGTTGATCTGTTCTAACATCCCATTGATCCCCAATTCATGAGGAATGAATTGGGTCATTCTACAAAATCTAATGTTCCCTATTTGAATTGCAGAAGAATAATCCTTTCAAGTTCAATCCTGAATGGTAGAGGGTACTTGACTTGTATATTTTGAAGTAATCCCAAATTATTTGTTTTTTATTTCCATGTATTTATAAGTTAGTGACAAAGTATTTCATGGATTTGTCAAAATAATGAGTAATTTTTTCCAGTAAAGTTGTTTTCATTCTTTGGAGTAGCATTTAGAAACACACATTTATTTTAGGAGATCTATAATCAGAAGACTTGGGATTTAAATACCACATATGAGGCTAGCTATCCATGTGACCTTGAGCAAATGGCCTCTGCAGTTTCTTCCAATTTTAAATTTATGCTTATGACTCATTTGAGCTCTTAGAAACTGGTGTTTGTATTCTGTCTTTATTCTCGTTTTGCCAGGTCAGTAACAATTTTTTTTTTAATTTGACTCATATCTTCTACTATATTATATATCTATAGTACTCTTTTCATTCTTTCTTTCTTTCTTTCTTTCTTTCTTTCTTTCTTTCTTTCTTTCTTTCTTTCTTTCTTTCTTTCTTTCTTTCTTTCTTTCTTTCTTTCTTTCTTTTTGAGTCTCCTGCCTAAGTAAAATTTCTTACTTTTTATTCTAAACTTTTTTATTCACTCTTTATCTCTTCCTTCAGTTCTTTTCACCCTTTCAGGTACTCTCAGATCCCTTGTGATCATTTCAATTTACTTTTGGGAGGGGTTTTGATTGTATTTGTTGCTTCTTCTAGAAATTTATACCATTTCTTTATCTTATTAGGCCTTGTCATTTGTTTGTTTTTTCTTTGGCTTCTTAATGCTTTTTTTCCTATCTCTGTTAGAGCCTCAATCCCCAACTTTCTCATATTTTGAGTGGTCATGAGCTCTGGTTCAATCATTACCAAGATAGAGCTTCCTTTGCAGATGTCTATTAAATATCCCTGGCTTAAATAAGTCCTCTACCTTCTGTTATTTACAAATTATCCTACTCAGCAGCTGTTTGAGATGTTGTCACTGAAAATCCTGCAAGAGCCACTGGAGTCACAAAAAGAGAACCAAATGCAACAACAGACATTGAGGTGGCTGGCTAAACTCTCTGGGCAGTCATCACTATCAGATGTTACTTCTAAACTAGTGACCAGAGCCTGCAGTGTGAGACCTCTGGTGGGGGGCAGGGAGAAACAGGGTAGGAGGCTTATAATGTGACCCTTTGTTATTTGCTTTGAAAGGATTCCCATGAAACAATTTCTTATATTAATTCTATTTTAATTATAATTATGTCCCTTAATTTGGCACATTTCTTACTTTTTTGGGATAGTAATGAATAGAATTAGGTTTAACAGGAGACATGCATTTGATCATCTTGCCAAAATTCTTCCTATATAGCTTTTTTTTTTTTACCTCCACAATTTATTTTGGGAAATGAAACTCATCATTTTACAGAGGCCAGGTGGAAAAAAATGAATTTTAGATTATTAATTTAGAAAATAATCCATCCCCTTACCTCTGATACATTAAGTTCAAAAGGTTATACTATCTTCCATTCCCCAGATCATTGGTCTTTGGAAACTTAACAAAGAAAAAAAATACATAGAAAAACAAATCAGCTACATTGGTAAACATTTATTAACTTACATTCACTTTATGGAGAAGAAAAAGTTGTCCAAAAATCTTTAATACAACAAGGGGAAAGGGGCTCAGATTTTTTTTTAAGTCTTGTCTGGCATGATGCTTCCTGGTTTGCTAAAACTATACTATAAGGTGTTTATATTAATGCCTGTGACTATAAAAGGTACCTAGTACTTCTCAGAAGTGACCATATGTCTAAAGGATATAGAGACCAGAAAGAAGGACAATATCATGGCTCTTGATTGAGTTCATGTATAAGTGGTCAGTGATACATAATTTTTTTCCACTTTTGAGAATGTGAATTTAGCCACTTCTGTTGAAGGAAAATATATTCATCTTCAGCATGAGGATGTCTTATATCCTTACATCATTTCTCACACTCATAGTCAACAAGGCAGTTTTATTTTCCCTGCCTAGAAATTATAGTAGACAAACCTAAGGGAATGCTGATAGGCTAAGTTCATTGATGACATCTTTAGCATAACTTTATTGAAAGTAGTGTCAGAAATAGAAGGAATCACCCATATTCAGAGGGTGGTGTTGATATCCTTGGACTCTTTATGCCTTAATTTCCAGTTCTAATTGTTGCAGATAGTTAGTCCCATGACAGTACTTTCCTGCTCTCTGACTCAACCTGAAAAAAGTCTGAATTTCCATTTAAACAGCAAGAGATTTATACACACATATGCTTTCACACAATATACATATACACATATAGTAAGGAAATAAGACTTTTCCTTCATAATCAGGATTTCTTACTAATGACCTTCTAAAGTAAACATGACAAATATAGAAGGCTGCTAAAAGTCTCCTGAAATAACAAGGGTTCCTTATCTTCCTTTGAAAACTACTCATTCATGTCCTCTGACAACTGGGGAAATGGATCTTAATATTATACATTTGAATTCATTCCTTTTATATCTTTAATAGAAAACTTTTATCAGAGAACTTTGCTCCAAAGATTTTTCTCTGGATTACTTGTGCAAATAACCTTTCTTCTTCCTCCTTGACTGTCCTTGCCTTCTGCTTAGGTCATCCATGTTTTGTACTTGCCCTTGTTTTTGTCCCCATCTTTGCTGATGGGCATCAATTCTCTTATATAGGTGATGTCTTCAAAAACCCAGTAAGTAGTGGAGTCTTTATATGGTAATCAAGCAACACCATTAGTGGCATAATGGATTATCTATTCCCTCTAGCAGTCTACTATCAATCACAAAACATGTAGTTCCAGATCATTTCTGAATTGTTCCACTGCCTTGTTTCCTTTGAGCTACATGGCACATTTGCTCACTATTTTTGAGGAGGTGCAAGATCACATCATTCTTCTAAGTGTGTTGTGGGCATAGGTTTCAAAACTTCTGGCTCTATACCTAACCAGTCTCTCAGTATACCATATGGATCCATTCTCAAACATTTGAGCTAAGAAATAAACATAGGAAAAGTAAATATTTGTGCTAATCCTTAGTAGTTCTTCAGTTTATTTCTCCTATTCCTATAACTGAAAGTGAAGGTCACCAAATTTCCTCCCACATATCTTGCTCTTGCAATAAATGATTAAGATTGCTACTAGAATTTGACTTCTTTCAGTTTCCTAGAATAAAATCTTGTAACCAGTCTTGCTATCTAAAAATGGAATAAGTTGCCTTAGAAGGTAGTAGATTCCCTACCATTGGAAGAATTCTAGCTAAAATTGGATGAGAACTTGTCAAAAACATTATTGTGAACATATTTTTTTTCAGTTTGGGGTTTGATTAGATGATTGCCAATGTCCTTTCATACTGTCAAATTTGGGGTTTGTAGAATTTAGGCATCTGTCTTGTCCTAATCCTGGCGAGGATTAAGGGTCAGCAAGTGGGTAGGACATGCAGCAAGGTGCATGTTTCTAATGAACAGACTCCAGCTTGAGCAGCTGGTATTATTCTGCTTGCCTTCCCTATTATTTTTTTTCACTTGTAGTTTCTCATTATTTCCACTTATTGGTTCAGGTCATGAGTGTATAGATCCCCTCCCCATCACCATCTGTTCTGGAGTGGCAAGTGTCAGCCTCACCACACATCAACCTCTGCCAAGGTGAGCAGGGTTGACTTTCAGTTTCTATATCAGCTCAGCAAAATGGAATAAAACAAAATGACACTTGCCTTTACACAGGAATGGCATTTCACATGTATACTCTTGAATGCGTTTGTTTCCACTTGTATTCAATGATATATTAAGGGTATATAGTCTCTAGATTCCTGATTCTAATAATTTGGGAACTTTGATATGAGCTAATTCAGTTACTCAGAGACAATATCTCCCAAGCCCCCTTAGTGGTATCCTCAGCTTATGTCCACATGTCCAGAGGCAACATGGACCTAGCTGGTAAACTCTGTTACTTAAATTGTTTTCAGGGCATTTATTCTAAGCCTCACTTCTCAGTCCACTTTGGACATTTCTAAAAATTTACTGGAAAGGACATGAGGATCTATTGTGGTCTCTCCTTTCTAAAAAAGTTTCTTGATAGTTTACTACAGTGTTAAATTTGGAGATAGTTGCTCAGTTTGAACTCTACCTCACATCCTTTCTAGTTATGTCACCTTGGACAAATTCTCAGCCAGTCATGGTTTATTTATCTAGGAAATGGAGAATAGTATAAATTCTACAGTGTGTGTGGGAGTATAAGTGTGTATGTGTGTATGTGTGTATGTATGTATGAGTGTGAACCATATAAGATACATATATCTACCCAATTTGCCTAATGTGGATTATAGGGTAGTATCAACAAATTTTCTTTGGCTCTTGATCACTTTTTCCTAAAGGATATTTTGATTCTAACTGAAGAGGAACAAGAAAAGGGACACAAGGCTAGTCACTCTGTTTTCCTGTGAGAAAGTGATTCTGTATTCTGCAACTTCCTTCCTTCTTTCCTTCCTTCCTTCCTTCCTTCCTTCCTTCCTTCCTTCCTTCCTTCCTTCCTTCCTTCCTTCCTTCCTTCCTTCCTTCCTTCCTTCCTTCCTTCCTTCCTTCTTTCCTTCCTTCCTTCCTTCCTTCCTTCCTTCCTTCCTTCCTTCCTTCCTTCCTTCCTTCCTTCCTTCCTTCCTTCCTTCCTTCCTTCCTTCCTTCCTTCCTTTCTTCTGGCTGACACTAGTAATTAGGTTAGGCAAGTCAGATCTTGACAAAATGCCTAATCTTATACAGAATAAAGGTTCTTAGGATACTGATACGTACTATCATATAAAAATGTTATAGAAAGATCTTATCATTATGAACGTATTTGAGAGTAGGAGTCCACCCATCCCCCCAAAATGGCAGATTTTTCCTTTGGAGATAGAGTCAAACACAGTAGAAAATTATAAATTTTCAAGATTAAAGGGAGTATTTATATGAGCAAACATTTATAAAAACCTCAAAGGGGCTTCTTGAATAAATATTTACAGGTAAGTTATTCTCTAAAATATTATTTTTATGGTGAACTTTGTCATCACAAATCACAAACTTTTTACCACATAAAAAACCAAGAGGTTTGCATAAAACTGGACTTCTGACATATATATATATATATATATATATATATATATATATATATATATATATATGTGTGTGTGTGTGTGTGTGTGTGTGTGTGTGTGTGTGTGTGTGTATGTGTGTGTGTGTATATATATATATGTGTGTGTGTGTATATATATATATATATTTTTTTTTTTTTTAAGAATTATATTAAGGATAAAGACTATGCCTGGAATTTCATTTATATATGAAATTTGCAAGAGAGAAAAATGTTTCTACAGGTGCATTTTTATATCTCCTCTGAAACATATATTATTAGCAATTTATCTAAAGCACTGGCAGAATAATCATTTGAGTTGCCCCATGTGATGCAGCCAGTATATTCAGAGGCAAAACTGGAATCCAGGTCTTTCTGGTTTCAAGGCCTGATTTCTATCCAAATTAGTTTGTTCTTTGAAGTGAGGTAAGAGTCATATAACTCACTCTTACTGAATTAGAAATCTACCAAAAATCCTAGAAGTTGAAAATGTTGTTTCCAAACTGCTATTGAACTATGGCTTACTCACCTAGTATTTTTTTTTTCAGTAACCTAAGTTAAAAAAACTACATTTATCCCTACTGAATTTTCTTTTATTCAGCTCAGGTTTCTACCAAGAGCTTTTGGGAATGTGGATTTGTCACCATAATTTTAACAAACACTCCCTAGTCTGTGCCATTTGTAAATTGCATAAACATGCCAATTATGCCCTTACCCAAATCATTGATAAATATATTAAACATAACTGAGCTATCTAAGCACAGGGATTTTTATTCAAATGTCATACTTCTTTTTCTTTCACTGAAGATTTTATATATTCCTCAGTGATGGGACAAAAAGGGAACACAAATATCTTGAAAGGCTGGAATTACAGCTTTCTAAGCAGGTAAGCATCTATTTGGAAATATGTTGTGTAGGAAATAAAAATAAGATGGGGGATAACCTTTTCAAAAAAAATCTATATAGAGACAGAAGGTTTAGATAATGACCTCTATAAAATTCCACATCATTTAATTAGCTTATATTAATTGCTATATTCCCATTACTTTGGTGACAAGGTATTTTTATGATTATGCTAGTGTTCCTGATATACAGAATTAGGCTCTATAAACCAAAGACAAGAATAATTATAAGGTTCGGAGAAATTGGAATGGTATTCCTTTGGTATGGCTACTTCTTTGAGGTTTTATAAAAAAAAATCAAGAAGATTCTAGGACAAGAGAAAAATATTAGGTGTACACTTCTCCCCATTTTTTTTCATCTATTTTAACCAATGTAGATGTTCATAGTACTATAGCGGAGAGACATTAGCATCTCTCTTTCTAGTTCAGACTAATTTTACAAGCAATTCATCTCCATATGGACAAGTTAAATAGTTGCACAAATTATCATCGAAGAAAAGAAATTTTATAAGGATCATAAGAAAATATAGCAACTTATTATGAAAAGAGGGGAGGAGTTGAGACATTATTGTGGCAATACCAATTTTGTTCTGTTAGGTCTGAGTCTGAGAATCATAAATTGACTTTGGATTATCTGCTGGGTAATTATTTTTAATTGTGTTCAATTCCTCTGTAAAGTTTTGGGGTTCAGAAATACAATTAATGAAATATTACATGTCCTTGCACTGTCCAATGGGTGTAATAGTCATGACTCTGGTGATCACGTGGTAGCAGACCTTTTCAAAGGGGGAAAAACAATGAGATATTTTTTTAAAAGAATTCATTCATTCAAACAACCTTTTAGAGGTTGTTTTTACAAATTTTTCCATTGTTCCTATATATCCATCTGGGACTGATTGAACATTCAGATATGCTGTTCAGAACCATCATTATGGCCTCAGCAAGTCATTCATCAGCACTCCAATATGCAACCTGCTAACATTCTCCCCTTGTTGGTAGGTTGCTGCTTCATCAGCATATGTATCATCAAGATATAATTTCCTGCACCAATTCAGCGTTCTCATTTAGTGTATCTACTAAAATAAAAATGTCCAAAACAGTGTATTTAAATAAGACCAAAATGGGATCATCAATAAATAGTAAAAAGCAATGGTAGTACTAATTGAGTTCTACCTCAAATGTCATTATTTGCAATCATTGCAAAACATATCATGAATATCGATATTATGTGTCTAGTTAGTTATTGCCTTCACAATTTCAAAATTAGCAAATTACCAACTGTCTTTATATCTTTCCATACAGAACATACTTATCATTAAAACAGTATCCAAATCAAACTAGACACCAATGCATGGCAAATAAATGACAGCGTCAAGTGAAAAAAAATATATTATAGAATATGCCAATTTAGAGTTGTTTTCAAAATATATCTAATACATTACACCACAGTAAAAAGTTACAGAAATAATGCTCTGAAAAGAGAAAGAAAAATGGGAATAAACCAGCAACTCCAACTGAGACTGATATAATATTTCATGTTTTACAAAATATTTCATATACATCATTTTATTGGTTCTTCACCACAATCCAGACAGGAATTAGACATTGTAGAGTTTATCATCTTTAACAGATGAGGAAATTGATGTAAAAGATTCCAGTGGAAATGACATTAAAGATAAGGTATTGCTAACTACTGCTCTGCCCTAAAAACTATGGAATCTTTCCTTCTGATTCACTGTGAAAACTTTTCATATGTATTGTTTTCTTCATTAGAATATGAGAGTAGAAAAGATTATACTTTTTACTTGTATCCCCAGTGCTTAGTACAGTGCTTTGAACACAGTGAGTGCTTAATAAATGCTTCATTCATTCATTCCAGTTATTGCTGATTCTATGATCCTATAATTCTATGATCAATGTGCAGTCTCACAGCCAGCAATTATCAGAGGCTATGTTCAAAGCCAAGTTTCTAGGAAAGAATAATAGATTTAAGAAGAATAAAGCCTTCTTAAACCAGGGTGGAAACTTTTAAAGTTCCAGTTACAAAGCAAATATATATTCTTGTTACATCATGTTATATCTAAAAATACTGATATTGCTTCATGGGGATAAACATGTGATTGCTTACCCTAAAATCAGTAGTCCTCAAACTTTTTAAATAGGGGGCCAGTTCACTGTTCCTCAGACTATTTGAGGGCTGGACTTTAGTAAAAACAAAAACTCACACTCTGTCTCTGACCCTCAGCCCATTTGCCATAACCCTGTGGGTCACATAAAAGTCCTCAGTGGGCTGCATCTGGCCCACAGGGCGTAGTTTGAGAACCCCTGCAAAATCAACTGTCCATTCACCCAATACAGAAGAAGCAATGAAGATTTATACTTGTTCACCTATGTTCCTTTTTCATATTCTTAACACAATAGTTTCTGCTTTTAAAATTTTTTCCCTTATCACATTCTGAACTTGGAACTGATTCTAATAGTCTATACTTAGTCATCTTTTCTTGTACTCATTTCCCAATATTTAGCTTTTATTCTACATAAATAAAATCAAGAAACTGACATTTCCCTTTTTATTTTTACTGTTTATGAATATGAAATAATTCAGAACCTTTTATCTATGTGTAGTGAAGTCATCAACTGATTAGACTAAATGTCAAGATGAATATATAATTAGAAGAAAGGATAAAGATGATAAGAGACTATGCAATTATAATAGTTCCAACCCAACACATTTAAACAAACTGCCCATTCTTCAGGTTATATTGCTAGAGTGCCAACATAGATAGGATGAAGCACAGGTATAGAGGAACAAAGATAATTACACTGAAAGAAATCTCTAAGAGAATGAATCATTATTATTACTCCTTACAGAAGTTTTAGCTGGTACAAAAACAAGGACCCCAGAGCCCCTAAAAGCAATTACTTAGAAAATATTTGATCTCTTGGTCATATGGAAAGATATGATAGGCGAGATTAGCAACAGTCTAGAGGACAGGTTTGGTTAAAAAATACTAAGGAGGAAGGAAATTAATAGGAAAATCATCAAAACACACAAAACAGAAAAGATATAGGGAGGAAAAAAGCTATACAATGCTTAACATTAGAATCAAATAAATTTTATTATCACAAGATAACATCTTGTGATGATATAATTTCTATTTGACACTCCATAGTTATAAATAACACTTAAATGAAGAGAATTAATATATAGGAAAAGTGAGAGATCTGCCAGAATTGCTAGAGCAATCTATTTTCTCCATTGATGACTGTTGAATCTGCTTTTGGATTCTAAAATATTACTTGTTCTTCTTGTTCTTCTTATTCTTGTTTTTATTCTTTGGCTTGTTTTTCTTACTATTCTTGCTCTTGTTATTCTTCTTTTATTATTCTTTCTTTTTATTCAACAACTCTTTTTCCTCCTCCTTTCCCTCCTCCCTCCTCCTCCTCCTTGCTCTTTTCTTCTTCTCCTTAAAGTTATTTAACCTTTGGTGGTATAGTAGAGTGTTAGACTCAGAGTAAGAAAGATCTGTGTTAAAATCTTATCTCTGATACGTATTAGCTATGCAACTCTGCACAATAGTCTCTCATAATTAAAATTAGGAGGGGGGTGGGACTATATGACCTCTCATGCTCCTCCTTGCTATAAAGATATGTCTGTTATACTTGTTTTCTTAATAAAATAATATTATACCTCCTACTAAAAGGCCATCATTAAAAAAATCATTCTAAATATGAGTTGTTGAGATTATTTACTTTTTCAATATAGTTTATTTTACATCTTTGGTTATTACTTCTACCCTGTAGATAGCCACCTTCTAGAATTTAGTAGCAAATAACTACAAAAGTTTTAGTGGCCAAAATTTTCAGCACCTGATGTGGGAAATCTAATGATGAGTTTTATTAAACTCATCCAAATTGGTATTCCAATGACCATTCATCACTAGGATCATATTGGAAGAATTTCCAGATTGGATGGCCAGAGCTGGCTAGAGCTGGCCAGAGTTTACAAAATCACTGGTGTAGTTCTCAATAACTCAGTCATTTTCCATTCCATGAGGAAGCATTGAAGAATAACTTTAGAGGAGAATTTTTATTATTGTTGTTCTTGTTGTCATTATTATTTTTGGAATGAAATATAAACATATTTGAATAATTAGGCAGCAATTTGTGTCCTGGAAAGAAAAAAAATTCTTCATGACCTGGAGAATTATTAACTTTGAGGAGAAATACAATGAAAAATCACATTTCTATAATTCTTTAACATGCACAAAACTCATTCATTAAAAAAAGAACACTATGAGGCAGAAATTGAGATTGGTAATATCCCCATTAGAGAATTAGAGAAATTGGGAATCAGAAAATTCAGTTAAATTGCTAGTATCAGATTTGAGATTCAAACCCAGCTTTCCTGCCACCATCTGAACAAATGTTTTCTTTCTATATTACACTAACATGACTGAACTAGTTCTTCAAATAAACTACAACACAATAAGCAATTATTTTGTTCACATAATTTGCAAAGAATTTTGGTAGGTTCTAGGAATACAAAAAAATCTTTTTTTTTTTTTTATTTCAATGTTTGAAAACATTTTATTATTTCACCTTAGATCTCCTTTATGTTACATCAAGCTTAATTCTATACTAATTTTCACAAGCAATGACAAAACCAGTGGTGGGGAGCTCTCTGCTGGGCACTGATGTTTCATTCCCACCAATCAAGCAATTTGGCTTTTTTAGTTAAATGCCATCTGCCATGGGTAAGAGGGATTGGGGGTTACCACTCTGAAGTGGGGAAAGTCTCTGCTAACAGATGGGAAAGTTGTTCTCTAGTTAAAAGTTACATATGGATTATCGCCTTGCCTCAAAACCTCCCTCCCTCACCCCCTACATAAGTATATGCACATTCTTCTTTTCCCTTTTTCTTATGAAACAATAGTTCAGCAAATCAGTTGAAAAAGAAAGACACTCTTGGAATCTTTTGATTGTGATTTATAAGACAAATTCTGTATGTACCTGTGTATGTGTGTGTGGTATATATATATATATATATATATATATATATATATATATATATATATATTTGAGACAAATGGATATTTAAGGCTTAACTGATGAAAGTATGTAAGCCATTGTTAACTTAAACAGATGATAAGATCTTATCCTTCTTTGGGTCTTATTTTTCTCATCTGTAAAATGAGATGCTTGATTTCTGAGGCCACTTTAATCTCTAAAATAATATATCATTGGGGGAGGAAGATTAGATCATATTCCTGTGACATTCACCATAGTGCCTACCTGGGAACTCTATGTATATCTCACCTATATAGACATTTCTCTTCATAAATAAATATAGATATATGCTTATATTTTTGTTGTTGTTCAATCTTTTAGCTGTATCTGACTCTTTGTAATCCCATAGACCATACTGTCCATGAGGTTTTCTTGGCAAAGATGGTAGAATAGTTTGTGATTTCCTTCTCCAGTGGATTAAGACAAATAGAGGTTAAGTGATTTGTGTTCAGTTGACAAAACATCTGAGGCCAGATTCAAATTCAGATTTTCCTGACTCCAGACCCAGCATTTTAACCACCGAGCCACTTAACTGCCTCCATATCTGTATATGCATGTACATACAAACATACATATATTTTTGTATATACACACATATGTGTATAATCTTAATATAATCATAATGTGTATGTGTATAATCTTCTCCCTCCCCCACTGATGGATCAAGAATGTGCACTTTCAAATTCCCTATAGGACCCAAACTAAATTGAAGGAAAGTAATTAAAGGAAAAGGGATCAAATGTTTGGGGCAATTTATAATCCTTCTAAAGCTTCCTTTCTGTATTATTATCTTATATATATTATATATATATGTGTGTATATTATATATATGTGTGTATATTATATATATATGTGTGTATATATATATATTATATGTATATACATATACATACATATATATGTATGTGTGTGTGTGTGTGTGTATATATATATATATGGTATATATATATATGTGTGTATATATATATATGGCAAATCTTCTGATATACCTAGTAAAAGGTAGATCTGGAAAGAAGAGTAGGATGGATGATGGTAAGTTATGGAAATGGAGTGGGCTAAGTGAAGTTTAAGAAAATTGAAGTTCTATATTTGTAGTCCTAGTCAAGATGGTTTTATGAGAGGAAAGACAGAGAGAAACAAAGATAGACAGAAAGACAGAGACACACAGAGACAGAGACAATTTTAAGATGATTAAATTGAAGTCATTTGTAATAATATGAAAAAATGCTCTAACTCATTATTGATTAGAGAAATGCAAATTAAAACTACTCTGAGGTACTACCTCAAATCTCTTAGACTGGCTAACAGAAAAGGATAATGATAAATGTTGGAGGGGATGTGGAGGGAGGGAGAGAGGGAAGAAGGGGAAGAGGGGGAGAGAGGGAGAGAGAGAAAGAGAGAGAGAGAGAGAGAGAGAGAGAGAGAGAGAGAGAGAGAGAGAGAGAGAGAAGAAGAAGAAGAAGAAGAAGAAGAAGAAGGAGGAGGAGGAGGAGGAGGAGGAGGAGGAGGAGGAGGAGGAGGAGGAGGAGGAGGAGGAGGAGGAGGAGGAGGAGGAGGAGGAGGAGGAGGAGGAGGAAGGAAGGAAGGAAGGAAAGGAGGGAAGGAGGGAGAAATCTTTCACAGGCCACCCTATAATAATAAAGCTACACTTCTTTTTAGCTCCATGATTATATATGCTGCTGCAAGAGCATTATAGTCTGTGTATGTAAGTGCATGGATCCCATTAGGGTTGTATGGTAAGAAGAAAAGCAAGTTATTACTAAGCCACTACAGCTGCTCATTAAATTTCACTTGTTATTGACCACCAGACCAGGCATTTCTCTATCTCCTTGTGTGTATATAAAAATCCTCATCAATCATACAAGATAAATCACTCTAAAACATGTATAGGCAGAAAAAAATGACATAATTCTTTGTCCATTCAACCCTAACTTAAGTTCATGGGATTTGGAGGTAAGAAAGACCTTAGAGAACATCTAGTCCAAGACTTTGGCTTTCATGTTCATATTTCAAGAGGTTTATGGACTTGGATTAGTTCTAAGGTTTTAAATTCTTCCTTTGTTTCTACTAAACTTTGGTTTATTTTGAATTCTTTTATATATTATTTTGTGCATTCAAAAATATTATTCTTAAAAGTTGTTTGATTTCATCAGTCTTCTAAAGTGGTCCATGACACAAAAAGGGGCTAACAGCAACTCCTCTCAATTTAGAGAAGAAAATGTCTAAACAAGAAACTTGATTTGTTCAAAGTAGTGGCACAAATGGGATTAGGATTTAGAGGCGTAAAAGACTTTTTAGATGAAAATGAGGTTTTCTCAGTGAGATAAATTCCTTTTAGAAAGAATAATATTAAGGCTTTCAGGAAAAAAAATAGGATTTGTGACCTGCCCAAGGTAAGTCAAATGAGATAACATTTGTGAAGCACTTAATATAGTGCCTGGTACATAATTGGTTGGTTGTTGCCCTTCATTCTGAAAGAAAACTCAAATGACATCACTATATATGTTGAGAGTTGAGCTGTAATGTGTCCAGCTATGGCTGATCAGACCAATAAGAGCTCAGAATGCTCTGCCACAGTTTGGACACAAATAGTTCAGGCAAATATTTGGGGTACCTTCTCTAATTTTGCATCTTCTCTAATTCTCTCATGTTTCCTTTGGGCTAATTCTATTCTCCTTTGTTCACAGAGCATAGCACTTTATCTGAAGAAGGCACACCATGCTGGGCAGTGTCTCTCATGCAATTGTGCATCGATTCTAAAGTTCTTAGTAGGAACTTAAATCAGTCTCTTTCTGTCTCCCTGGCTATGTCTCTGTATCTGTCTGTCTCTCTCTTTCTTCCTCTCTCTCTGTCCTTTTTATTCCTCCCTCCCTTCCTTCCTTCCTTCCTTCCTTCCTTCCTTCCTTCCTTCCTTCCTTCCTTCCTTCCTTCCTTCCTCCCTCCATTCTTTCCTCCTTCCTTCCTCCCTCCATTTTTTCCTTCCTTCCTTCCTTCCTTCCTTCCTTCCTTCCTTCCTTCCTTCCTTCCTTCCTTCCTTCCTTCCTTCCTTCCTTCCTTCCTTCCTTCCTTCCTTCTTCTACTTTCTCTCTCTCTCCCCTCTCTCCTGTTCTTCTTCCCTTCTCTCCTCCCCCTCTCAATCCCTTCTTTACTTCCTTCCTTCCCTCTCTCTCTCTCTCTCTTTCTTTCTTTCTTTCTTTCTTTCTTTCTTTCTTTCTTCTTTCTTTCTTTCTTTCTTTATTTCTTTCTTTCTTCTTTCTTCCTTCCTTCCTTCCTTCCTTCCTTCCTTCCTTCCTTCCTTCCTTCCTTTCTTTCTTTCTTTCTTTCTCTCTTCTCCCTTCTTTACCACTCATCAAAGTAATAAAAATAAAATATCTGAGATTTGAATTCTAATTATCTACATTCAAATCCCAGCTTTATTACTTTCATCTCCTTAGTAAAGCAGATGAGCTACTATACTACATCACACTTTTCCTTCCTCCAAGACCTCCCACCACCCTACCTCTGAAAAATACTCTAAATCATTATTGATTAGAGAAATGCAAATTATTTTTTTTATTTAAGAGCTGCATCCTTACTACATATGTGTGTATCTTTTTCTATATATACATATCTCTCTCTCTCTCTCTCTCTCTCTCTCTCTCTCTCTCTCTCTCTCTCTCTCTCTCTCTCTCTCTCATCCAGCAAAGATTGTAGAAAATCATGGATTCAGAAAAGGACAGCATGTTTACAGGCACTGGAACCATTTTATTTAAGGGTTGCATCCTCACTACATACATACGTGTGTGTGTGTGTGTGTGTGTGTGTGTGTGTGTGTGTGTGTAGCATGATCCAGCAAATATTGTAGGAAATCATGAATTCAGAAAAGGATCGCATATTACAGGCTTTGGAAGCACTCTGAAAACTATGTTATCCTCATTCTGCTCCAAGACAGGTGCATTTCTTTCAAATGATGTTGTAAACACTACTTCCATCTAAAACAGATGGGTGATTACTTATAAAAAATGGCTATGGACAGTCACATGTGGAGATTTAAATGACTTCAGGCTTGCATTTTCTTCTAAAATTGCATTGAGATCAAAAACCTCTACCCCCACTTTATCCCATAATTGACAACTGGGGATGAGGGTGTGCAGAGGGGAAACCAGTGTTATTCAAACATTTGAGGAAATCCAAATTATTTCTTTTTAAAATATCAATTTTGTATGCAAACAACAGGGGGCTATTAGAAGACCTGCTGCTGTTAGTAGCATTTAGCAAATCACTCCTCCATCTTCTTGTAATTTAGCAAGTTATAATTGTATTGAGGCTTTCATGCTATCCAAAAGGGATTTTTAGTTCTACATCCCAAGTCTTCTCTATACTGAAATACAATAGTGGGCCTGGTGTATGATAGGTCTTTATTTTCAATTATTCTTACTCAAGTTACCACAGTTTGAGAACTGGACCAATGGTCGCCAGGGAAACCACTGTTTCTAACACTTTATACTCTTTGCCCATTTCTAAATTGGTAATTTTTATCTTTATTTTAAAAATAGAATCAGAGTTTTATTCTATCAGGATTTCACTCATTTCCACCCGTTGGACAGAAACATAGGCCTACTTTCCCCTTCCTTTTAATTATGAAATGTGTGTGTATTTTATATATGTATATATTTGACATACATATACATGTGGGTTTGATCACAATTAACATCCATCCATCTGCATATTTATTTATCTATATACATATACATTTTAATGGCCCTATGATTTTTTGTATATTATCTGTGAATTAAAACACAGATTCTTACAGTTCTATCTTTGATCTTTTCATTCTTCATCCACAGTAACTGAAGCCCATGGGTTGTCTTGAAGTAACATCTCCCAATCTTTTGTAGATAAGGAACGGTTTCAGAGCTGATCTTGGTCACATTTGAGGAGTAGATGGAAAGAAAAAAGAATAGATATTTAACTAGATTCTAATGGCTCTTCTTCTTATAAAAGTCCAGACCTTGTGTCTCATGTCTTTTTCTGGCTTGAGACCTGTATCTGAATCACTTTCATACATAAAAGTGAAACATGCTGAGTTTTATTCCTTTAAAGGCCTTTAATACCAACTTTTTTGTACTTTCATAAGAAATAATTATACATCCTTTTAATCCTTTGCCTGACAGAAAAGTCCCTTTGCTTTTTGGTACTATGATTGGAGTCCATCAGGAATACATGTAAGATTCTTTTCCTACTGGCTGGTGCCTGTCTTCTCTACTATACCCTTCTCTTCCTGATAAGTATTATTAATTACATCATAAGTGTTTGCTATCAGTTAAATAAATTAGTGCTAACATTTCAATCTAGATAGTTGTGACTTCATTTTTTTTTCTTTTTGTTTGATTTAAGATGTGTATAGTCAAAAAGGGAATTGGGTCAAACCACGTAGCAAGGATGAAATATAATTACCCACAAAACAGCTTCCAGAGTGTTCAGTATGATTATTATATTGGATTTATGGAGGCAAAAAATGCATACAAGAATAACAGGAAAAGGCATGAAGAAACTTTCCTCTCCAGTAGTTGAAAGAATACTCATATTATTGAGATAAAGAATAATGGATTCAATCAACCTATTAAGCATTTGTTAAGCACCTATTGTGTACTTAGAACTGTGATAGATGTTAGGGGCATAAATTAGAAAAAAATAGATTACAGTCTTGTCGAGGTTTTTATATTCTACTATGTGGATATAATACATATGAGGTAGTGGTGGCCAGAGAAGTGTCTATTTAGTCAGAGGGATTGAGAATGGATGCATCAGATAATATATGATTGAATCCTTTCTAGTAGCAATAGTAATAATCAACTTGATCCTTTTTTCTTGAGAAAGTGGGGGTGGTATGGTTCATGCATAGTGATAGGCAGATAGCAGGATGCTTATGCTGGCCAGGCACTTACTTGCTTCTTAGTGGATAACTGCTTATAATGAAAAGTGATCAGTATCTAGGGTCAGTTAGCAACAAAAGCCTAACGAACTTACCTTCTAATTCAGACCAAACTACCACAGGGTGATTCCCCAAACTGAGTATATTAACTCTGGCCAATATATTTCTGGCAAATATTTTGTCAGGGAGGGGAATGATGCATAGTAAGATTCTACACTGGCTAGGCTCTATTGACCCAGTAGGTAAAGTAGGTGAGATGAAATTTGATCTGGAGGTATAGGTATAGTCTCTATTCAAACAATTCTGATTTAAGATGACTCTTAAAATGGAGCAATTTAACTACTGAACATCTCTAGAAGTCTTTGAAGTGTGAAGGTTTATAGAATAATGAAGGAATTGGGGGAATTTTTTCTGAAAATTACAAGCTGTGATTTTTAATTTGGAGGCAATTTTAGTAATTAATGTTATTTGTTTACTATGCCTTCTTCCAATCAAAATAGAATTTGAAATAAGATCCATTTATAAATAATGTCTGGGGGAAAATATGTCCATTTGTTCAAAAATGAAAAAAAAATAATTAATTGTAATGAGTTATCAAAAAAATTAAATTTTAAGTAATTTTGCCCAATGCTTAGGGCTGGATTTGTAATGAGTCAAAGAAAGTGAGAAAATAATTCTAACCCTCACTATAAGGCAACTAGGTGATAGAGTGAAATTAATTTCCCAATTGAAGTCAAGAAGTTTTGAGGTACTCTCTTGGATGTGTGACCTCATTAAAAAACATTTAGTCTTTGTCTGCTTCTCTTTCCTCAACCATAAAATGGGAATAATAGTATCACCTATTTCTCATGGTTGTTGTAAGGATCACTTTAGATGATATTGGTAAATGCTTACTATAATGCCTGGCAGGTGGTAGGAGCTTAACAAATGCTTGTTTACTGCACACATACAAGTACTGTAAAGCCTAGGATTCCTCTGATACTCATAGAATGTATGTATCTAGAGTAGGGGATCCTTTTAATGGATAACTTGCCTTATCCACTCTTAGCCAAGAGGCAGTTACAATTGTTAAATGTGGATACTTATTTGGGATCTGAGCAAATGATTCCTATTAATCTCAAAGGCATAGTCCCATTTTGGGAATTCTATCCATGTTTGGAGTTCATCTGAATTTGCTTTATTTTTTAATTGAGACTATTTATCTTATCACTGTGTGTTGGGTTAAGATGTGAAAAATATTTTGACTTTTAAAGTATTATTTTCAAATTATCAAAATGATACTTTACAAAAAGTTAAACAAATCATATTAAGATTTATTTAAATCAATTGATTAATCACTCACCAAACATTCATTAAATGATTACTATGTAGTGAGCATTGAGCTGAATGCTGGGATTACAAAGAAAGTCAAAAACAGTCCCTGTTCTCAAGGAACTAGAATATTTATATCAGCAAGTGAATTGATTTAAAAAAATAGTAATGAAAAGGGATATATTTTCAGACTTCAAACCACATTATAAAATAGATATCATCTAAAATACTTGGTATTGATAGTAAAATTGAAGAGAAAGTCAGTGAAAAAGATAAAAGAATTAAAAATAGTTGAACTCAAAAACCAAAAATTGAAAAACATTGACAGAAATGAGATTTTTAAACCAATATCTTATACCATACACTGTAATAAATTTTAAATGAATTTGTGAGCTAAATTCTAGAATTCATATTTTTAAAGTTAGAATGAAATTAAAACACAATATTTTTGACAGCCATGAATAAGTGGTGAATTTTTAATCAAAGTATTAAATTACAAAATTAAAAAATATTTAATATATACTATATTTATTATTATTTATATTATATATAATATATTTATAAAATATATTTAATATAAATATAATTTAAAAATAAAAAAATTGTGATTAGTGAACTTGAAAAAGCTTTTGCATGATCAAAATGATCGCAAGTAGGAAGAAAAGCAGGCAAAAAAAGGAGAGAAAAACACAACAATATTTATGATTAAGTTCTCTTATCTAAGACATATATATACAACTAACAGACATATAAGTCAAAAAAGCCAATCTTTAATAAACATAATCAAAAGACATGGGAGAATACTTTTCAAAAAAATTTCAAACTACTAATAACCATAAGAAAAACATCTAAAAATCAATAATCATAAGAAAAATGAAAAGCAAAACAACTCTAAAGTTTTATTCTTATATACAGTTGAGTGGTAAGGATAAGATGGGAATAAAAAATGTGGAGGAATATGGAAAGATGGGTACATTAATACATTTTGGTAGATATGTAAATTGATACTAATCAATATAGAAAATAAGATAAAATTAATTTAAAGGTGACCTTTGACCTAAAGGTCCATAACCACCATCTTAACTTAAGGAAGTTAGTAATGAAAAAAAAGTCCCCATATATCCCAAAATATATTTAATTATAGCAACTTATGTTTTGTAATAGCAAAGAAATGGAAGCCATGTAGATGCTAATGATAAGGGAATAGCCAAACATAATTACATTAAAGTAAAGAAATATTATGCTGTAAGTGATACTAAATAAGGTGAATGCTGAATGCAGAGAAGCAAGGCTATATGAACTGATGCAAACTGAAGTAATTAGAATCAGAAAAAATATACATAAAATATACATACAATAACTGAAACAATGTAAATTTATTAAAAAGATTATAAAACAACCTAAATAATAATGAAGATCAATAATTACAAGGAAATATTTTTCTGGGAAATGGGGAATCAATCACTGAATGTTTCAGCATAGGATTTATAAATTTAGCTATGTGTTGCAGTCAAAACAATTAAGATGGAAAAAGGATAGTTGCTAATTTATTCTTTTTGGGGGACATGCTTTGGCTAGACCTATAATTTCACTGGTATATGTAATTTCTAGGACATAAATTATCTATTGAGGCAAATCTACAACTTGTTTATGCTATGTTTTTAGAGAATTGCCTTAGGAACTGAGAAGTTATAAGACTTGTCTATCATTATGCAATCAATATGTGTCAGAAGCAGATAGAACTCAGGTCTGCCTGACTCCAAAAGTAAATCTCTCTTTACTTTATCACTGCTACTTTTATAGTATTCAAAATGTGTTTTAAAATCTTTACTAGATAGTTATTTTTTTCAAATTAAAAAAAAAGAAAACTTTAAAATACCTAAACCAATTTGTTCAGTTGGTTTGCCTCTCTGGTTTTTTGCTCTCATGTTTGATACCCTAGCAGAACATTAATGAAACCAAAAAGTTACCAAATCTTGCCTGGGCAGTTCTTAGTAAATGGAATTCGTGACTATCAAAGTTACATACCATGTTGCATTCTGCTTACTTCTTTTCATACCCTTTCTGTGCATATTCTTTAAAAACATTGAAGGATAGAATTTTTATTTCCTGCTCTTTTAATCTCACTTAACCCAATTCATTGTCTTCCATATTTTAACACAGAAAGGAAGAAAAGAGTGGAAGAAGGAAGGAAGGCAGATAGGCAGGAAGGAGGAAAAGAAAGAACAAAAAAGAGAATGGAAAGAAATGAAGGAAAGGAAGAAGGAGGAAATGAATATTAATAATAGAATTTCATAATACTTTTGCTCTTTCAGATGTGCAAAATTCTTTACAAATATTACCTTTTTTATTCAAACAATAAGTTGGGAGTTATGTGCTATTATAGAAAATTGAGATTAAATGATCTTCCCAGAGGGACACAGATAGAGAACAATGTCTGAAGTTTCCTAGGTACCACTCACTCCAGAACACTTAAAACTGTACTATCTAACTTGCTATTGCCAAGTATTTTATACACTACATAAAAATGTGGGAGGAAAATACAAGTCAAAAGGAAAGAATTTGAAAATCTTAGAGGCTTTGTAGTTAGCTCACATAAATCTGTAAACCCTGATGACACCTATTATACTTCTGTCAATCAACTTTTTTTTTTTTCTTCCTGATTTTAATTCCTTGCTCCTAGGACTGTTTTCTGAGCTCAAGCTAGCTCAACATTGTTTTACACATCACTTCTACAAATACTGGAGAACTGATCACATGCTCCAAATTTTTTCTTCTCCTAAATAGCAACATCTCTTTCATTCAAATAGCCTTCATATAAGAGGATCTATAAGATCTTCTTCCTTTTGATCACTCTCCTCTGAATATTCAGTAGCTTGTTAATAGCCTTCCTAAAAAAATTAACAAAAATATAGTCCAACCTGATGATATCAACCACCTAATTTTCACAAATGTTGATACTGAAATCATAAAAGAGGAAAGGAAGGAAAGAGGAAAGAAGAAAACAAATTTTCCAGCTGCCCTTGCCATGCTCCAAAATTTTCTTGTCCAGAAAGGCAATACTATTGACTAATCATTTTCGCCATTTGATGAAGTCATTTTATAATAATTTGATGTGAAAAACCATTGTTGAAGTTGTATAATGGAAAATAGTGAGCTGAAAAGAAAAAAGGGGGCAAATATTATTTTGTTTTATTTTTTGCAAGTATATTTGCATCCCTGGTTTTAGCTAATCCAAGAGTTCTTAGGCTTTTGTGACATGAATTCCTTGGGAAGGAAGATAAATCCTATACATTGTTTTTTAAATAACTGAAGGAAATCCTATTCAGCCATATTTTGATTTATGTTTCAGGATATCCCTTACTAAATGATTCTTAGTAGACTCTGGATCATGGAAACCTGATCACAGGAAAATAAAACTATGACTCAAACTATAGTAGATTTAAGCGGGCTATTGACCCAAAATGACTCATGTCAGAAGGAATATAAAGGATTTGTTCAACTGGAAAAGGAGGTGAGCTAAGCATAGAAGGAGAAATAATATTAAAAGATTAAGACGTATTAGTAGAATAAGAAAAAAAAAAACCTGGGTATGAAGGACTTTTTAACCTCTCTTACTCCTAGCTTCCTCATCTTTATCATGAGGAATTTGAACTCAATCTCCCAAGTCTTTTTTTGTTCAACAATCTGGCTCTGGAGTCTGAAGTCTTGAATTTAATCTATCCTTTATACTGTCAAACTATTTTTTCTTTAGCACAAATCTGACCAGGTTACTCCCATATCCAATAAAATCCAGAGGCTCTATAATAACTGCAGAATCAAGTATAAATTCCTCTCTGTGGCATTGAAAATCTTTTACCACCTGCCCTCAACTTACTTTTACTTTATTATACATTTTATTATACATTTTTCTTCTTCACATGAAGAAAAGTAAAACTAGTTTTTCCTTTTCCTGACTCTCTTTGTATTGATTGTCTTTAATGCCTGGAATGTAATGCTTCCCCACCTTCACTTTTCAGAACTCATAATCTACTTTGAGGCTCAGGAAGAAAGAAGGGAAAGAAGGGAAGGAAGGGAAAGATGGAAGAGAGGGAAGGAAGGAAGGAAAGAAGGAAGAAAGAAAGGAAGAAAGAAAGAAAGGAAGGAAGGAAGGAAGGAAGGAAGGAAGGAAGGAAGGAAGGAAGGAAGGAAGGAAGGAAGGAAGGAAGGAAGGAAGGAAGGAAGGAAGGAAAGAAGGAAGGAAGGAGGGAGGGAGGAAGAAAGGAAGGAAGGAAGGAAGGGAGGGAGGGAGGGAGGGAAGGAGGGAGGGAGGAAGAAAGAGCTTCTACATGAAGCCTTTTCTAATGTTCTCAGTTGCTAGTATCTTACCTTGAAAATTAGTGTATTTTGAATACACTAATACATGTACATGCTGTTTCTATCACTTATAATGTAAGGTCCTTGAGGGCAAGAAGTATTTTTGCTTTTGTCTTTTTATTGTGAATGCCACAGTGTAGCACAGCACCATTGTTATATTTGTAGGCACTTAATAAATGATTGATTCCATCCATGTGATTTTTGGACAAGTCACTTAAATAGTTTTGCTGTACCTTCTAGCTCTAATGCTGTTATATTCCTGTGATTTCTGAATATTGGATAAATCCCTCATAGAGTATTTATGGGATGGTATGAATAAAATATATAGAGTATATGAATAAAAACACCCAGAATAAATAGATGCATTTCTGTCTGCATTGTGGAGAGGGTTCCTATGTTGATGAAATAACATATCCATGTATGGAAGCACTGGTGGCACGAAATGGCTAATATAGCTTGCCAAAGAATCTAAATCACTTCTTCAGAAGGAATTTAATTTATGCCATAAGAAAAATCTGCTATAAAATATCATTATAAATATTATGTTGTGTATTGGACTACCTGCCATCTAGGGGAAGGGATTGGGGAAAGAGGGGAAAATTTGGAACAGAAGGTTTTGCAAAGGTCAGTGTTGAAAAAATACCCATACATTTGTTTTGTAAATAAAAAGCTATAATGAAAATATTATGTTGTTTTTTCCAAGTCTTATACCTATAAGTATTTTGATGTTCTGTCATATGGACAGTTTGCCCCAAGAAGGGTGGAAAGTAGATTCATTGAAACAGAAGTACCATTGAATTTGAACCTTGCTTATTTTTCTGAGTAGCTTATTGTAATATCTCCTTTTACTTTATCTTTTAAATATATTTTGTATTCTTGTATTAAAAGAGAAAAAGAAGATGTTGGATTTATTCATACAAATGTAGAAACAAAAGATACTGGAGCTATTATCTAGTCCTTTCTCAAAGGAAAAATGGGCACACCTTTGAAAAGCAATTTTGTTGCCACCCTTGGCTATGAATAGGCAATGAGTGTAAGTAATTATTATAGCCCCATTTATTTGTACATATGTGTGTGGTATGTACATTGGGATCTAGCAAAAAATATGTATAACCCTGTCAATAATTACAACAAATTACAACAAAGAGCTTCCTTGACAATTCTAGCTTAATATTATTCTCTACTTGAATTCTACTTGGCTCATGAGGCTGTACAAAGCATTTATAGTTCACAAAAGAGAACAGAATAAAATTTTGATTAGAAAATGACCTGATCTCTATGGAAGAAATTCATCTTTCCCATTCTAATGGTAGGAATGGAGCAGTTATAACATGATTCCTAATTATATTTACACCTATATCCTCCCTTTGATTTATCTATCATCTTATTGCCATGGATCCTTTCTCTAACCTTTCAGATCACAACTCATCCAGGCCTTCTCATACTATCTATGTTGGACAAGCAATAGGAATGAAGTCTGAAGTCAAAGAAAGGATGTTGAAATTCAGGTTCTGCTAATTTAACAACATGTGAAAGTATTGCTAATTTCTGATGTTGGTTAAGTTTCAACCTCTTTGGTTGAAATCTTAAATACAATGGAATTTTATTAGTTGATTTTATCCCATTACATAGTTAAAACATAAGTCAAATTATGTTCCCTGAAGCATAATTGCAAAACAAAAACAAAAACAAATATGAAAAAAAATTTCTGAAGTGACATACCTTAATGATCCCAGTAGTGTCCATAAATGGCTAATCAAAGAACCCCTAGGAAGAGCAAAACTCTGTCAGAATAATAACAGCAGTAAGACTCTAAAGCTTTTATTTTTAATTAATTTTTTTTTTTTTTTTTTTTTTTTTTTTTTTTTTTTTTTTTACCAGTGGCAATTTTGAATGTTGACTAACAACACTATCCTCCCTTTAGCATTCACTAATATGAATCAGCATCAGTACCCAGGTACTGGCTCCACATTCCCTTACCTCAATCCCTAATTTTATTACACCCACATAACAATCCTGTAAAATCCTATCATAATTTAAAGGGGTACTGTTCCCCATTATTTCTGGGATCCCAGAAGAGTGTGCCCAATCCCACCCATATCTTAACTGACCTGAGCCAATCTATTTTGACTATTTTTCCTCATTGGCTTTTATATTTAAGTATGTTTCCTTAATAAATCTGGCTTACTTTCTGGTTTTGTGGTAGGCTTCATGTTCCTTTGCATAGGGCCTTGTTATTTTGAACCTTTGTGGTTTGCAATGAGACATGATATAAAGTGGGTGATAGCTCTGTACCCCAGCAATGCTATAAGACTTTTATGATGCTTCCCTGAAAATCTTTACTTTTAAGTATTAAAAGAAAAATGGACAAGGATTTAAGGATAGAAAGCTATCCACTTTTTAAAAATTAACTTAAATTCTAATTATTATAGCCTAGAAATAGATATACTTCAAACTTTCAAAAATACATTACTGAGTTAAAATTCCATGTGAGTAATGTTGCAAGTCGTATTCCAGATTACAATTTCTCTATATGTTTGCAAATTAACTTGATGATTTAGCATGGACAAAGCAATTTTATTTAGTGCTGACCAAATTTCTGGTGATAAGACATCTTTCTTAGTATTAGATTTATGATATATGATTGTAGTGGGGAACTCAGTAATTTCACTGAAACTTAGTTTTAGAGAACTGTGTAGGATGATGATTAAATGACTTGCCCAGAAACATATAGCCAATCAATAAGTCAAAAAAATAAACATTTATTAAGAACTTATTTTATGTACTTTACTAAGTACTGGGAACACAAAAATAGGCAAAAGGCAATCTTGCCTTCAAGGAGTTTAGTCTCTAATGATAGCTATGAGAGATGGTTCTGGAACTCAAATTATCTTGACTGAGAGAGCACTACAGCCAGTATCCTATGTATCTCCCCTAATATACATTCTCATTTCAGTCCAACTGATTTTTAAAAATGGGTTATTACTCTGTGGTAAGCATAGTAAACAACAGAGATTTTTTTGAATATTTATTTGAGATGGGAACCAGATATTCATATCCCCAGGATTAATTTGGAGTTCTCAAATTTGGGTATTCAGTTTCTTTTTAAAAAAACTATTTTAAGTATATTTATTTTAATACACATTATTTTATGAATCATGTTGGGAGAGAAAAATCAAAGCAAAAGGGAAAAACCATGGGAGAGATTAAAAAATAGAAAAAAGAAGTGAACATAGCATTTATCAATTTACATTCTGTTTTCTTATTTCTTTTTCTGAATGCAGATGGCATTTACTTTCCAAAACCATTGAGAAGGACCAAACTTTTCATAGGTGGTCATCACACGTTCTTGCTGTTATTTGGTATACAATGTATTCCTAGTTCTGCTTGTTTCACTTAATATCAATTCATATAAATCTTTTCAGACCTTTCTAAACTCAGCTTGTTCATCATTTTTTATAGAATAATTATATTCCATTATTTTTATATACTACAACTTGTTCAGGCATTCCCCAACTAAAAGGCATCTACTCTTTTTCCAATTTTTTTTTTCTATCACAAAAAGAGATGCTATAAACATTTTTGCATATGTGGGTCCTTTTCCTTCCTTTTTGATTTCCTTGGGATACAGACCTAGTAATGGCACTGCTGGGACACAGCTTTATAGCCCTTTGGGCATAGTTCCATATTTCTTTCCAGAATGGTTGGATCATATGACAACTGCACCAACAATGCATTAGTGTCCCAATTTTCTCACATTTCCTCCAACATTTATTATTAGCTTTTCCTGTCATCTTAACCAATCTGAGAGGTGTGATTTGTTATTTTTATTATATTAGCTTGGCCTAGACATGAACTATTGAAATTTTTAGTTATTTAGATCTGAGTTTATTTGTTTGAGAAATGTTTTATACTTGTGTTCATATAGTTCTTGGGTTTGTCTTGGCAGGTATACCCCTAAGCTATTTTAATTTGCATTTCTCTAATCAATAGTGATTTAGAACATTTTTTCCTATAACAATAAATGGCTTTAATTTCATCATCTGAAACTTGTCTATTCATATCTTTTGACCATTTATCAATTGAAGAATGACTTGTATTATTATAAATTTGACATGATTCTTTATATATTTTATAAATGAGACCATTATCAGAAACATTGGTTGTAAAGATTTTCTTTTTTCCCCCCTAGCATTGTATTTCCCTTTTAATCTTGTTTCGGTTGGTTTTGTTTGTGCAAAACCTTTTTAATTTATGTAATTTAAGTTGTCCATTTTGCCTTTCATAATATTCTCTAGCTATTCTTTGGTCATAAATTCCTCCCTTCTCCAAAGGCCTGATAGTTAAATCATCCTTTTTTCTTCTAATTTGTCTTTGGTATTATCCTTTATGCTCAAATCATGTATTCATATTGACCTTATTTTGGTATGGGAAGTGAGATGTAAGTTTATGCTGAGTTTCTGACATCTTATTTTACAGTTTTCCCAGCAATTTTTGTCAAATATTGAGTTCTTATTCTAGAAGCCGGAGTTTGGGGATTTATCAAATACTAGATTGCTATAGTCCTTGGTCATTGTGTTATGTGTATCTAATCTATTCCACTGATCCACTTACTCTATTTCTTAGCTAGTATCAAATGGTTTTGATTACTGCTACTTTATAATATAATTGTGTTTTATATTGCTAAACTTCCATTCTTTGCATTTTCCACTAATTCCCTTGATATTCTTGACCTTTTCTTATTCCAGATCAATACTGAACACGTAGACTAATTTAGGTAAAATTGTCATTTTTTATTATATTACCTTGGCTTAGCCATGAACTATTGAAATTTTTATACTTGTTCAGGTTTGACTTTATTTGTCTGAGAAGTGTTTTATACTTATGTTCCCATAGTTCTTGGCAGGTATACCCCTAAGTATTTTATTTTGTCTACAGTTATTTTAAATGGAATTTCTCTTTATATCACTTGCTGAGGGGCTTTGTCAATAATATATAGAAATGAATTGTGTAAGTTTATTTTATATCCTGTAGCTTTGCTAAAGCTGTGAATAGTTTCTAATAGATTTTTGGATGATTTTCTAGAATTCTTTAAATATATCATCATATTATCTGCAAAGAATGATAGTTTTATTTTTCTCATTACCTACTCTAATTCCTATAATTTCTTTTTTTTTATTTTTTATTACTAAAGCTAACATTTCTAGTACAATGTTGAATAATAATGGTGATAATGTGCAGAGTGCAGGAACTCTGGGCAAGTATACTTGAAACAAGGTGTTAATTCAGTGGAATTAATAAGATGATTGTTCTCTAGTTCACATATATAGTTAGTACTTAGTATGATGATGTAATGGTTCTCTAGTTCACACAAATTCAGTATATTGTAATTATGTAATTGTAATAGAGTATTTAAACTGGGGACAAAGCCAGACTCAGAGGGAGAGGGAGAATCGTTGAGATTGTCAGACTGTCAGACTGCTAGAGCAGACTGGGTCAGACTGAGACTAGGTCAGAATATGACAGACACAGACTGTGTAAGAGACTTTGGACTCTATTCTTGTCCATCCTCATGATGACTATCCACTTAAAGATCAAGGCCTTTCTGGAGGACCTCCAGAAAGCTAGCAAGAACATTACAATAACAGGCATCTTTGTTTCACCCCTGATCTTATTGTGAATGTAGCCCTTCCAAAAAGGATCTTTGGGCTTGAAACCAGTTCATATCACTCTGGGATTTCCTTTGTGGACATTTTTTCCTCATCTGAGTTGCTGTTTTAGTCTGCCCTGCCATCGTTGTTGCTTTCTGTGGTCAAGGTTCTTTCCTGTTTTTTGTTCATTTTCTTTTTTACTTTCCTTTTCTTTTGGTATTTCTTTTTTTTAAACTTTTAAGGTGGATCTCTGCTCCTGGAGTAAAGGTAGTGTTGTTACAAGCATCCCATGCCTCTCTGAGCTTTGGCTTTGAGCACAGGGGTGCCTTGTGTTTGTCGGGGTAGCTTTGCCTACTCTTTTCAGGAAACTGCCTGTTTCTCAGAGTTTGTCTTCTGAGCTGAAATTTGCTCCTCTACTGAGCCAGGACTGAGTGTTTTAGTTGCAGATTTGTGATGATTAAGATACACTCATCAGCTTTACAAGTCCATGTGACCAAGGTTAAACCTCCTTTTCCCTTCAGTGAGACTGACCTTTGTTGAAGCTTTTTCAGTCTATCTTGAGCTAGAGAATGGTTTCATTCTGTCAGATTCTGTTCAAGAAGTTTTTCAAAAAGTCAATATGAGCAGGGAGGTAGACAACAAGTATTTATTAAGCACTAATTATGTGTCAGGTATGGTATTAAGCACAGAGCATAAAAAATACAAAGAAAAAGAAGCAGTCCTTACCCTTTAGGAGTTTACTTTTTAGTGATGAAGGATGATATATAAAAGGGAACTAAAAAAGCAGAAGCTAAAGGAGGGGAAGAGGGAGGAGAGAAAGCATTGGTGGGAGGGGGAGGTACTATTTTTTATTTATTTTTTAGATTCAAATTTTTTATTTATTTTTTAGATTCAAATCATGACAGATGTTTAATGCTTCTGTGACTTTGTGCATGTCCACTAAAAAAAAAAAAAAAAAAAAAAAAAAAAAAAAAACAAACTTTCTGGGCCTAAGTTTCCTTATTTGTAAAATGAAGATGTTGACCAAAATCCCTTGAAGTCCCTTTCTGGTGTAGATTAAGTGATCCTATGAAGTAATTCCAAAGAGTATTTCCTTTTTCTTTCTTTTTTTTTATTAATTTTTCTAATTATAACATTTCCTTTGACAGTACATATGTATAGGTAGTTTTTTTTTTTTTTTTTTACATCATTATCCCTTGTTCTCGTTATTGTTCCTAGTTTTTCCCCTCCTTCCCTCCACCCCCTCCCCTAGATGACAGGCATTCCCATACATATTAAATATCTTATAGTATATCTTAGGTACAATATATATGTGCAGAACCAAATTTTATTGCTGTTGTTGCAAAGGAAGGATTGTATTCACAAGGTAAAAATAACCTGGGAAGAGAAACAAAATGAAACAAAAAAAAATGCTCTCAATTTACACTCATTTCCCAGTGTCCCTTTTCTGGGTGTAGCTGATTCTGTCCATCATTGGTCAATTGGAATTGGATTAGCTCTTCTCTATGTTGAAGATATCCACTTCCATCAGAATACATCCTCATACAGTATCATTGTTGAAGTGTATAATGATCCCCTAGTTCTACTCATTTCACTCAGCATCAGTTGATATAAGTCTCTCCAAGCCTCTCTGTATTCCTCCAGTTCGTAATTTCTTACAGAACAATAATATTCCATAACAATCATATACCATAATTTACAAAACCATTGCCCAATTGATGGACATCCATTCATTTTCCAGTTTCTAGCCACTGCAAAAATGGCTGCCACAAACATTTTGGCACATACAGGTCCCTATCCCTTCTTTAGTATTTCCTTGGGATATAAGCCCAGTAGTAGTATGGCTGGGTCAAAGGGTATGCACAGTTTGATAACTTTTTGGGCATAATTCCAGATTGCTCTCCAGAATGGTTGAATTCTTTCACAACTCCACCAACAATGCATCATTGTCCCAGTTTTCCCACAGCCCCTCCAACATTCATCGTTATTAGTTCCTGTCATCTTAGCCAATCTGACAGGTGTGCGTAATGATATCTCAGAGTTGTCTTAATTTGCATTTCTCTGATCAATAGTGATTTGCAACACTCTTTTATATGAGTGGAAACAGTTTTAATTTCATCATCTGAAAATTGTCTGTTCATATCCTTTGACCATTTATCAAATGGCTTGATTTCTTATAAATTAAAGTCAATTCTCTGTATATTTTGGAGATGAGGCCTTTATCAGAACCTTTAACTGTAAAAATGTTTTCCCAATTTGTTACTTCCCTTCTAATCTTGTTTGCATTAGTTTTGTTTGTGCAGAAACTTTTTAATTTGGCATAATCGAATTTTTCTATTTTGTGATCAATAATGGTCTCTAGTTCTCCCTTGGAAACAAATTCCTTCCTCCTCCACAAGTCTGAGACGTAAACGATCCCATGTTCCTCCAATTTATTTTTGATTTTGTTCTTTATGCCTAAATCTTGGACGCATCTTGATCTTATCTTAGTATGTGGTATTAAATGTGGATCCATGCCAAGTTTCTGCCATACTAATTTCCAGTTTTCCCAGCAGTTTTTGTCAAATAATGAATTGTTATCCCAAGATTTGGGATGTTTGGGTTTATCAAACACTAGATTGCTATTTTTATTCACTATCTTGCCCTGTGAACATAACCTATGCCACTGATCAACTAGTCTATTTCTTAGCCAATACCCAATGGTTTTGGTGATGATTGCTTTATAATACAGCTCTAGATCAGGTACAGCTAGGCCACCTTCACTTAATTTTCTTTTCATTACTTCCCTTGAAATTCTCGACCATTTGTTCTTTCATATGAATTCTGTTGTTATTTTTCTAGGTCATAAAAAGAGTTTCTTGGGAGTCTGATTGGTATAGGACTAAATAAATAGATTAATTTGGGGAGTATTATCATCTTATTATATTCGCTCGGCCTATCCAAGAGCACTGAATGTCTTTCCAATTATTTAAATCTGACTTTATTTTTGTGGCAAGTGTTTTGTAATTTTGCTCAAATAATTTCTGACTCTCCTTTGGTAGATATATTCCCAAATATTTTATACTATCGACCGTTATTTTGAATGGAATTTCTCTTTGTATCTCTTGCTGTTGGATTGTGTTGGTAATGTATAAAAATGCTGAGGATTTATGTGGATTTATTTTGTATCCTGCAACTTTGCTAAAACTCTGAATTATTTCTAATAGCTTTTTAGCAGAGTCTTTGGGGTTCTCTAAGTATACCATCATGTCATCTGCAAAGGGTGATAATTTGATTTCCTCATTTCTTACTCTAATTCCTTGAATCTCTTTCTCGGCTCTTATTGCCAAGGCTAGAATTTCTAGTACTATATTGAATAGTAATGGTGATAGTGGGCAATCTTGTTTCACTCCTGATCTTACAGGGAAAGGTTCTAGTTTATCGCCATTACATATGATGTTTACTGAAGGTTTTAAATATATGCTCATTATTATTTTAAGGAATAGTCCATTTATTCCTATACTTTCAAGCCTTTTTAGTAGGAATGGATGTTGGATTTTATCAAATGCTTCTTCTGCATCTATTGAGATGATCATATGGTTTTTATTAATTTGATAATTAATTTGATTATACTAATAGTTTTCCTAATATTAAACCAGCCCTGCATTCCTGGTATAAATCCCACTTGGTCATAGTGTATTATCCTGGGGATGATTTTCTGAAGTCTTTTTGCTAATATCTTAATTAAGATTTTATCATCAATGTTCATTAAGGAAATTGGTCTATAGTTTTCTTTCTCAGTTTTCAATCTACCTGGTTTAGGTATCAGTACCATGTCTGTGTCATAAAAGGAATTTGGTAGGACTCCTTCAATCCCTAATTTTTCAAATAGTTCATATAGCATTGGAGTTAGTTGTTCTTTAAATGTTTGATAGAATTCACATGTAAATCCATCTGGTCCTGGGGATTTTTTCTTAGGAAGTTGGTTAATAGCTTGTTCTATTTCTTTTTCTGAGATGGGACTATTTAGGCTACTTACTTCTTCCTCTGTTAATCTGGGCAAGCGATATTTTTGAAGGTATTCTTCCATTTCATTTAAGTTATCGAATTGATTGGCATAAAGTTGAGCAAAGTAGCTCCTAACTATTGTTCTAATTTCCTCTTCATTAGTGGTGAGTTCTCCCTTTTCATTTTCAAGACTAACAATTTGCTTTTTCTCTTTCATTTTTTTAAATCAGGTTTACTAAGAGTTTTTCTATTTTGTTGGTTTTTTCATAGAACCAACTCTGAGTTTTATTAATTAATTCAATAGTTTTTTAGTTTCAATTTTATTAATCTCACCTTTTATTTGTTGAATTTCAAGTTTTGTGTTTTTCTGGGGGCTTTTAATTTGTTCCTTTTCTAGCAATTTGAGTTGTAAGCCCAATTTGGTGGCCCTGTCTTTCTCTATTTTATGCAAGTAGGCCTGTAAAGATATAAAACTTCCCCTTATTACTGCTTTAACTGTATCCCACACATTTTGGTATGATGTCTCATTATTGTCATTTTCTTGGGTGAAGTTATGAATTATGTCTATGATTTGCTGTTTTACCCAATCATTCTTTAGTATAAGATTAATTAGTTTCCAATTTTTTTTTGGTCTATTTTCCCCTGGCTTTTTGTTAAATGTGATTTTGATTGCATTGTGGTCTGAAAAGGATGCATTTACTATTTCTGCTTTACTGCATTTGGTTTTGAGGTTTTTATGTTGTAGTATATGATCAGTTTTTGTATAGGTTACATGAACTGCTGAGAAGAAAGTATACTCCTTTCTGTCTCCATTTAGCTTTCTCCAAAGATCTATCATATTAAACTTTTCTAGTATTCTATTTACCTCTTTGACTTCTTTCTTATTAATTTTGTGGTTTGATTTATCTAATTCTAAGAGTGCAAGGTTGAGATCTCCCACTATTATAGTTTTGCTGTCTCTTTCTTCTTGCAGCTCTCTTAATTTCTCTTTTAAGAATTTAGATGCTGCACCACTTGATGCATATATGTTTAATATTGATACTGCTTCATTATTGATGCCACCCTTTAGCAGGATATAATGCCCTTCCTTATCTCTTTTAATTAGATCAAATTTTGTTTTTGCTTGATCTGAGATGAGGATGGCTACCCCTGCTTTTTTTACCTTTGCCTGAAGCATAGTAGATTCTCCTCCACCCTTTTACTTTTAGTTGGAATGTATCAGCCTGTTTCAGGTGTGTTTCCTGTAATGACATATAGTAGGATTCTTACTTTTAATCCAGTCTGCTAACTGCTTCCTCTTTATGAGGCAGTTTGCCCCATTCACATTTATGATTAGAATGACTAATTCTATATTGCTTGCCATCCTATTAACCCCTGCTTATGCTTTTCCTTTTTCCTTCCCTCTTACCCCCTTACTCAGTATTAAACTTGTGAACACCACCTGCTTTTCACAGCCCTCCCTTTTTAGTATCCCTCCCCCACCTTAAAGTTCCTCTCCTTATTTTACCCCTTTTCCTCACAATTTCTGTATTCCCTTCCCCTTAGCTTACTTCTTCTCTCTCACTTTTCAATGAAGTGGAAGGAGTTTTACCATAAATCGAATATGTCTATTGATACACACTATGTTCATCTCCCTCCTTTCTTTCTCTCAGATATAATAGGTTACTTTTGTCTCTTCATGATATGTAGTACCACCACTTTATACTTTTTGATGATATAATTTCCTTTCCACCTCTAGTTTCTAGGACAAAATATACATATGTTCTTTACATATTTTTATGGCAGAAGTATAGTTCTCAAGATTTCTTTTTACTTTTTTAGAAAACTCTTGAGTTCTGTATTTGAAGATCAAATCTTTTGTGTAAATCTGATTTTTTAATCAAGAATAGATGGAATTCATTTATTTCGTTAAATGTCCATCTTCTTCCCTGGAAAGCGATGCTCATCTTTGCTGGGTAAGTTATTCTTGGCTGCATAGCAAGTTCCTTAGCCTTTCAGAATATCATGTTCTAGGCTCTTCGTTCTTTTAATGTGGATGCTGTTAGATCCTGGGTTATCCTTATTGTGGATCCTCCATATCCGAAGTGCTTTTTTTTTCTAGCAGCTTGCAATATCTTTTCCTTTGTCTGATGGTTCTTGAACTTGGCCACTATATTTCTTGGTGTTTTGATTTTAGGGTCCCTTTCAGTAGATGATCGATGAATTTTTTCAATGTCTATTTTACGGTCTGTTTCCAAATTGTCTGGGCAGTTCTCTTTGATAATTTCCTGGAAAGTAGTGTCCAAGCTCTTTTTTTCCTCACATTTTTCAGGGAGTCTGATTATTCTCAAATTATCTCTCCCGGATCTGTTTTCCAGGTCTGTTATCTTTCTAATAAGATACTTGACATTCTTTTCAATTGTTTCATTTCTCTGGTTTTGCTTGACTACCTCTTGGTTTCTCCTTGAGTCATTCATTTCTACTTGTTCGAGTCTAATTTTCAATGATGTATTTTCTTCACTCATTCTTTTAATATCTTTTGTAATTGTCCAATTGTGTTTTTATCTTCTATTGAATTTTTTTCCATTTTATCCATTTTATTTTTTAGAGAGCTGATTTCTTTATCCAGCTCACTAATCCTGTTTTCCTTGGAGTTGTTTGCCTTTTCTAATTCACTAATTTTGTTTCTCAATGATTTGATCTCTTTATCCACTCTGGATGACTTCTCCAGGCTCTCTTGCCAAGCTTCCCTTTCCTTTTCCCATTTCTCTTCTAGCTCTCTTGTGAGAGCCTTTTTGATTTCCTCTATGAGGTTCTTTTGTATTGAGGAGCAGATCACATCCTCCTTAGGGAATTTCTCTGGTGACAGTCTGTTTTTAGTCTCCTCAGTATTTGAAGTCAGCTCTCTGTCCATACAGAAGCTGTCAATGGTTAGAGCCCTTTTGAATTTTTTGTTCATTTTGTCAAGAGCAGAATGGAAGAAAACAAATTGACAAGAGAAACAATTGGTCTGTTTTGGGGGTGTTGGGGCTGGAAGGTATTAATGGGCTTCCTCTACAAACTCGGGGGAGGGCAGCAGCGAGGCACTAACAGGACAATGATGGTTGTGCTGTGTCTGTGCTCTGAGGCTCTGAGAACGGGCTGAGTCACTCCAGGTGGGGGTTGGGGGTGGCCGGTTCTGAGAGAAGCTAGCTTTCCGGGGTTTTAATCTTCACCTCTGGTGTTTACACCCTCTCCCTGCTCCTGGCTTGCTTCCAAGATGAAATATCCACACTGGGGTAAGAGTCTTTTTGCAGAAATTGCGGAGATCGTACCTCTCCCCCCTCCGGTCTGAGCTCTGTGAGCTGTCTGTCTCGCTCTGGCTGCCTGCCCTCAGTCTGCACCCAGTCTGTTCAACCCTCCCCCGAGCAAACACAGACCTTTTCTGGTTAATTTCAAGAATGTCGTCTGTTGGTGATTATTTGTGGGTTTCTTTTCTGGTCAAGCATTAACTCTGAGGCTTGTCATGAAGTAAGTCCTGAGAGAAAGTGTGGAGCTCAAGCAGCTGTCTGCCTCCACGCCGCCATCTTGGCCAGAAGTCCCCGGAAGGTACTATTGAGGTATGTGATGTTACAGTTCATATAATCAGTAAAAAATAACCAAGAGGGAAATGAAGCACATCTTGCTTAAGTCTGTCCACAAATGGAGGTCCTAGAAAGAACATACCAATGGAAGAAAAAAGCCAATATGTCATAGAGTTGTTATATGCTGTGAAAGTCACAGGTATTGAGGAAAATTTCATTGTAAAAAAGGCAGCTAAATAATGGTGGTGAAATCTGAGATTCAGAAGTAAAGGAGGAAAGCTAACATATATTGCTTCTGAGTTCCATGTTTCTCTATTATTTTATGCTGAGTCACATGTAAATTTTCATTTTCTCTCATTGTAGAATAGGAAACAGTTAAATAGTTGAGCTGAGTTTTGCCCTGAGATTTTCCTCTATACTTTCTTAGTTTTTGTACCTTATATGTTCATGATTTATCTATCAAGAATGTTGAGAACATTGCTAGCAAAATAATACTTTTTAAAAAAGAAAACAACTAAAATGATTTTTTTCCTTTTCAAAACTGTAAATTATAGAGCAAAGAAATAGGGAATTGATATATTTTATTCTTGTGAAAATGTTCCTAAAATAGATTAGAAAGATCACAGAACAAGAAGATAAAATGTATGATTCATACTGTAGTTATAAAGGAAATATATTGAATAAGAAAGGACTCATGTTTCCTACTTAGTTTGATCTTTTTATTTAAGCATGTAACCTTCAAGTATAACAATATGGCTTTACATAAACATGAGGTGTTATTGTTACAATTAATATTCTTTATGTAAGATTTGAAGTCCAAGAGGCACCATGGCATACAGAGCTTAATAGACTTGTGTTGGAAAAAATGATGTTTGTATCGTACCTCTATCACCTAATCTTTGACTTTCAATTTATTCTTTAAAATTATAAATAATAGATGGATTTAGGATGAATGTGATTAGGGTGAGTTCCCACATTGAAATCTCAGATTTTAGATGCATTACAGTTCATATCCAATTTCATTCAATTCTAAAGGCATAAGATTCTTGGCAAAATACGAACAATTAGAAGGCAGAAACAAGATAACAGAGTAAAAGGTAGAAATACAATAAGTTCTCCAACCAAAAAAAAATATGTAGAAAGTTTATTGAACCAAATCCTGGTTTAAAAAAAATCAAGAAAAAATCACTGAGCTATTTTTTCAAGTCCAAATTAGTATGAGGAGACAGAGAAGCATACATAAACTGGGATGGGGTTGATCCAGGAGAGTGCCACCTGTAACCCTGAAGGACAGGGAGAGGTTTTGTACCAGGGCAAGAGCAAGTCCAATACTGTTGTTCAGTTGTTTTTCAGTTGTGAATGGCTCTTCATGACTCTATTTGGGGTTTTCTTGGCAATGACATTGGAAGGATTTGCATTTCCTTCTACAACTCATTCTATTGATTAATTACTTTTTTTTTTTTTTTCCAGGCAAACGGGTTTAAGTGATTTGCTTGGGTGGTCACACAGCTATTAAGTATCTAAGGATGCATTTGAACTGAGGAAAAAGAGTCTTCCTGACTCCAGGTCTCTACTCTGTTACTTGGAAAAGCTTAAACATGCATACTCCAAATAAAAAGAGATAGGTTTGTCATTCACTAACTAGCTTTAGGTCATAGATCTATGAAGATTAAGGAAATATGTGCCAAATGATGACATTACATGGTGAGGAATAATTGTGGGTCCTAAAATGTATGCCAAGAGAAGTTTAGTAGCAGATAGCAGCTCCATGGTTCTGACTCCTGGAGCAAAGGACTGTTATTCTGTCTCTAGCATTTCTGACACATATAGCAGAAAAAATGATGGCAGAAATCCCAGACTAAAAGGGAGCATGTGATTTTGTCATTCTGATCCAGCTGAAGTTTCTCGTTAGTTAATAGTAATTGAAACCAGTAGTAGTCTATTGGAACTTCAAATGGGCAAATGCACAGACCTGTTGCTCAGGCTTACACCTATATCAGAAGCATGCAGAACAGAACAAGGGTAGTAATTAGGTTCAGACCATTTTAAGAATACTAACACCTAAAAGTCAGAGGAAGGTGGTCTAAGTGTACCTGATCTAAAGCTATATTATATAGCAGCAGTCACCAAAACCATTTGGTACTGGCTAAGAAATAGAACGGTAGAACAGTGGAACAGATTAGATACAAAGGACAAAAAGGGATACATCTATAGCAATCTAATCTTTGACAAACCCAAAGATACCAACATTAGGGAAAAAAATTCATTATTTGAAAAAAACTGTTGGGAAAACTGGAAATTAGTATGGCAGAAATTAGATATGGATCCACACTTAACACCATATACCAAGATAAGATCAAAATGGGTCCATGATTTAGGCATAAAGAATGAGATAATAAATAGATTAGAGGAACAGAGAATAGTCTACCTCTCAGACCTGTGGAGGAGGAAGGAATTTATGACCAGAGGAGAACTAGAGATCATTACTGATCACAAAATAGAAGATTTTGATTACATCAAGCTAAAAAGTTTCTGTACAAACAATACTAATGCAAACAAGATTAGAAGGGAAGTAACAAATTGGGAAAATATTTTTAAAAGTAAAGGTTCTGACAAAGGTCTCATTTCCAAATTATATAGAGAACTGACCCTGATTTATAGGAAAGCAAACCATTCTCCAATTGATAAATGGTCAAGGGATATGAACAGACAATTCTCAGATGATGAAATTGAAACTATTTCCACTCATATGAAAGAGTGTTCCAAATCACTACTGATTAGAGAAATGCAAATTAAGACAACTCTGAGATACCACTACACACCTGTCAGATTGGCTAAGATGACAGGAACAAATAATGATGAATGTTGGAGGGGATGTGGGAAAACTGGGACACTGATACATTGTTGGTGGAGTTGTGAAAGAATCCAGCCATTCTGGAGAGCAATCTGGAACTATGCCCAAAAAATTATCAAACTGTGCATACCCTTTGACCCAGCATTGCTGTTATTGGGATTATATCCCAAAGAAATACTAAAGAGCGGATGGGGACCTGTATGTGCTAAAATGTTTGTGGCAGCTCTTTTTGTTGTAGCTAGAAACTGGAAGTTGAATGGATGTCCATCAATTGGAGAATGGTTGGGTAAATTGTGGTATATGAAGGTTATGGAATATTATTGCTCTGTAAGAAATGACCAGCAGGAGGAATACAGAGAGGCTTGGAGAGACTTACATCAACTGTTGCTGAGTGAAATGAGCAGAACCAGAAGATCACTATACACTTCAACAACAATACTGTATGAGGATGTATTCTGATGGAAGTGGAAATCTTCAACATAAAGAAGATCCAACTCACTTCCAGTTGATCAATGATGGACAGAAATAACTACACCCAGAGAAGGAACAGTGGGAAGTGAATGTAAATTGTTAGCCCTACTGTCTATCTACCCAGGTTACTTATACCTTCAGAAGCTAATACTTAATGTGCAACAAGAAAATGGTATTTACACACATATATTGTATCTAGGTTATATTGTAACACATGTAAAATATATGGGATTACCTGTCATTGGGGGGAGGGAGTGGAGGGAGGGAGGGGATAATTTGGAAAAATGAATTAAAAAAAAAAAACGGTCACCTTACAGCTCCACAGCTTTAGCAATCACTGCGATCTGAAATAACACAGGACCTAAAGAAAGTAGCAACAGGTCCAGCCCAGACATTCTTTCAGAAGTGCACAGCCCTAACACTCAAAGTCAGCAAGGACACATTTGAAGAATGAGCAAAACAAAATAACAATCTCAGCATAAAAAGCTATTAGAGTGACAGACACACAAATGAAGACACAAGATAACATGAAAAGAAAAGGATAACAACAAAACATCTATTAGCAAAACCTCAAAAGAAAACATAGCCATGAATGCCCTCAATTAAAATTCTGGGGAAAGATGAAGGAATAGGTATTTGTTCATATATTTATATAAATATATAAACAGCAGAGGGAAAATTAGAAAAGAAATAATCTCCAATTGACAAATGCTCAAAAGATATGAAAAATTTTCAGATGAAGTGATCTTAACTATCTATAGCCATATGAAAAAATGCTTAAAGAAATACACATTGAAACAACTTAGAAGTACTACCACATTAGATTGGCTAATGGGACAGAAAAGGAAAATCACTGATGTTGGAGGGGATATGGAAAAAATGAGATATTAGTATGTTGTTGGTGGAGTTGTGAACTGATTCAAGCATTCTGTAGAGCAATTTGGAACTATGCTCAAAGGGCTATAAAACCATTTAACTACTATTATGACTGTTTGCCAAAAGAGATAATAAACAAAAAGGAAAAGGGCCTACATGTATAAAACTATTTTTATTAATTTAATAATTATACATTTTGACAATATATGTGCATGAATAATTTTTATAACATTATCCCTTGTATTCATTTTTCCAGATTTTCTCCTCCTCCCTCTACTCCTTCCCCTAGATGACAGGCAATCTCATACATTTTACATGTGTTACAGTATAACCTAGATATAATATATGTGTGTAAATCCAATTTTCTTGTTGAACGGTAAGTATTGGATTCCAAAGGTATAAGTAACCTGGGTAGATAGACAGCAGTGCTAATATTTTACATTCAATTCCCAGTGTTCCTTCTCTGGGTATAGTTGTTTCTGTCTATCATTGATCAGCTGGAATTGAGATGGATCTTCTTTATGTTGAAGATATCCACTTCCATCAGAATACATCTTCATGCAGTATTGTTGTTGAAGTGTATAGTGATCTTCTGGTTCTGCTCATTTCACTCAGCATCAGTTCATGCAAGTCTCTCCAAGCCTTTCTGAATTCATCCTGCTGGTCATTTCTTACAGAGCAATAATATTCCATAGCCTTCATAGACCATAATTTACCCAAGCATTCTCCAGTTGATGGACATTCAGTTTCTAGCCACTACGAAAAGAGCTGCTACAAACATTTTGGCACACACAGGTCCCTTTCCCCTCTTTAGTATTTCTTTGGGATATAAGCCCAGTAGTAGCACTGCTGGATCAAAGGGTATGCACAGTTTGATAACTTTTTGGGCATAGTTCCACATTGCTCTCCAAAATGGCCGGATTCTTTCACAACTCCACCAACAATGTATTAGTGTCCCAGTTTTCCCACATCCCCTCCAACATTCATCATTATTTGTTCCTGTCATCTTACCCCATCTGACAGGTGTGTAATGATATCTCAGAGTTGTCTTAATTTGCATTTGTCTGACCAGTAGTGATTTGGAACCCTCTTTCATATGAGTGGAAATAGTTTCAATTTCATTATCTGAGAATTGTCTGTTCATATCCTTTGACCATTTATCAATTGGAGAATGGTTTGATTTCTTACAAATTAGGATCAATTTTCTATATATTTTGAAAATGAGACCTTTGTCAGAACCTTTAACTATAAAAATATTTTCCCAATTTGTTACTTACCTTCTAATCTTGTTTGAATTATTATTGTTTAGTACAAAACAATTTACAGTATTTGGAAATTGAGGGAATGCCTACCAATTAGAGAATGGCTGAATAAAATTTGATATGTGATTGTGATAGAACATTATTGTGCTATAAGAAATTATGAGTAGGATGCTCTCAGAAAAATCTGGAAAGATGTCCATGAATTAGTGCAAAGTGAAACATCCTGTGTACAAAGGAACAGCTATATTATAAGATGATTAGCTGTGAATGACATAGCTATTCACAGCAATACAATGATACAAAACAACTAAAGGAATTATGATGAAAAATGCTATCCATATCCAGAGAATGAACTGATGGTATCTGATTGCAGATTGAAGCATAATAGTTCCTTTCTTTTTCTTGAGGATTTTTTGTCCATGTTTTGCATGCCTCCACATGCATATTGAATTGGTTGTATTTTCAATGAGAGAGAGTAGAGAAGAAGGAAGAGAATCTGGAACTCAAAGTTTTAAAAATTAATGTTTAAAAAAAGGCAAAAAACACAGAAAAGCTTACATCTAAATAATGTTTTGCCATAGTATTTTCACCCTTTTGTTTGTTGTTGTTTACTTGCTTGTTTTGCTCTCTCTCATTTCTTATCTGATTTTTCTTGTATACCATGATACACGTAGAAATTTGTTTAAAAGAATTGCATGTTTGACCAATCTTGGATTACTTTTTTTGTCTAGGAAAAGGGAGAAGGAGGAAGGATAAAGAAACATATGAATATAAAGTTTTGCAAGGATGAATGTTTTATCTTTGTACATATTTCAAAAAATAAAAAAAATATTATTAAAAATTTACAAATAAGGTTTTAAAAAATATTGATAGCTTTTTTTTTGCCAAAAAATTGAGAGGATATCTAACAATTAGAAAATAGCTGGCCAAGTTAAAATATATAAATGTGATGGGATACTATTGTGATATAAGAAATATAGTGGGGGTGGTTTCAGAGAAAATGAGGAAGACATAAATGGAGTGATACAGAATTAAATGAGCAGAACAAGAACAAGTTATATAATGGTAGCCATGTGTAAAATATTTAAAAAAAAACAAACAAATAAACTTTGGAACACTAAGGAATTTTAATTCCAGAGTACTGATGGGGAGACATGTCACCCACTTCCTGATAGAGAGGGAAGGATTCAAAACTCATAAAGAGGGATATGTGGGTATTTATGTAGGCATACACATACACAGAGACAAACACTTATATTGGATATTGCTAACACAGAAACTTACTTTTCTTGATTATACATGTTTCTTGTATTAATTTTATCTGTCTTTTTCATTTGGTAAAGAAATATATTTGATAATTGAAAAAAATAGAAAAAAGTGACTTACCTATACCAAACACATATAATATTAGGTTGTTCTGGAACACTAATTTAATGAGTCGCACTGCACAATAGGCCTTGTAAGGAGATCAGAAAGTTATCTCATGAGCAAATGGAAGCTGAAAAATGTAGACACAAAAGAAAAAAGTTATTTCAGCTAAGAAAGCAGCTCATTAATCTAGGTATTCTCATCCTCTAGACCCTATTCTTTATTCAGCCAATGCAGGGAATATTGCATGAAACATCTCTGCAAGATCAAGCAAATTCTTCAAAATAGGCAATAATGATTAGAATAGTAATGATTTCCATTTCTAAAGTGTTTAAGATGTCTAAAGTATTTTTTTAATATCAGCTCTAGGTTTTCTTTGGCCATGTTCATGTTATAGAACTGGTCAATGATAGAGGAAGGATTCAAAACCAGGTTCTTCTGCCCAGTGTTCTTTCTATTATGCTATGGTACTTTTGCATAAGAATAGATTTTTTGGGGGAAGAACATATACTCAAATTCTGATCACATTAACAATGGAATTTTCTCCATGATGGAAATTTAATCTATCCAAGCTTGCCCATCTTGTATAACTTTTGTGTGTTCACTCCCACAAATTTATCACAGGTGATTCTTCCCAAAATATAATTCATTTTAAAAACAATGAAATCTAGACAATAAATAAATAAATATTATACTTCAATAATCAAAGATTATTCTTTTAAAAAAAGATTATAAATAAACAAAATTTAAAGATAACTTTATTAACTTTCCCTTATTTATTTCTTCTAAACTTAATTTATATATAACACCGAAGAGAATATTTCCTTCTATAATTCCCCATGTATTTTGATGTGCTTAACTTGGTTATGTATGGAGTGGAGCAGGGAGAAAATGATACATTTGTAGTCAAGAGCCATTATTAGAGTCTTCATGATCTTGAATTTTTTTTTATCTGAGCCTTAGCTTTCTATTTTATAAAATTCTACTCACTTTGAAATCTCTTTGCTAACTCCTGGACTTAATTCCCCAGAACTATAATCAAATCACAATTTCCATTGGCTTCTAGAAAAGATTTTTTTTAATGAACTGTTCTGTTATTCAATTCAATGTCTTCAAATCTTCTCAGATCATACTTCCTTTTTCTGAACATTATCCCCCATAGGTGTTGCCTCCTCAATTAGAATCTAGGTTCCTAGAAATCAGGAACTGTCTTAATTTTATATTTATGTCCATAAAGCTTTGTTCAGTTCTTGCCAATCCTAACCACTCTGACTCTCATTAATTGACCAGCAATAGGTCCCAGGCCAAGCCCTAGTTGGTCATTGTTTGGGTATTGAAGCAGAGTGAATATAAACAGCATTCATTTCTGTTTTGTCCAGAAACACTGAGGGTCTTCTCCCAGACTGATCAATTTATTTGGATATTTTTTGACTTGGTAAAACAGGCCAATCTTTGTTTAAATTGCTACCTAGTTTTAATCACTGAATGAGTGCAGCTTCAGTCAAACTGAAACCTGTTAAAGACCTTAGCTTCGAAAGACCGAGGTCTCCCACTGTATCCAGCATCATCTACAGTCATCCTGATCTATGTCTAGTCACTGAACTCAGATATCTCCAGAGGGAGAAAGTGAGGCAGGTGACTTTGCACAGCCCTCCCTCTCTTAAATCTAATTCACTTGTATATCATGGCATCATGTCCCTGATGATATGTCATAGTCCCCTTCAACAACAAAGGATAAACAGCAAAATGATACAGTGCAGAAAAAGTGTTGGATTTAAAGTTAGGAAGATGTGACCTTAAATCTTGTCTCAAATAGTAGCTACATGAACCTGAGCAAGACATTTAACTGCCTTCCTCAGTTTCCTCCTTTGTAAAATAGGAATAAAAATACCTACTTCACACAATTATATAAAGATCAAATAAGGAGAATTGACTCTATGAGAAATCAAGCCAATCTCCAATTGATAAATGGTCAAAGGATATGAACAGACACTTCTCAAATGAAGAAATTGAAACTATTTCTAGCAATATGAAAAGATGTTCCAAGTCATTATTAATCAGAGAAATGCAAATTAAGACAATTCTGAGATACCACTACACACCTGTCAGATTGGCTAGAATGACAGGGAAAGATAATGCAGAATGTTGGAGGGAATATGGGAAAACAGGGACACTAATACATTGCTGGTGGAACTGCGAAAATATCCAGCCATTCTGGAGAGCAATTTGGAACTATGCTCAAAAAAGTTGTCAAAACTGTACATACTCTTTGGCCCAGCAGTGTTACTACTGGATTTAATATCCCAAAGAGATCTTAAAGAAGGGAAAGGGACCTGTGTGTGCAATAATGTTTGTGGTAGCCTTCTTTGTGGTGGCCAGAAACTGGAAACTACGTGGATGCCCATCAATTGGAGAATGGCTGAATAAATTGTGGTATATAAATATTATGGAATATTATTGTTCTGTAAGAAATGACTAACAGGATGATTTCAGAAAGGCCTGGAGAGACTTACATGAACTGATGCTGAGTGAAATGAGCAGGACCAGAAGATCATTGTATACTTCAACAACAATACTATACGATCAATTCTGATGGATGTGGCCATTTTCAACAATGAGATGAACCAAATCAGTTCAAATAGAGAAGTAATGAACTGAACCAGCTATACCCAGTGAAAGAACTCTGGGAGATGACTATGAATCACTACATTGAATTCCCAATCCCTCTATTTTTGTCCACCTGCATTTTGGATTTCCTTCACAGGCTAATTGTACACTATTTCAAAGTCCAATTCTTCTTGTGCAGCAAAAAAGAACTGAATAGACATGTATACATATATTTGATTTGATTTTTACTTTAACATATTTAACATGTATTGGTCAACCTGCCAACCTGGGTGGAAGGGAGGGGAAAAATTAGAACAAAAGATTTAGCAATTATCAGTGTTGTAAAATTACCCATACATATATCTGGTAAATAAAAACTATTAAAATAAAAAAAAGATCAAATAAAATACCATATGTAGAATGTTTTGCAAACCTTAAAACAACATATAAATGGTAGTATTATTAAATAATTAGGGGATATTTTTCACTTATTTACTCTCATTGTATAATACTTACACCACATAACCCCACAGTGCATAAGTTTTATGCATTGTGTTTGTTCCTTTTGTTCTTAATCTCTTCTTTAAGAAGTTGAAAAAATGAGTAGGACTGTTTATTTTAAGTCTCCATTTTGAGAATCTCAAACTCCAAGTTTCTCTCCATAAAACAGAGGTTGTTAACTTTTTTTTTAATCATAAATCATAAACTCCTTTGTCAGTTTAGTGAAACTTAATAACAATTCTCAGAATAATATTTGTAAGTGCAAAAAATAAAAACATAAGGTTACAAAAGAAACAAAATGCTTCATGAAAATAAATGTTTTCTTTTTCCATCCAAGTTCACTGATGCCCTAACATTTTAGGGATTCATGTATCCCAGGTGAAAAAGACCCAGCAACAAAGCAATTTCTTTCATGAAGACTGGAAAAAGAGCCCCTTCATCAGTTATCCAGTGGAGTGAGACTTGTTCCAGTTAATTGGCATACAATGCTTAATTAATTAACAGACTCACCAACAACTTACTCTAGGGAGGAGTAGCAACCTGCAACTTTCATAAGCTTTCTGAAATAAATTTGTTTTGCAGGAACTAATTTCTAAAAGACCCTTATTCACAAATATTTTTAAGAAAATGTGTTGTTGTATACATTTTAAATTGGTTTCATTATAATGATATGTATGCATTTGAAAAAAAAATGAATACAAGAAACATGAAGCATCCAGAAAGAATGAAGAAATAAAAATCAAGACTTTGAAGATTCTGTTCTCAGATATGTATATGCTCATCCAAGCAAAAAAGAGAAATTAGAGTTAAAGTAGAAAAACATATGCTGTTATTATTATTTTTTTTTAATTAGTTACCACGTATTTTTACCTCTTAAGTCAGCACATTAAATGAAATAGCTTTAGGGATTCCTGATTGTAACTAGAAACTTTCATTCAAAAGGTTAGTAATCTAGGAATCCTGATGAAACTCATCAGAGAGTGAAGAGGAAAATTAAACTAAAACTAAAACCAAGAACTGAGACTGGAAAGTCCTACATCCACAAAGACAAGTCCTCAGCTATTATTCAATAAATAACATTTATTATTGTTCAATCAGTTATTAAGCACCTACTATATGCCAAGCTCTGTGTTGGGAGCTACCAATAAAAATAATTAAAACCATTCCTATTCTCAAGAGTTGGTTTAGACCTCTGGCCAAGATGGCGGCGTGGAGGCAGACAGCTGCTTGAGCTCTGTGTTTTCTCTCAGGACTTACTTCATGACAAGCCTCAGAGTTAATGCTTGACCGAAAAAGAAACCCACAAATAATCACCAAAAGACAACATCCTTGAAATTCGCCAGAGAAGGTCTGTGTTTGCTCGGGGGAGGGTCAATCAGACTGGGTGCAGACTGAGGACAGGCAAGCCAGAGCGAGACAGGCAGCTCACACAGCTCAGACTGGAGGGGGAGGGGTACAATCTCTGCTGTTTCTGCATGGATAAAGAAATCAACTCTCTAAAAAATAAAATGGATAAAATGGAAAAAAATTCAATAGAAGATAAAAACACAATTGGACAATTACAAAAGATATTAAAAGAGTGAGTGAAGAAAATACATCATTGAAAATTAGACTCGAACAAGTAGAAATGAATGACTCAAAGAGAAACCAAGAGGTAGTCAAGCAAAACCAGAGAAATGAAACAATTGAAAAGAAGGTCAAGTACCTTATTAGAAAGATAACAGACATGGAAAACAGATCCAGGAGAGACAATTTGAGAATAATCAGACTCCCTGAAAAATGTGAGGAAAAAAAGAACTTGGACACTACTTTCCAGGAAATTATCAAAGAGAACTGCCCAGACGTTTTGGAAACAGAGGGCAAAATAGACATTGAAAAAATTCATTGATCATCTACTGAAAGGGACCCTAAAATCAAAATACCAAGAAATATAATGGCCAAGTTCAAGAACCATCAGACAAAGGAAAAAAATATCGGAAGCTGCTAGAAAAAAGCACTTCAGGTATAGAGTATCCACAATAAGGATAACTTACATGAAAAGAACGAAGGGCCTGGAACATGATATTCTGAAAGGCTAAGGAAATTAGTATGCAGCCAAGAATAACTTACCCAGCAAAGATGAGCATCACTTTCCAGGGAAGAAGATGGACATTTAACGAAATAAATGAATTCCACCTATTCTTGATGAAAAAAAACAGATTTACACAAAAGATTTGATCTTCAAATACAGAACTCAAGAGATTTCTAAAAAGGTAAAAAGAAATCTTGAGAACTATACTTCTGCCATAAAAATATGTAAAGAACATATGTATAATTTGTCCTAGAAACTAGAGGTGGAAAGGAAATAATATCATCAAAAAGTGTAAAGTGGTGGTACTACATCTCATGAAGAGGCAAAGGTAACCTGTTATATCTGAGAGAAAGAAAGGAGGGAGATGAACATAGTGTGTATCAATAGATATATTCGATTTATGGTGAAACTCCTTCCACTTCATTGAAAAGTGAGAGAGAAGGAGTAAGCTAAGGGGAAGGGAATACAGAAATTGTGAGGAAAAGGAGTAAAATAAGGAGAGGAACTTTAAGGTGGGGGAGGGATACTAAAAAGGGAGGGCTCTGAAAAGCAGGTGGTGTTCACAAGTTTAATACTGGGTAAGGGGGTAAGAGGGAAGGAAAAAGGAAAAGCATAAGCAGGGGTTAATAGGATGGCAAGTAATATAGAATTAGTCCTTCTAACCATAAATGTGAATTGGGAAAACTGCCTCATAAAGAGGAAGCAGTTAGCAGATTGGATTAAAAGTAAGAATCCTACTATATGTCATTTACAGGAAACACACCTGAAACAGGCTGATACATTCCAACTAAAAGTAAAAGGGTGGAGCAGAATCTACTATGCTTCAGGCAAAGCCAAAAAAGCAGGGGTGGCCATACTCATCTCAGATCAAGCAAAAACAAAACTTGATCTAATTAAAAGAGATAAGGAAGGGCATTATATCCTGCTAAAGGGTAGCATCAATAATGAAGCAGTCTCAATATTAAACATATATGCACCAAGTGGTGCAGCATCTTAATTTTTTTTTTTATTCATTTTTCCAAATTATCCCCTCCCTCCCTCCACTCCCTCCCCCCAATGACAGGTAATCCCATATATTTTACATGTGTTACAATATAACCTAGATACAATATATGTGTGTAAATACCATTTTCTTGTTGCACATTAAGTATTAGCTTCTGAAGGTATAAGTAACCTGGGTAGATAGACAGTAGGGCTAACAATTTACATTCACTTCCCACTGTTCCTTCTCTGGGTGTAGTTATTTCTGTCCATCTTTGATCAACTGGAAGTGAGTTGGATCTTCTCTATGTTGAAGATATCCACTTCCATCAGAATACCTCTTCATACAGCATTGAAGTGTACAGCCATCTTCTGGTTCTGTTCTTTTCACTCAGCATCAGTTGATGTAAGTCTCTCCAAGCCTCTCTGTATTCCTCCTGCTGGTCATTTCTTACAGAGCAATAATAATCCATAACCTTCATATACCATAATTTACCTACCCATTCTCCAATTGATGGACATCCATTCAACTTCCAGTTTCTAGCTACAACAAAAAGAGCTGCCACAAACATTTTAGCACATACAGGTCCCCATCTGCTCTTTAGTATTTTTTTGGGATATAATCCCAATAACAGCAATGCTGGGTCAAAGGGTATGCACAGTTTGATAACTTTTTGGGCATAGTTCCAAATTGCTCTCCAGAATGGCTGGATGCTTTCACAACTCCACCAACAATGTATCAGTGTCCCAGTTTTCCCACATCCCCTCCAACATTCATCATTATTTGTTCCTGTCATCTTACCCCATCTGACAGGTGTGTAGTGGTATCTCAGAGTTGTCTTAATTTGCATTTCTCTAATCAGTAGTGATTTGGAACACTCTTTCATATGAGTGGAAATAGTTTCAATTTCATCATCTGAGAATTGTCTGTTCATATCCCTTGACCATTTATCAATTGGAGAATGGTTTGCTTTCCTATAAATCAGGGTCAGTTCTCTATATATTTTGGAAATGAGACCTTTGTCAGAACCTTTACTTTTAAAAATGTTTTCCCAATTTGTTACTTCCCTTCTAATCTTGTTTGCATTAGTATTGTTTGTACAGAAACTTTTTAGTTTGATGTAATCAAAATCTTCTATTTTGTGATCAGTAATGATCTCTAGTTCTCCTCTGGTCATAAATTCCTTCCTCCTCCACAGGTCTGAGAGGTAGACAATTCTCTGTTCCTCTAATCTATTTATTATCTCATTCTTTATGCCTAAATCATGGACCCATTTTGATCTTATCTTGGTATATGGTGTTAAGTGTGGATCCATATCTAATTTCTGCCATACTAATTTCCAGTTTTCCCAACAGTTTTTTTCAAATAATGAATTTTTTTCCCTAATGTTGGTATCTTTGGGTTTGTCAAAGATTAGATTGCTATAGATGTACCCTTTTTTGTCCTTTGTATCTAATCTGTTCCACTGATCTACAGTTCTATTTCTTAGCCAGTACCAAATGGTTTTGGTGACTGCTGCTATATAATATAGCTTTAGATCAGGTACACTTAGACAACCTTCCTCTGAGTTTTTTTTCATTAGTTCCCTTGCAATTCTCGACCTTTTATTCTTCCATATGAATTTAGTTGTTATTTTTTCTAGGTCATTGAAATAGTTTCTTGGGAGTCTGATTGGTATAGCACGAAATAAATAGATTAGTTTGGGGAGTATTGTGATCTTTATTATATTCGCTCGGCCTATCCAAGAGCACTGAATGTCTTTCCAATTATTTAAATCTGACTTTATTTTTGTGGCAAGTGTTTTGTAATTTTTCTCATATAATTCCTGACTATTCTTTGGTAGATGGATTCCCAAATACTTTATACTCTCAACATTTGTTTGGACTGGAATTTCTCTTTGTATCTCTTGCTGTTGCATTTTGTTGGTGATATATAAAAACACCATCTAAATTCTCTAATAGTGGGAGATCTCAACCTTGCACTCTTAGAATTAGATAAATCAAACCACAAAATTAATAAGAAAGAAGTCAAAGAGGTAAATAGAATACTAGAAAAGTTTGATATTATAGATCTTAGGAGAAAGCTAAATGGAGACAGAAAGGAGTATACTTTCTTTTCAGCAGTTCATGGATCCTATTAAAAAATTGATCATATACTAAGGCATAAAAACCTCAAAACCAAATGCAGTAAAGCAAAATTAGTAAATGCATCCTTTTCAGACTACAATGCAATCAAAATCACATTTAATAAAAAGACAGGGAAAAATAGACCAAAAATTAATTGGAAACTAAATAATCTTATAGTAAAGAATGATTGGGTAAAACAGCAAATCATAGACATAATTCATAACTTCACCCAAGAAAATGACAATAATGAGACATCATACCAAAATGTGTGGGATACAGTTAAAGCAGTAATAAGGGGAAGTTTATATCTCTACAAGCCTACTTGCATAAAATAGAGAAAGACAGGGCCACCAAATTGGGCTTACAACTCAAATTGCTAGAAAAGGAACAAATTAAAAACCCCCAGACAAACACAAAACTTAAAATTTAAAAAAATAAAAGGTGATATTAATAAAATTGAAAGTAAAAAACTGTTGAATTAATTAATAAAACTAAGAGTTGGTTCTATGAAAAAACCAACAAAATAGAAAAACTCTTAGTAAACCTGATTAAAAAAAATGAAAAAGAAAAAGCAAATTGTTAGTCTTGAAAATGAAAAGGGAGAACTCATCACTAATGAAGAGGAAATTAGAACAACAGTTAGGAGCTACTTTGCTCAACTTTATGCCAATCAATTCCATGACTTAAATGAAATGGAAGAATACCTTCAAAATATCCCTTGCCCAGATTAACAGAGGAAGAAGTAAGTAGCCTAAATAGTCCCATCTCAGAAAAAGAAATAGAACAAGCTATTAACCAACTTCCTAAGAAAAAATCCCCAGGACCAGATGGATTTACATGTGAATTCTATCAAACATTTAAAGAACAACTAACTCCAATGCTATATAAACTATTTGAAAAAGTAGGGATTGAAGGAGTCCTACCAAATTCCTTTTATGACACAGACATGGTACTGATACCTAAACCAGGTAGATCAAAAACTGAGAAAGAAAACTATAGACCAATTTCCTTAATGAATATTGATGCTAAAATCTTAAACAAGATATTAGCAAAAAGACTTCAGAAAATCATATCCCACTATGACCAAGTGGGATTTATACCAGGAATGCAGGGCTGGTTTAATATTAGGAAAGCTATTAGTATAATTGACCATATTAATAATCAAATTAATAAAAACCATATGATCATCTCAATAGATGCAGAAAAAGCATTTGATGAAATCCAACATCCATTCCTACTAAAAACGCTTGAGAGTATAGGAATAAATGGACTATTCCTTAAAATAATAAGGAGCATATATTTAAAACCTTCAGTAAACATCATATGTAATGGCAATAAACTAGAACCATTCCCTATAAGATCAGGAGTGAAACAAGGTTGCCCACTATCATCATTACTATTCAATATAGTACTAGAAACTCTAACCTCGGCAATAAGAGCCAAGAAAGAGATTCAAGGAATTAGAGTAGGAAATGAGGAAATCAAATTATCAGTCTTTGCAGATGACATGATGGTATACTTAAAGAACCCTAAAGACTCTGCTAAAAAGCTATTAGAAATAATTCAGAATTTTAGCAAAATTGCAGGATACAAATAAATCCACATAAATCCTCAGCATTTTTATACATTACCAACACAACCCAACAGCAAGTGACACAAAGAGAAATTCCATTCAAAATAACGGTCGATAGTATTAAATATTTGGGAATATATCTACCAAAGAGAGTCAGGAATTATATGAGCAAAATTATGAAACACTTGCCACAAAAATAAAGTCAGATTTAAATAATTGGAAAGACATTCAGTGCTCTTGTATAGACCGAGCGAATATAATTAAGATGACAATACTCCCTAAACTAATCTATTTATTTAGTGCTATACCAATCAGACTCCCAAGAAACTATTTTAATGACCTAGAAAAAATAACAACAGAATTCATATGGAACAACAAAAGTTGAGAATTTCATGGGAATTGATGAAAAAAAATTAAGTGAAGGTGGTCTAGCTGTACCTGATCTAGAACTGTATTATAAAGCAACAGTCACCAAAACCATTTGGTATTGGCTAAGAAATAGACTAGTTGATCAGTGGCATGGGTTAGGTTCACAGGGCAAGATAGTGAATTGTTAGGATTACTAAGTGAGAACTCGGGTTGTCTGGACAGTGACAAGGTGAGAATTCAGGTTTTCTGGACAATTACAAGGTGAGAACTCAGGTTGACTTGATAGAGGGGGCAAGCTCATTGGCTGGGGTGGTTCTTCCCAGAAGAAGAATCTGTCTGAGAGATTTGAGTAGACACAGCAGATCTCTTCCCAGAGAGCGATCCAGCAGCTTCTGGAGACGATAGCTCGTTACATTTGGCGCCCAACGTGGGGCAAGGACTTTTGCTTATCCTGACAAGAAGAGCTAGACCAGACCTTCGCAATTTGGCGCCCAAACAGGGACAGACACAGTCCTGATTCCAGTGGAAAAGCTTCTGATCTAGATCTCAGTCTCTCTGACCCAGAACCGTGAGTAACGAGGAAACTTTGTTAAAGATTAAGTGAGTGTGCTAATAGATAAATAAGGAACTTAACTTGTTAAGGGCTAAACCAGCAATCTCTTATAGTGAAATGGGGCAAACACCTTCTGTTCAAGGAAAATGTTTAGAGAGCATCATCAAGGTTATGAAAAGCCAAGGCTTGATTATAATTTTAGAGGAGATTACTGAACTTTTAAGAACTGTGAAGGTCATATGTCCTTCTTTTTCTCTGGAAGAAGAATTGGATCCAGATGAGTGGAAATTAGTAGGAGAGCAATTAGGTGAACACTACAATTGTCTTTGTGACATTTTACCCTTTGGTTCCAGACCAAACTCAGTTTCCAAAGATACAATTCATACCTACAATTTAATCCAAATGGCTTTAAAAAATGTTATTCTAAAGGAAGAGATGAAGGAGCAAAATGGGGAGGTGTCAACTAAACTAGGTGAAAAGGATGAATCAGATAACAATGAAGTTAAGTACAATTCTGAGCAACAGCAACAGGAGCACCTCCCATCTCCTCCCTCAATTAACCCTTCAGGGGTGGAGCAAGAAGGAGGAGAAGAAGAGGCAGAAACACAAACAGAATTGCCTGTGAAGAAGCCTAAGCCTATGACAAGATTAGAAAAAGCATTGGTTAAAGCTAAGAGAGAAGGACAGGATATAAGTGATTTTATACATGCATATCCTGTGATTGAAAATACTGACTCTGTAGGTAAAAAAAGGAGAAGATATGCACCTTTAGATTTGAATACAATTAAGGATTTGAAAAAAGGTTGTACCCTTTATGGGGCTACATCAGCTTATGTCAAAATGTTACTAGATGGTTTGTCTTATGAAGTCCTAACCCCGAATGATTGGAAATCCATAGCAAGGACATGTCTGGAACCTGGAGAAAATTTATTATGGCTTGCGGAATTTCATGAATTATGTAAAATTCAAGTCAGATGCAATTTGGAAATAGGAGTTAACACACAATTCACTTTTGAGCACTTAGCTGGTGAAGGTCAGTATGGAGAGAATTCGGAACAGATTAATTATACCATGACAATATATGAGCAAATTGCTAAGGCTGCAATAAAAGCTTGAGGTGTCCTTCCTGGACAGAAAGATCGTGGAGAGGCTTTCACTAAAATACAGCAAGGTCCCAATGAACCTTTTGCAGATTTTGTGGGACGTTTGCAAACTGCTGTCAAAAGAACTATTGGAGAAAATTCAGCTACAGAAATAATGACCAGACATCTGGCTAAGGAAAATGCCAACGAGATTTGCAAAAGAATTATATGGGGATTAGACAAAGATGCTCCTTTAGAGGAGATCATAAGACGCTGTGCTACAGTGGGAACAAATGCTTTTTATACCCGGACAATGATGAATGTGGAAAGACAGGGTCCCTCCTGGCAAGGGCCTTCTAGAGAAACTCGGCGATGTTTTCAATGTGGAAAAATTGGACATCTAAGAGCTCAGTGTAGGTATGGAGATACAGTGAGAAGACAGGGTGAGAGAAGACCTAAAACCCCATGTCCAAAATGCAACAGAGGACTCCATTGGGCATCAGAGTGTAGAATAATTCAGGGAAATGGGATGAGGGGCCCAGGTCCAGGGCCCCAGGCAAAAAAGACTTGGGGCATGATGGCAGCTGATGTTACACCCAAAGAGCCTTTAGAAGGCCAGGACTCTGATTTAATCAACCAGCAGAAAAGCAATCACATGGCAGAAAGGGATTACCTGATAAGTGAGTCAAAAGGCAATCAGATTGCAAAAATGGATTACACTTGGGGAGAATACAGGCCTTTTAAACCAACAGGGCTGTGCCCAGTGCAAACAACTCCAATGTAATTGTCAGATGATGAGAAGAGATTTAGAAAGTGGTAAATAGAAGGAAATTAGATAGGTTAACTGCCTGGGAGAGAGGGTTTGTTTGTATTTCTTCAGCAGGAGAAGGAATCAGATGGGTGCCAACGAGTCATATTCGCCTTGTCCATCAGAGAGAGACAGAAAAAGAGAAAAACCTCAAAATAAAGGAGATCTAAGAAACATCTGACACTGAAAGAGCATGGATAATAAGAAGACTGTTAAAGAACTTTAAAAACCAGCAGGAATCATTGGACTTCCTCACACAAGATGAGAATAATGGACAATGGACTTATGGACATTTATAAATTTTCAATTTATGATTATTTGATTATGTTATATACTTCTAGCATGTGTTACGTTACTATGTTACTATGTGCTTATGTAATTTATGTAATTATCTGTAATACTTCCCATATTGATGGATTTATGTTTCAAGGTCATTTATGTAATTATCTGTAATACTTCCCATATTGATGGATTTATGTTTCAAGGTCATGACTGTCCTATGTTCTAAATCAAAAGAAAGGGGGAGATGTTAGGATTACTAAGTGAGAACTCGGGTTGTCTGGACAGTGACAAGGTGAGAATTCAGGTTTTCTGGACAATTACAAGGTGAGAACTCAGGTTGACTTGATAGAGGGGGCAAGCTCATTGGCTGGGGTGGTTCTTCCCAGAAGCCCTTGCATTATCCCACGCCCATTCTCTGGGAGAATAAAAGAGAGGACTCTCAGAGAAAGAAGAAGACTCTCTGCATTACATCAGGCCTGATGGGGCTCTCTGCAGGAAGGGAAGTCACTTCTTTGGACAAGAGTTAACAGCAACTGCCTGGAGACAACGGTTCGTTACAGGAAGAAGAATCTGTCTGAGAGATTTGAGTAGACACAGCAGATCTCTTCCCAGAGAGCGATCCAGCAGCTTCTGGAGACGATAGCTCGTTACAGTGAATAAAAATAGCAATCTAGTGTTTGACAAACCCAAAGATCCCAAATTTTGGGATAAGAATTCATTATTTGACAAAAAAACTGCTGGGAAAACTGGAAATTAGTATGGCAGAAACTAGGCATGGACCCACATTTAATACTACATACTAAGATAAGATCAAAATGGGTCCAAGATTTAGGCATAAAGAACGAAATCATAAATAAATTGGAGGAACATGGATTGGTTTACCTCTCAGACTTGTGGAGGAGGAAGGAGTTTGTGTCCAAGGGAGAACTGGAGATCATTATTGATCACAAAATAGAAAATTTTGATTATGCCAAATTAAAAAGTTTCTACACAAACAAAACTAATGCAAACAAGATTAGAAGGGAAGTAACAAATTGGGAAAACATTTTTACAGTTAAAGGTTCTGATAAAGGTTTCATCTCCAAAATATACAGAGAATTGACTTTAATTTATAAGAAATCAAGCCATTCTCCAATTGATAAATGGTCAAAGGATATGAACAGACAATTTTCAGATGATGAAATTAAAACTGTTTCCACTCATATGAAAGTGTTCCAAATCACTATTGATAAGAGAAATTCAAATTAAGACAGCTCTGAGATATCATTACACACCTGTCAGATTGGCTAAGATGACAGGAACAAATAATGATGAATATTGGAAGGGTTGTGGGAAAACTGGGACACTGATGCATTGTTGGTGGAGTTGTGAAAGAATCCAAGCATTCTGGAGAGCAATCCAGAATTATGCCCAAAAAGTTATCAAACTGTGCATACCCTTTGACCCAGCCATGCTACTACTGGGCTTATATCCCAAGGAAATAGTAAAGAAGGGAATGGGACCTGTATGTGCCAAAATGTTTGTGGCAGTCCTTTTCATAGTGGCTAGAACCTGGAAGATGAATGGATGTCCATCAATTGGACAATGATTGGATAAATTATGGTATATGAATGTTATGGAATATTATTGTTCTGTAAGAAATGACCAACAGGAGAAATACAGAGAGGCTTGGATAGACTTACATCAACTGATGCTAAGTGAAATGAGCAGAACCAGGGGATCATTATACACTTCAACAGTGATACTGTCATAGGATGTATTCTGATTGAAGTGGATATCTTCAACACAGAGAAGAGCTAATCCAATTCCACTTGATCAATGATGGACAGAATCAGCTACATCCAGAAAAGGAACACTGGGAAGTGAGTGTAAACTGTGAGCATTGTTTTTTTTTTTTTGTTTTTTTTTTTGTTTTTTGTTTTTTTTTTGTTTGTTTGTTTGGTTGGTTGGTTGGTTGGTTTTTTTTTGTTTTGTTTCTCTTCCCAGATTATTTTTACCTTGCAAATACAATCCTTCCCTTGCAATAACAACAACAATAAAATTCGGTTCTGCACATATATATTGTACCTAGGATATACTATAAGATATTTAATATGTATGGGAATGCCTGCCATTTAGGGGAGGGGGTGGAGGGAAGGAGGGGAAAAACTAGGAACAGAAGGGCGTACAAGGGATAATGTTGTTAAAAAAAAATTATCTATGCATATGTACTGTCAAAGAAAATGTTATAATTATAAAAATTAATAATAAAAAAAGAGTTGGTTTAATTTATAAGGGATCTCAATTCTTAAAGCATTTACATTCTAACAATCTATTTTATGTTTCCTTATTCCATATGGAGTAATTCATTTAACCTCAATCCTAAAGTAAAGTATCCAAGTCTCTTCAAACTTGATGAGTTATTCTAGAATTAGTTCTTTATTGGCAGAGACTTTAACTTTCAAGAACGTTTCTACTCATCACAGTGAAAATAAATCTAATATTTCAAAAAATATCAAACTAGAAATGAAATGCAAAAAGGGTTGACTTTCATTTCTAGTTTCATTTATTTGTCATCTATTCATCCAATCACTGATTCAATCAAGGAACTCTGTAGTAGATTCTCTGTTAAAGCCTGAAATTAAAAACAAACAAACAAACAAACAAACAAAAAACCTTTTAAATGCTCTCTCCAATGACATAAATTAACCATTCAGTTAACAATCTTTTATTAATTGCTTTTTCTGCCACACATACTATGCAAAGTATTGGAAATAGAAATCTTGAACACACAGTAGCTAGCTAGACACTGTTTAACTGAGGCCACAGAAACTAACAATATATACCAATATCTGGTTTTTTTTTTTGTTTTTTTTTTTTTTTTTTTTTTTTTTTGTCTCATGATTTGCTTTTGGGCTCATTTCTTTGGGGGCACAGATTTCTCTCTTTTTGTTTCTAACAAAAAATATTCTAAGCTTAACAATATTAATAAAATAAACAAGGTAATATAAATGGTAGAATGGAAAACAAACATGAAATTACAGGCCTTTATTATGTACAGTTTGTGTGCATGTGTAAAATTTGTATATGTATATATCTATGTGCATATGTTGAGGAATAAATCACTCCAACAACATTTGAAGGTCCCAGGTCAGTGTCCAAGGTATGAGGAAAGAATTTGCAAATCCAGTTAAGAGGCAAAATATTTATAGCACTGACAACAGTGAGCTAAGTTCCAGAAGGGATGAGCAAAGCACTAAGAGTGAGAAGATGCCTTTAACTAGTTTTGTATCATTGATATGCTAATTCCATGGCCTAGAGAACCAAGGATTGGTCTCTGGAATTTGGTTACCATTGACCAATAGATTATCTGTCTGACAGTCAGCAATAAACTGAGCAATGGTCTATTCACCATTGTCTTAGGAATTTGTTCTGTGGGGATTTTCTGAGCCCAGACTTGAGAATCAGACAAATTGTTAGAAAAATAGTATTCTTAGATTGGGCAGGGCTAAACTCCAAAGTCTGAGAATTTAGAATCACTGACTAATTGTTGTAATAGAAGCCCTCTAAGGACAGGGGATCATTGTTATCTCCCCTAGAAGCTATATTACATCTCATGTATTTGTGTTACTGCAAGTATGTGTATGAGTATATATTTATTTATTTTGTTAAATATTTTCCAACTACAATTTTTTTAAATTTTAATATTAATTTTTTTTAATTGAGTTCCAAATTCTCTATTTTCCTCCTTGTCCCTTGAGAATGCAAGAAATTTTATACTGACTATACATGTAAAATCATGCAAACCATATCTATATTTGACATGTTGAAAAAGAAAACATGCAAAACAAGAAAAAATAAAGAAAGTAAAATAATCTGCACTCAGAGTTCATCAGTTCTGGAGGTTGATAAGATTTTTTATTTTGAGTCCTTTGAAAAAGTCTTAAATCCTTGTCTTTCACAGTTGATCATCTTAACAACATTGGTGTAAGTTCATTGTTCTGGTTCTAGTCGGTTAGCTTTTTGTCACTTCATATAGGACTTTCCAAGTTTTTCTGAAACCATTATGCTCATCATTTCTTATACCACAATAGTATTCCTTCAAAATAATTCAATTTATTTAGCCATTCCCCAAATTTATAGATATTTCCTCAATTTCCAATTCCAAAAAGTTGCTGTAAATTTTTTTTGTACAAACAGGTCATATGCCTTTTACTTTGATCTCTTTGGGATACAGATCTAGTAAGTTGTATTTTGGGTCAAAAAGTTATGCAGAGCTTTATAGCCTTTTGAATGGAATTCCAAATTGTTGTCCAGAATGGTTAGAGCATAGCTGTAGGTATTTAAAATTTAATGTGTCCAAAACAGAAATTATTATTTTTTCTCTCAAATCCATACTTTTGTCAAACTTCCTTATTACTATCAATCATAATACCAGTCTTGTAACAAAAACTAATCAATTTCTAACAAGTCCTAATTTACAGCATTTAATCACTGAAATTTAATAATCAGAACTGGGTCCAGCATATCCCTGCCTCTAAGATATTAGATTTGAAAAGTCTAAAAGATAGTGGGGAATGTAAAATTAGAATTTAGAAGAGAGCTAGATATATAGATTTGGATATTATCAGCTTAGAGATGATCGTTGAACTTATGGGACCAGATGAAATTATCAAATGAAGCAATACAGAAATAAAAGAGGGACAAAGGCAGTTTTAAGGAACCCTACAGTTATTGAACATAATATGGATAAACAATAGCTAGTGAATGAGATTAGGAAGGAATGTAGGACAGATAGAAGAAACAAGAGAGAATGATGTCACAAAAAAAAAAAAAAAAAAAAAAACAAAACAGAAGGGAGAGAGTATTCTTCTTTGCACCATGACTTGTTATATCTAAAAACTTCACTTTCTAACTCTGTGCTGGGGTTCAGCTGATAATCTGTTGTTATTCCTCTTTACAAAGATTTTCCAACTTAGTAAGATCTGCTAAACCTTTCACTCTACTGATATAACTTTAATTCCTGAGGGTATCTCCACAAGAAGAACAGGCTTTGGGGGAGGATTTTAATGGAGAAAAAGCAAGTAATCAATTTCCTCCTTTCTATTTCATAAATCTATAGGCATGCTCTAAAAGATCACTCTGTCAAATCTTGAAATATTATTAACATATGAAAATTAAGTCTCAAAACCCCATTAGGACATAGATTGGTTGATAAGTCATTTATATTATGAATAATATTGTTCTTAGGGAAAAAGAACTATCTCTTTAATATTGTTTTACTGAATATTGTATTTTTATGGACCTAGTTAATAAGGTATAATAATAACTCACATTTATTAAGTGTTTTATGGCGCATGAACTGCTTTATTTATGACAATCTTTTGTAATAGGTACTGAAAGTAATATTATCCATAGTTTTGTATATGATGAAACTGATGCTTTGACAGTTCAAGTGACTTGCTAAGGATAATAAACTGGTTAGTATTGAATGCAGAATTCTCATTTAGGAAAGAATTTGTAGCATGTCTCTATCAAGTGTGCATTAGACATGCCTATTCTAAATAAATTTAAGTAGAAGTATACTTATAAGAATCCACATGAATTTGTGAGTGCAATAAACATCCTTGCATATATATGCTCATCTTGTGCCCAGTTAATTATGTATATATACAATATATCATCATATATGAAGGGATAATATGTATATACTTTATGCTATTTTGTAAAAGCATCACACAGTTCCATAGGTATTCAAACATGTGTGTATGTATGTGTGTATATATATATATATATATAATATATATATATATATATATATATATATATATACATATATATATGTATTGAAAATTTTTTTCTAATTTTCTAAAGTATTCTGAGAGTGAGAGGCTAGGTGATTTGTACACATTGAAAGAGGCAACAGTGTGTGTGTGTGTGTGTGTGTGTATATATGTGTAATCCCAGATTATTACAACTGGGACAGAAGATAGCTATATATTTTATATACATATATGTTTGCAGTGCATATACACATATATGAATATGTATGTGTATATGTGTTTATGTGTATATATATAAATATTCACATACATTAATTATATCTATATATATGTATGTATATACATATATATATATATGTGTGTGTGTGTATGTATATACATATACATATATATTCTGTGTAACTTCATTAGATCAGTGGTTTAGATTTAATTAAAATCATTGTTTCTATGCAAAACTCTTCTTTATTTGAGCCTGCCACAACTGAAAAAATATTTTACTATGTAGAGGGGATAAAATTTGGTTGGATATTCTGAGGGTTAAAATATTATCACAATTAATTATTATCTTGCCTACATTTTATTAACCTGGACGTTTTCCCTCTTGAGGATGCATGATGCACTGAATTTATGGTATGCAATCCTGTTTCACAGAAATAAAGCAACTTAGATGATATCCCATTTTAATTCATTGAAGTATAATGGATAATAAATTATTTAGTTTAATTAAAACCTCTTTATCAGATGGCCATTTACCCATGACATTGTTATGCACACCTAGTGTTCTACAGAAGGCATCATTTCCATTTCTCTTCTCATTTCATTCATGGATCCCTTTAATTGCATTTCAAATTACATTCCTTTTTACAGTCATCCTTCAGACTCTGAGTAATCATATTGCAGACAAATACTTCTTCCATTCCCTTCATCCTGCTTATTTTAAAAACTACTCTGAGGATTCTAGCTTTCAAATCTACTGTTGTCTAGCCTTTGAATGGAGAAGGAATTAGACATGTTGGATATGTCTTTATATGTTCAGGTTTTTCGTTTCTTCTTTTTTGTAGTTGTTACTGTGTTTTTATTTTAAACCAATATTGTAGACATAACCTTTTAAAGCTCTCCAAAGACTGAATATCTTTTTAGAAGCTAAAATGTTTGGATTCTGAGTAACAATGAAATTTATAGGAATATTCATAAAAGAGGGAGCTGTCTTTGTATTTGAAGTCAAAGACCTTGGATTCAAGTTCCATCTCTAGTGTTTTCTCATTGTATAACTTTGCACAAGTTATTTAAACTTTCTGGACTTTATTTTACGAGTAAAATGTAAACATTAATGCTTTCATTTCTACTCCTAAGGATTATTGTGAGGATCAAATGAGATAATAAACTTTAATTGTATTTCATTTGAATCTAAAGTGCTTATTAAGTACTAAGTACTGATCTCCATATCAGAATTACTCCAATAACCAATATATCTATGATCCAGACATTTTAGAAATTCCCTGAAATAATCAGACATCAAGATAGGTCTCTCTCTGTCCATGCTGGACAAACAATAGGAATACAGAGATGAAAAAAAAAAAATGACATGGACACTTTCCTCAAGGAATAAGTGGCATACTTATATGTTAACTATAAAACACTAGATAAACATAAAATACTATTGCTTTTAATGCTAGGCATCCTAATGCCTTACTTATTTTTTGGATGAGTTACAGCCTCATCTTCCCCATTCTCCTAAAAAGTCCTGTTGCCTACTTTCCTTAGAGTTAATATCAGAAGTTGTTTTCATTGTTTGAGAATTCTGTTGGGTTTTATAATACTATGAATAACTACACATTTGGTAAAGCCTTTAACTATGCTAAATTTAAATGTAGAATAACAAAATAATAGGTTTGTGTAGGAAACAGAGATCCAACACAGAATCAGAGAAATACCAAATCACATCATGAATTTATGTATTTACATATGTGAATATATGTGGGAGGGTGTACCATATTAATGTGGTATAAGATATTATATAGTGAGAGTGTTTTAATACTTCTATAATATAGTAGGAATATAATTGTTAATTTAACATAATCAATAATTTAGTGATAATATGTCGTATTACATTTAAAATTGAAAAATAAAAGTGATTTTATTTTGTTTTAAGCCTCCATTTTGTGATGAACTGTTTTGAGTCATCACAACTTGAGTCAAGTTTATATATATATATATATATATATATATATATATATATATATATATATATATACACACATAACATAAGGAACATATTTGGTTTGATGTAGTAAATTATATATATGTGTGTGTGTGCATGTATGAGAGAGAGAGAGAGAGAGAGAGAGAGAGAGAGAGAGAGAGAGAGAGAGACTGATCTTTTTAAACAACTGATCAACAAATGTGGACTCTGATAATACAGAATGTCAGTAGGGGAGGGGAATTATAAACAACTTTATCAGTCATTTTGATGTAAACTACCAATTAAATTGTGTGGTAAACCATTTAGGAATACCCATAGCTGAATCCACCTGAGACTTCAGACATCAGCATTACTAGAGTATAACTAGGACTGATTCCTACCTTCTTATGCTTGAAGCCATGTTAGCTCTAGGGTAGTCTTGATTGATTAATAGAGATTTTGGAGAATTACCAGATGATTAAATATCCCAGTCTCCCTCTGGCTGGCAGGACTAATCCTTGTTGAATTAATTAAGGAAGAAGTCTCTTGAACCTCTAAAACATCAGGGTGCTGGTTTTTCCTTGGAGGATATTGTTTGCATATTTTGATTAATCAAATTTGACTTCATGTACTGTAAAGTATAAGTGTAGTCAGGAATTAATGCTCCTGATTTTAAGCCAGCAAAAGTAACTGTAAATCATCTGAATATATTTACCACATATTAATAAAACATATATAAATACACATCTGTGAATAAATGTATGTCTATATATGTAAAGCACACATACTAACAACTATTTACAAAATGCATTAGATTTTACAAAATACTTTATAAATATTAGCTCATTTTATACTAATGATAAACCTAGAAGTGGGTGTTATTATTAATCCCTATTTTACAGATGAGAAAACCGAGCTGTAGAGTTAAGGGACTAATCCAGAGTCAAATAATAAATGTCTCTGACTGGATTTGAACTCAGGCTATACAAACTTCTAAGACAGAATTTTATTTATTGTGCCACCTAGCTAACTATCTCTATATGTTGTGTGTATATATATATTCCTATGTGTATATATTTATGTATATACCTTGTACATAGATGTATATGTAGCGAGCTGTCGTCTCCAGAAGCTGCTGGATTGCTCTCTGGGAAGAGATCTGCTGTGTCTACTCAAATCTTTCAGACAGATTCTTCTTCCTGTAATGAACCGTTGTCTCCAGGTAGTTGCTGTTAACTCTTGTCCAGAGAAGTGACTTCCCTTCCTGCAGAGAGCCGACTTCCCTTCCTGCAGAGAGCTGCGTCAAGCAAGATGTAATGCAGAGTCTTCTTCTCTTCCTGGAGTGCTGTCCTCTTTATCCTCCCAGAGAATGGGCGTGGGATAATGCAAGGGCTTCTGGGAAGAACCACTTCAGCCAATGAGCTTGCTCCTTCTATCAAGTCAACCTGAGTTCTCACCTTGTAATTGTCCAGACAACCTGAATTCTCACCTTGTCACTGTCCAGACAACCTGAGTTCTCACCTAGTAATCCTAACATGCATACACACACATAGAGCCATTAGAGTTAGAAGGAATTTTGATGGTCACGTAATTCAACTCATACCTGAAAGGTCTCTTCATAAAAATATTCATTGAAGATAGTTTTTATTAATATAACCTATACAAAGTAATAGCAATGATCTGGGATGACTAACTGTAAATGACTTTATTCTTCTCAGTAGTACAATCATCCACAACTAGTCTGATGAAAAATCCTATCTATATCCAGGGAAGGAACTGATTTGGGATGAATACAGATTGAAGCATTGTCTATTTCTCTCTCTCTCTTTCTTTTTAACTTAATTTTTCTTGAGGATTTTTATTTTCATTCAGATAGAAGATCTATATTTTATTTCACAACTTGACTTTTAATGGAAATGTTCTGCATAATTTCAATTTTTTTTTAATTGTTGTTAAGGGTAAGGGAGAGAATCTAGAACTCAAAAATTTTAAAAACAACTGTAAAAAAAGTGTTTTGAATGTACCTGAGGAAAAATATTAAAAAAATAAATTAAAGGAAAAAAATAAAAGCCACTAGTTGAAGATGAAAAAACAGATAGTTATCATTTCCCCTCTCCCACTCTCTACACCCCTCCTCCAGTCTCTCCCTTTCCATGCTAAAATACTCAGGTACATTCATTAGATTTTATGTGACATGGTTTAAACCTTTCACTCTCCTAACTGTGTCTCCTATGAAGCCTTTTCAGTTCATCACTGTCCCTATTAAACTAGGACCATCAGAACTGAATATAATATCTAATTATTTTCTGGCTATCAGGACAGAGAACAGAGGAATTATTATCTCCTTCCACCTTAAAGTGATGTTTTTGTTTTTAAATATAGCTCAATATCTTTAGATTCTCTCTCCAATTCTCTTTTCTCTTTACCACATTTATTTCACTGATTTATAATCATATTTCTTAACAGTCCCTAATACTGTCCTGCTCTGATCGTCCTCTAAAGCTAAAGAAAATGGTTTTAGAAATATCTGATAGAATATAAGGGGATTTAACTATGATAATGAGTAGAACAAAAGCAAGAACATATTGGAAATATTTTCCTTAAAATTCTACAAATGTTATTCCTTACTGCCCTCAGGTGATCATTATGGGAGACACTGGGAAGAGAAAGGCTATCAGCAGGGAAAAATCTATCTGAGTTCATTTTCAGAGCACCACAATGCCTTGTTTTGATCTTGACCAGGCCTGATGGGGAAGTGCAAATTAGAGATTAGATTCTCAAATGTGATTCCAAAAATCCCTGTACAATCTATTCACACTTGGTTCTTAGATAAGGTCAATATAAGGTAAGGGCTGGGAGAGTTTGGGATCAGAAGAAGCAGAGACATTTATCTATTCTTTGACAATGCCCAAACTGTAACCCATGTCTTCTGACTTTCAATCTGCCAATAAAGGATAGTATTAACCATAAATGCAGAGTTGGAAGAAACCTCAGAGACAAGTAATCAGACTGCTCATTTTATAGATCAAGAATCAAAAGCCCCAAATCAGATAGATAATATGCATCTGAGGTAGGATTTCAGCCCAAGTCTTCTATCTCCAGAGCCAGTGTTCTTTCTACTATACTAAGAAATATGTGTAATATTTATGTCAGACATTCACTTGACATGAAGGGCATGAGTATACTTTAGGGGATTTTGTCACTATCTTAGTTCATAGTTTTCACTCAAAAAATCCTGGAGAAATCTATACAGAATACCCCTAATAGACTAAAAAGAATGAGTTCTGATAAATACATAATTTTTACAGAAAATATTTATTATTTTAAGGAGGAAAGGAAAGCATAAGTCTTTTACTAAGCAACCATTTGATCCTTTACCCAGCTCCCTCCAAGGTATCTTTCACTCAGCTGTTACTCAAGCAAAGGTTTGATCATATTACTCTGCTCCATCCACCATCCCAACTCAAAAAATTATTGAACTCCTCTACTGTTGTGACCCTGGATATCTCAGAATCAGCTGGAGTCAAGACAAGCAAAAGTCTTTATTCTTGTTCTTTTGGGGTCACTGTCAGGGGATTAGATATAGGAATCTCTCCACTTTCTTCCTCTCTCTCTACCTCCAAAGAATGAATCTCCTCCTCCTACTCCACCCACTGATCTCACTTCCCCTTCTTTGTCCACACCCATTGATCAAGCCAGCACAGCATAGTTAAATAGGTTCATCCTCCAAACATGTTAATAGAGAATTGTCCAATTGGTAATTAGCCTCAAGTGCTAGGTTACCTTGCATCTGCTCAGTTGTAGCCATTTACACTCTACTACTTCCAACATTAAATAGAAAATCCTTTGTTTGGCATTCAAAGCCCTTCAAAATTGTCCCTCTCTCAATTTTCCAGTCTTATAATCTAACTTTCTCCACAAAATCTTCAATTTACTTTCACTGCTTAATTACACTGATTTTCTTACTCTTATTTATTCACAATTCTTTATCTCCCAACTACATATATATATTTTATGGGGAACTGACTATCACACCTGAAAGTTTCTCCTTTCTCATCTCTTTGAGTCATAGGTTTCCTGGCTTCTTTCAAGACTTAACTCACATCTCACATTAAACAAAAAATCTTTCCTGATCATACAAACTGCTGGAACCTTCATTCTGATATGACCTTCCATTTACTTTGTATATATTTTATATGTGTCCAGTTATTTGCATGTTTTTGTTTTTTTTTTCCATGACCGGACAACATGTTTTCAAAGGTAAGCATTGTCCATTTAGTTTACAAAACTTAAAAATAGTACATTCCATAATGTTCAAGAAGTATGATAGAACTAACTTGTAGAGGATTTTTAATATCAGACAAACAAACTGACATTTGCTTAGGAGGAAATTGGGAGGCACTGAGATTTTCAAGTAGAGAAGTGACATGAATGGATATGAACACAAGGATTAAGATATCAGCAACATAGAGGATGAATTGGGAGGAAGAATAGGGCAAGGAGACCTATACAGAGCTAATCATAATGATCCAGGTGATTAGTGTGTATTATATATGAACACAACTGTTTGCATATTGTCTTTTCCATTAGACTATGAACTCTATGAAAACAAATGTCATCTTTTGTATCCCTATTTTTTAGCATAGGACCTGGCATTGCTTAAATACCTGACTTAAATACCTGACTGACTATTATTAGCTTAATAAAGACCTGAATTGTGACCATAAAAAAGTAAAGGAAGGAAAGAATATCTACCTAGAGGTAGAATGCATAAAATCTGTTAATTGATGAAATGCAAAAGGTGATACAGAACAGGGCTTCTTAAACTTTTCCACTCACAGAATCATTTTGCTTGAGAATTTTTTGTTATCCTGTCTCAAATCTGAGTTGAGGTGTTTCTAGCAGCATTCACACATGTACAAGGCAAAGTGTACATGTATATTCAGAACTATGTTCAGAACCAAGCCTATCACATGATGCAACATAGGCAAGCACTGCCAGAATACCTCAGATTTATAACATGTTTCATTCTGAATTAATTTGTGTGCATTTCAGAATCCTTTTACTGTTGTCAAATTTTTTGCAACTTTCATATTTGGTTATATGACTCCATCTGAGATCACTGGCAACAAATTAAGCTTTAGTAGAGAGGAAGGACTCAGCAATAACCCCAAAGTCAGTAAGAAGGCCATGAAAATGAGGGCTCTGGACAACACTAGATCATCTCTATAGTTCTTTTAAACTCAGATAATCAGATAATCCTACACAACTAAAAGTCATAATAGTTTAATCTCTCTTTTTTTTTTTTTTTGCACATTTGAATGTTAATATTTGAGGTCAGAGACCTCAAAACATTTTCTGATCTCTGTTGCTATTGTTATTGTTGTGGAACTTCAATTAGAGGAATAGAAGGTAGAGCACTAAAGTCCCCAGAAATTCTTCCTTTATAGAGGGCAGAACTTGGATTTATAAGTCACCATCCTTTGTATCTTCTGTTATGCCCAGTTTCAACTCTACTTAAAAAATACCCCCATGCTGGGTAACCCCTATTCCCCCCTCCTTTTGTATAGAGGCATACCTCACTTTTCTGTACTTCACTTTATTGCACATTTCAGATTATGATTTTTCCTCCAAAGTTGAAAATTGCAGCAACTAACTCTGCAATGAGCAAGTTTTCATAACCATTTTTCCAACAGCTTTTGTCACATTTTGATAATTTTAACAATATTTCAAACTTTTTCATTATTATATCTATTATGGTGATCTGTGATTAGTGGTTATTGATATTACCATTATATTTGTTTTGGGGCACCACAAACAGCACCATTGTAAACTGGTTAACTTAATCAATAAATCTTGTATTATTACTCCAATGACTTGTTGTTCTCCCATCTTTCTCCTTCTGTTTGGCCCTCCCTATTCCCTAAGACACAACAATATTGAGGCATATTAATAAACTTAGTTGATAAAGCAGTGGCAGGATATGAGAGGATTGACTCAAATTTAGAAAGAAGTTTTACTGAGGATAAAATGCTAGATAACAGCATGGAATGCTACAGAAAAATATTTCACAAAGGGAAGAGTCAACTGATACAGCAAATTTCATTGCAGTCTTATTTTTAGAAATTGCCACAGCCAATCCAATCTTCAGCAACCACTAACTTCTCTGATCAATCAGCAGCCATCAAATCTCTACCATCAAAAAGATTATGACTTACTAAATTCAGTGGATGGTTAGCATTTTTTAAAGAATGAAATATTTTATTTAATCAAGTTATATAAATTGTTATTTTTTAGACATAAACTACAGTATAGTGTAAATTTAACTTTTATATGTACTGGGAAACAGAAAAATTTATATGACTCACTTTGTTGCAATATTCATTTTACTCAACCACTATCTCTGAGGTATAGCTGTATTTTTTTCCCCATTACTGTTGTAAACTCTTGAGGGTTGGAATTGTCTTCCTTTTCTTATTTGTAACCTTATCTTAGATGTAGCACACAGTATGGGCTTAATAAATGATTATGGCATTGAATAAAAATCCTCCTTCCTTTCACTAATTATTCATGCTCACTCTTCCTTACTATCTTTTTTTTTTTTTCTTTTTTTTTTTTTTTTTTTTAATTTTTTTTATTATATATATATATATATATTTTATAATATTATCCCTTGTATTCATTTTTCCAAATTACCCCCCCTCCCTTATTCCCTCCCCCCGACGACAGGCAATACCATACATTTTACATGTGTTACAATATAGTCTAAGTACAATACATGTGTGTGAATATCATTTTCTTGTTGCACAATAAACATTAGAATCCGAAGGTACATGCAACCTGGGCAGACAGATATTAGTGCTAACAATTTACATTCCCCTCCCAGTGTTTCTTCTCTGGGTGTATCTACCTCTGTCCATCATTGATCAACTGGAAGTGAGTTGGATCTTCTTTATGTTGAAGATTTCCACTTCCATCAGAATACATCCTCATACAGTATCGTTGTTGAAGTATACAGTGATCTTCTGGTTCTGCTCATTTCACTCAGCATCAGTTGATTTAAGTCTCTCCAACCCTCTCTATATTCCTCCTGCTGGTCATTTCTTACTGAGCAATAATATTCCATAACTTTCATATACCACAATTTACCCAACCATTCTCCAACTGATGGACATCCATTCATCTTCCAGTTTCTAGCTACAACAAAAAGAGCTGCCACAAACATTTTGGCACATATATGTCTCTTTCCGCTCTTTAGTATTTCTTTGGGATATAATCCCAGTAGTAGCGCTGCTGGGTCAAAGGGTATGCACAGTTTGATAACTTTTTGGGCATAATTCCAGATTGCTCTCCAGAATGGCTGGATTCTTTCACAACTCCACCAGCAATGTATTAGTGTCCCAATTTCCCCACATCCCCTCCAACATTTGTCATTATTTGTTCCTGTCATCTTAGCCAATCTGACAGGTGTGTAGTGGTATCTCAGAGTGGTCTTAATTTGCATTTCTCTGATCAGTAGTGATTTGGAACACTCTTTCATGTGAGTGGATATAGTTTCAATTTCTTCCTCTGAGAATTGTCTGTTCATATCCTTTGACCATTTATCAATTGGAGAATGGTTTGGTTTCTTATAAATTATGGTCAGTTCTCTATATATTTTGGAAATGAGACCTTTGTCAGAACCTTTGTTTTTAAAAATATTTTCCCAATTTGTTACTTCCCTTCTAATCTTGTTTGCATTAGTATTATTTGTACAGAAACTTTTTAGTTTGATGTAATCAAAATCTTCTATTTTGTGATCAATAATGATCTCTAGTTCTCCTCTGGTCATAAATTCCTTCCTCCTCCACAAGTCTGAGAGGTAGATTATCCTCTGTTCCTCTAATCTATTTATTATCTCCCTCTTTATGCCTAAATCATGGACCCATTTTGATCTTATCTTGGTATATGGTGTTAAGTGTGGATCCATATCTAATTTCTGCCATACTAATTTCCAGTTTTCCCAACAGTTTTTTCCGAATAATGAATTTTTATCCCTAATGTTGGAATCTTTGGGTTTGTCAAAGATTAGATTGCTATAGATGTACCCTTTTTTGTCCTTTGTATCTAATCTGTTCCACTGATCTACCGGTCTATTTCTTAGCCAATACCAAATGGTTTTGGTGACTGCTGCTATATAATATAGCTTTAGATCAGGTACACTTAGACCACCTTCCTCTGAGTTTTTTTTCATTAGTTCCCTTGCAATTCTTGACCTTTTATTCTTCCATATGAATTTTGTTGTTATTTTTTCTAGGTCATTAAAATAGTTTCTTGGGAGTCTGATTGGTATAGCACTAAATAAATAGATTAGTTTGGGGAGTATTGTCATCTTTATTATATTCGCTCGGCCTATCCAAGAGCACTGAATGTCTTTCCAATTATTTAAATCTGATTTTATTTTTGTGGCAAGTGTTTTGTAATTTTTCTCATATAATTCCTGACTTTTCTTTGGTAGATGGATTCCCAAATATTTTATACTATCAACATTTGTTTGGAATGGAATTTCTCTTTGTATCTCTTGCTGTTGCATTTTGTTAGTGATATATAAAAATGCCGAGGATTTATGTGGATTTATTTTGTATCCTGCCACTTTGCTGAAATTTTGAATTATTTCTAGTAGCTTTTTAGCAGAGTCTTTGGGGTTCTCTAAGTATACCATCATGTCATCTGCAAAAAGTGATAGTTTAATTTCCTCATTTCCTACTCTAATTCCTTGAATCTCTTTCTCGGCTCTTATTGCCGAGGCTAGCGTTTCTAGTACTATATTGAATAGTAATGGTGATAGTGGGCAACCTTGTTTCACTCCTGATCTTACTGGGAAAGGTTGCAGTTTATTTCTATTGCATATTATGCTTACTGACGGTCTTAAATATATACTCCTGATTATTCTAAGGAATAATCCATTTATTCCTATACTCTCAAGAGTTTTTAGTAGGAATGGATGTTGGATTTTGTCAAATGCTTTTTCTGCATCTATTGAGATGATCATATGGTTCTTATTAATTTGATTATTAATATGGTCAATTATATTAATAGTTTTCCTAATATTAAACCAGCCCTGCATTCCTGGAATAAATCCTACTTGATCATAGTGTATTATCTTGGAGATGATTTTCTGAAGTCTTTTTGCTAATATCTTATTTAAGATTTTAGCATCAATATTCATTAAGGAGATTGGTCTATAATTTTCTTTCTCAGTTTTCGATCTACCAGGTTTAGGTATCAGTACCATGTCTGTGTCATAAAAGGAATTTGGTAGGACTCCTTCATCCCCTATTTTTTCAAATAATTTATATAACATTGGGGCTAATTGTTCTTTAAATGTTTGGTAGAATTCACATGTGAATCCATCTGGCCCTGGGGATTTTTTCCTGGGGAGTTGATTAATAGCTTGTTCTATTTCTTTTTCTGAAATGGGACTATTTAAGCAATTTATCTCCTCCTCTGTTAATCTAGGGAGTCTATATTTTTGGAGGAAGTCATCCATTTCACTTAAGTTATCAAATTTATTGGCATAAAGTTGGGCAAAGTAACTCCTTATTATTTCTCTAATTTCCTCTTCATTGGTGGAAAGATCCCCCTTTTCATTTGTAAGACTATCAATTTGATTTTCCTCTTTCTTTTTTTTGATCAAATTTACCAAAGGTTTATCTATTTTATTGGCTTTTTCATAAAACCAACTCTTGGTTTTATTTATTAATTCAATAGTTTTTTTACTTTCAATTTTATTGATTTCTCCTTTTAATTTTTGTATTTCGAGTTTAATTTTTAGTTGGGGGTTTATAATTTGGTCTTTTTCTAGCCTTTTAAGTTGTAAGCCCAATTCGTTAATCTTCTCTTTCTCAATTTTCTTCAAATAAGCCTCTAAAGATATAAAATTTCCCCTTATTACCGCTTTAGCTGCATCCCAAAGATTTTGATATGATGTCTCATCATTATCATTATCTTGGGTGAAATTGTTAATTGTTTCTATAATTTGCTCTTTCACCCAGTCATTCTTTAAGATGAGATTATTCAGTTTCCAATTACTTTTTGGTCTATTTACCCCTAACTTTTTACTGAATGTAGCTTTTATTGCATTGTGATCTGAGAAGAAGGCATTTATTATTTCTGCCTTCCTACATTTAATTTTGAGATCTTTATGTCCTAGTATATGGTCAATTTTTGTATAGGATCCATGAACTGCTGAGAAGAAAGTATATTCCTTCCTATTGCCATTCAGTTTTCTCCAAAGGTCTATCATACCTAGTTTTTCTAATGTTCTATTTACTTTTTTAATTTCTTTCTTGTTTGTTTTGTGGTTTGATTTGTCTAAATCTGAGAGTGCAAGGTTGAGATCTCCCACTATTATAGTTTTACTGTCTATTTCTTCTTGCAGTTCTCTTAACTTTTCCTTTAGAAAGTTAGATGCTATACCACTTGGTGCATATATGTTTAGTATTGATATGGCTTCATTATTTATGCTACCTTTCAGCAGGATATAGTTTCCTTCCTTATCTTTTTTAACGAGATCTACTTCTGCTTTTGCTTGATCTGAGATAAGGATAGCTACCCCTGCTTTTTTGGCTTTACCTGAAGCATAATAGGCTCTGTTCCAACCTTTTACCTTTACTCTGTATGTATCTCCCTGCTTTAAGTGTGTTTCCTGTAGGCAACATATTGTAGGGTTCTGCTTTTTGATCCAATCTACTATCCGTCTCCGTTTGATGGGATCGTTCATCCCATTTACATTTACAGTTAAAATTACTAATTCTGTATTTCCTGCCATCGTATTATCCCCAGATTATGCTTTTTTCCCTTGACCCCCCTGACCCCCCTCCCCGATATTTAATTTACAGACCCCCCTTGTGACGCGCTACCCTCCCTCTTTTTTTTTTTTTTTTTTTAGGATCCCTCCCCCCTCCCTCCAAGTCCCTTCACTTATTCCCCTTTTCCTTTTCCCTTTTCCTCTCCCCCCTTTTAATGAGGTGAGAGAAAATTCTCTGAAAAACAAATATGTTAATTATTTACTCTTTGAGCCTCTTCTGATGAGAGTAAGATTCACACAATGATTCTCCCCCTCACTAAGTTCCCTCAGATATGGTGTATTTTCTATGTCTCTTCCTGGGATGTAGTTTCCCTCTTTTTATCACTCCTTCCCCTTTTTCTGAACCGACCTCCTTCCCTTTACTACACCCCCCTTTTTTTCTTTTATATCAGTAAAATCAAGTTATCCTTGAGTATTTTTTATATACCCACAACAGAGTTACAGTTCTCAAGGGTTCTGTGTACCTTTTTCTGTTTCTCTTCAGTCTTGTGGATGTAGATCAAATTTTTTGTTTAAGTCTGGTTTTTTTCTTAGAAACATATAGAATTCCTCTGTTTCATTGAATGACCATCTTCTTCCGTGGAAAAAGATGCTAAACTTAGCTGGGTAGTTCATTCTTGGTTGCAGTCCTTGATCTTTTGCCTTACGGAATATCAGGTTCCAGGCCCTTCTATCTTTTAATGTGGAGGCAGCCAGATCTTGGGTGACCCTTATTGTGGCACCTTGGTATTTAAATTGTTTTTTTCTAGCTGCTTGCAGGATTTTCTCCTTTGTGTGGTAATTCTGCAGCTTAGCCACAATATTCCGTGGTGTTCTTTTTTTAGGGTCTATTTCAGAAGGAGTTCGATGAATTCTTTCCACATCTACTTTCCCTTCTGTTTCTATTATCTCTGGACAGTTCTCTTTGATAATTTCCTGTAAAATAGAATCTAGGCTCTTTTTTTGGTCATAGTTTTCTGGAAGACCAATAATCCGCAGATTATCTCTCCTAGATCTATTTTCCAGGTCTATAGATTTTCCCAGTAAGTATTTGACGTTGTTCTCCAGCTTCTCATTTTTTTTGTTTTGTTTGACTGATTCTTGGGTTCTCTGTGAATCATTCATTTCTATTTGTTCCATCCTGACTTTTAAGGAGTTATTTTCTTCTTTCACAGTTTTTAGTTCTTTTTGTAAATGCCCAATTTCGTTTTTAAATGAATTATTTTGCTCTATTGAATTTTTTTCCATTTCCCTAATTTTTTTTTTTTGAGAATTATTTTCTTTTTCCAATTCAGAAATTCTATTTTCTTGAGACTTTTTTATCTTTTCCAATTCAGAAATCCTACTTTCCTGTGTTTTTTTAACCTTTTCTAATTCACTAATTTTGTTTCCCTGCATCTCCTGTGAATTCTTTATTTTTTCCAACTCCAATTTCAGGACATTGTTGTTCTCTATCATAACTTCCCTTTCCTTGCCCCATTTTTCTTCGATCTCCCTCAATTTCTTAAGAGCTTCTTCTAGGAGAGAGTTATGTGATGGGGGGCAGGAATCGTTCCCCTTTAGGTTGTTATCTTCTGAATCTTTGCTGTTAACTTCCTCGGGGTTGGGTACCCGCTCTTTCTCTGTATAGAAGGAATCTATAGTTTTTCTAGCTTTTTTGCTCATACTTAAAAAATGTTTTGGGGTCTGTCCCTGGGGTAGGAAATTATTTACTTCTTTACCAGCTTCCTCCCAGACCGGATGGATGCAGCGGCCCCTGCGCCCGCGCTAAGAGAGAGCTCTGGGAGAGAGTTCCCCACCCCCTCCCTGGAAGTGCCCCAGAGGTGATTAGCACTGCTGTGCTTTGAGGGCGTAGAATAGTGAAGACAGCAAGAAGCTCAGCCTATGTGTCTGGGTGGGGAGTGGACGTCTGCAGCAGGTGACGTGAGAAGCCCCTGCGCTCAAACTGGAAGTGTCTGCCAGAAACCGCGGTCCCTAGTTCAAAGGTTCCGCTTCTCTGGGACTTCCTGGAGCTGAGTTCCACTCCCTCCAGCTAAGCTAGGCCGTGTGTGTTGCCTTGGGCCGTATCCACCCACTTGTCAGTCTCTTAACTATTCTCAGGAGGTAGCTGAGGCCACACCCCCTGGTGCCGAATCTGCCGAGTCACCCCCAAGGTGGGGGGGGGGGAATCTAATCTGAGTTTTAAAATATTTTGGCTTTCTCTTCTGAACTGCTAAATAATTAGCAGAGAAGAGCTAACAGCCTGTGCCAGATTCCTTTACCTCAGTGGCTTCTCTGATCCCAGAGCCCCTCCCAGCGCAATGGGCGCAGTGTGCCCCTACCCCACCGTCTGTGCTGGTCTTTCTTATTCCTCCCCTGAGAACTGACCTTTCCTGTTGAAACTCCAGATTCTCTTCAGCTGGTAAGTCGTGCTTCCAGTCCTTGTGGTATCTATCAGTCCTGAGCTAATTTTGAGACTTAATTTATCTAATTGGTTGTGAGGGAGTGAGGACGTTCACTGAGTAGTGTGTTTCTTCTCCGCCATCTTGGCTCCGCCCCCTCTTCCTTACTATCTTATGTTTATTTTCTATTTATTCTGTATATAACATACATGTATGTATTGATATTCCCTAACAGAATATCTAGCAAAAATAATCATATAGTCCTTGAGAGGATTTTTTTCTTTTTTTCTTTTTGTCTTTATATTCTCAGTTATAAGAGAATATAACATTCTATTATGATATTTTTATATTATAAAAATAAAATATAAGTTTTAGGAACATTGTAGGCACAAATTTAATAAATATTTTCTATTTATTATTTATTTATTTACTTAATTTTTATCCCCAGTGCCTAGTACAACACTGAGATTGAGTATTTGCTGAATTTAACAAATACCTAAATGATGCTGAAACAACTAATGATTACACAGAAGACTGGACTTGGGGTCAGGAAAAATTAAGTTCATATAGTAACTATGTGACCCTGGGCAAGTCACTTAATGCTGTTGCCTCAGTTTCCTCATTTCTGCCTAGAAAACTGAGCCTGTGGTCAGGAAAATTTAAGTTCATATAGTAATTCAGACACTGTGTGACCCTGGACAAGCCACTTAATGATGTTGCCTCAGTTTCCTCATTTGTAGAATGAGCTGGAGAAGGAAATGCTAAACTACTCCAGTATATCTGCCAAGAAAACTCCAAATGAGGTCATTAAAGATTTAGACATAACTGAAATTTCTGAACAAAAGTAAGGGTTGTAAAGTGCATTGCAAAGATTATTTCTTTAATCTCATAACAGCCTTGAGAGGGAGAGATAAATGATTTACCTAGAGACTCAGAATTATACAGTAACTAAAAATTGAATTTATTCCTTTTTTAAACAGGGTGGAAAATAAGAGACAAGAAAGTAAGAGATTTTCTCTAATCAGCTCTCTAGGACTAAAAATTGCAGATACAAGATGATTGTTAGAGGGACTCTACTCATTGGGAGTTATTTGAACTTCTCATCAGGATTGGTTCAAAGAGGGAAGAATATATATACAAACTTAGGTGAATTTGATAAAAAGAGAGTCAAAGAGGGGGAGACAGCATTCAGAAGCAAGGCAGACTTAAGGAAAGAAAGGGTCATACAGCTTAAAACACTCAGAACCTCCATTCAAACTGATATTTCGTGAATCCAAATCTATTTTCATTTTTTCATGTAAGGAATGTTAGAGAATAAGGAAAGGAAATAAGCATTTATAAAGCACCTACTATGTGCTAGGTACTCTGCTAATCACTTTACAGATATCCTATTTGGTCCTCAGCACAACCCTAAAAGGTAAGTGTTACTATTATTCCATTTTACAAATGAGGAAAATTAGGTAAACAAAGGTTAAGTAATTTGCTCTGGGTCCCACAGTTAATAAGTATTTCAGGCTCTTTTTCCCAGCTTCAGGCTGATTTTTATCACTCTAAGGTATTTGTTATTTTTGTTGTTGTTTTTGTTCCATCATGTCTGACTCTCCATGAATCCATTTTTTGTTTGTGTTTGTTTTGTTTTGTTTTTGCAAATACCAGAATAATTTGCCAATTTCTTCTCCAGCTGATTTTACAGATGAGAAAACTGAGGGAAGTAGTATGAAGTGACTTGCCCAGAGTCATACAGCTAGTAATTGTCTAAGTCTGGATTTGGACTCATATTTTCCTGACTACAAGCTTGGCTCTCCATCCAGTGTCCCATCTAGCTCTTACTATGATGATGGTGATGATTACTTATTTTGTTACTAATTTATAATTACTCTGAACCATTAACTTTGGAAGTCTATCAAAAAAGGAAATTAAGTTTGACTGGTGTAACCTGGGATTAAAGAATCCATGCTAATGTTTGCTACTTCTCTTTTTAAATCTTCTCAAATGATCTTTTTAATAATATGTGTTATAATTTTGCCAAATATTGAAGTCATGTTCCCTGAGTATACTTTAAAGAATTCAAATACTCTTTTTCCCTCTCTCCCTCTTTATCCCCAACCTTCTCTCCCCATCCCACCCCCACTCTTAATAAAGACAATTTTTTGAGGCTATCTCTCCTTCTATGTGATGGTAATAATAATAGTTCTATTATGTACCACAACTGCCAACAACTAGATGAAATCTCCTTAAAGGCAACAAGACCAATTAAGATGAATTTTTACAAAGCTTTTATTAGCAGAACTTTAGATTTCAGAGCAGAATATTTGTTAAAAGTAAAGCATTCTACTTCAGAGCTCTTACTTTGATTCAAAACACTCTATCTCCCAAGTCTCCCTTCTCCAATCTAGGGGAATGTTCTAAAAACATTGTTTTAAGAAAGGGGTCTTGAAAATGTAATATAATAATTGACCTTTGATTCACTCAAAGAGCCAGCCATTCCTTGCACACCTAAGTTGAAATGTTCCTTCACCAACAGGAGAAAATTCATATCCCATTCCTAAATAATAGTTTTAAAGAATCTCTAGTTTCCCTTAAGACTGAATTCAAGTGCCACCTTTTAAAGAAGAATTCCCCTTCCTCTAACCCAGATGTTCCCTTGAGACATCGGAAATGTATCTTCTTTTCTTTTCAGCTTCTTAGAATTCCTTGTTTCCTTTAATATTGATAATGAAAATGGTGATAATAATAACTAGCATTTATACAGTGCTTACTATGTGTTAGCTAAATGCGTTACAATTATTATTTCATCCAATCCTAAGAAAAACTCTTGGAAATAATATACTATTATTATCGCCATTTTATAAATGAGAGAACTAAGATTAATAGATATTAGATATCCTGAGGTCACATAGATGCTATATGACTGAGGCTAAATTTGAATTAAAGTCTTTCTAAATCTTAGCCCAGTACTTTATCCTTCAAAATTCAGCTCATGTCAATTTTTTTTGGTTAATCTTTCGAAATAACTCTCTAGTTCTTAACATCCTCTTCTAAAACTATCTAGTATTTTGTTGTTGTTACATATTCTGTATAGTTTCCTAAATTTGCTTGTTGTCATCTACAAAAGAATGTATGGACATCAGGGGCATAGGCTTTTTATTTTTTTATATATTTCCTTGTTTGTCTCTTTATGTCCAGAATATATCATAATAAATGGCACTAAGGCTTTAATAAATACTTTCTGACTTATGGATTGATGTGGCTTCCTGAAGGCAAAATATGGTAAGACTTTCCTCTCTTTCAGACTAATCTATATGTAACCTAAAATGTTATTAACTTTAATTTTTTTTGTTTGCATATCATTCTATTGATTCATATTGACCCTGAAATACACTGAAATATCCTATTTTTTCAGTTAAACTACTATCTAGCCATTTTTTTCTTTCTACTTTTTTACATTTATGAGTTTAATTTAAAAAAATGGGGTATAAAGCCAAGATAGCAGAGTATGGGATCCAGTTGAAATCTCCTAACATTCCTCTCCAAATAACTTTAAATAATTTCTCAAGTCAAACTTTTAAATGGGAAATCCAACAAAAGACAGAAGGGGACATTTTTCCATCTTAAGACAAATTAAGTGGTCCTCAAGAGAGGTCTAACACATAGGTGCTAGGAAGCCTGGAATATAGCAGCACCAACATTAGGGCTTGGAGATAGCTAGGACAGCAGCAGCAGCAACAGGAGCAGTTTTGGGAGCTCTTAGCTCAGAAATAGTAAAAGAATCAGACAACTGGTCAAAAAGAGATTACAGAGAACCTTCTGTTAGCACTGGATGCAGCTGGTGCTGTTTGGAAGCTCCTTTAACCATAGGCAAATCTGGATTGGAGTTCCAGAGCAGGGAGAATATTTTCAGAATGGAAAAAAAAAGTTCCTGGTAACAATTTCATGGCCAAGATAAGTGCTAGCATGTTTGGATGTAGATTTGTAGCTGTGTTTGTAGATTTGTGGCTAAAAGACAGCAAGAGCTTTCCTTGGTAGAGACCAGATCAAAGAACAATGATCACATCACTCCCAGTATCATACCATCTTGGAAGCACTGAAAACTTGCAGCCCTAAAGAAATATTTCTGAAAATAGCCACAAGAAAAATCCAGAATTTTTGCACAATGCCTTCCCACTACCAGGTAAGCAGAGTCCAATACTTTAGCCTAAAGTTAAAAAAAAATTGCTTGAAAAATGAGCAAACAAGAAAAGAGGAATTTGGTCATAAAAATCTATTACATTGGTAGGGAAGTCAGACATAAAGGTAGGAAAAAAAAAAACAGCTATAAACAAAAGCTCAAAGAAAAATGCTAATTAGACCTATTGACAGCAAAAATTACTGGAAAAGTGAAAGAAAGAAATGAGTAGTGGAGGAACAATTGGGAAAAGAATTTAAAGTAATGCAAGAAAATTATGAAAAGAAAATTGCTGTGGGGCAGCTAGGTGGCGCAGTGGATAGAGCACCAGCTTTGAAGTCAGGAGAACATAAATTCAAATTTGACCTCAGACACTTAACACTTCCTGGCTGTGTGACCTTGGGCAATTTACTTAACCCAAACTGCCAGAGAGAGAGAGAGAGAGAGAGAGAGAGAGAGAGAGAGAGAGAGAGAGGAAGAAGAATTAATGGAATTAATGAATTGGTAAAAGAGGCACAAAAATAATGAAGAAATTATAATTTTAAAAAACATAATTGATCTAATGGTAAAAGAAGCACAACAATTCAGTGAAGAAAATAACTCCTTCAAAAACAAAATAGACCAAATGGAAAAGAAAGTACAAAAATTCATTGAAGAAACAAATTTCTTTTTTTTTTTTAAGTGGCTAAATTGGGAAAAGATATATTAAAAATGTCTCTAAGGGAAATAATTCCTTAAAAATTATAACTGGGGAAATGGAAGCAAATGATTCATGATTGACTTAAGAAACAAAACAAAACAAAAAAATCAAATGATGAAAAAAATAGAAGGAAAAATTAATTATTCTTCAGAATAATAACTGACATAGAAAAGAGATCAAGGAGAGAGAATGTAAGAATTATTGGACAATCTGAAAACCATGATGAAAAAATGAACATAGATATAAAATTTCAAGAAATGATCAAGGAATATTGGCCTGATGTCTGGAATGTAAGGAACTCAGTGGAATTAAATTGTTTACATTCTTTCCTATGGGAAGATGATTCATGTGACTCCTAAGAACTTTATTGTTATTAGGGTAGTTAAAGAGAGAAAGAGCATAAGTCATTGTGTTGGAATGATTTACAAGAAAAGAATGTAGGGATGAAAAAGAGAACTGTAATGAGAAAGATAAAATAGCATACATTTTCTACCATAGAAGTTCACAAGGGAAAACTTTCATAGTAAGGGGCAAAGGAAGAGGAGCTACAATAATATTTGAACCTTACACTCGTCAGAATTGGTTCAAAGAGAGAAGAATATATGTACTTACTAAAGTGGATATAGAAATCTATTTTACACAATAGAGAGATAGGAGAGGAAGTACATAAGAAATATTCAAGTGAAGACAAAGGTAGAAGCAGACTAAGGACAACTCTTCAGAAGCAAGGAAAAAAAACTTTTAAGGAGGGACAGCACAAAAGAGAAGAGAGAAGGCTAAACAGAAGAAAATTGAATAAAGGGGAAATGAACAGTTAGTGATCAAAGCTGTGCAAGTGAATGGGAATGAGCTGACACATAGAATGGAAACATATAGTAGAATGGACTGGAAATCAGAATCTAATAATGTCTCATGTATAGCAGGCACACTTGGGACAAAAAGACATACACAGAGTTGAAAGGAAGGGCTGGAACAGAGCCTATTACACTTCAGCTAAAGTGAAGTGGGCAGGAATATCAATCATCATTTCAGACAAAGCAAAAGCAAAAATAGATCTAATTGAAAAAATAATTAAGAAACTATATTTTGCTAAAAGATATCATAGACAGTGAAGTAACATAAAAATGTTATAACTAGTTTAGCTGATAAAGGTCTCATTTCTCAAATATACAGCTAATACAGTAAAATTTATAAAAGATAAGAGCCATTTTTCAATTGATAAGCAGCTCAATAGAGCAGTGGATAGATTGCAGGATCTGGACCCAAGAAGACACATTTTCCTAAGTGCAAATTTGGCCTTACACACTTATTAGCTGTGTGACTCTGGTCAAGTCATTTAATCCTATTTGCCTCAGCTTCCTCATTAGTGAAATGAACTGGAATAGAAAATGGCAAATCACTCCAGTTTCTCTATCAAGAAAATACCAAGTGTTGTCACAAAGAGTCACTCATGACTAAAAAGAATTTTAAAAATAACAATTTATAAATAGTGAAAGTATATGAAAAAATTTTCTGAAGAAAAAAAAATCAAAACCAAATCACTATAGAAAAAGATAAATTGAAACTACTTTTAGATATCACGTCTCACCTATCTGTAATGACAAATGATAAAAGGAATAAAAGAAAATAAATACATTAATGAATTATTAGTGGGAGTACCGACTCAGTCCAAAACATTTTGTTGAACAATTTGAAACTATTGCTAAAGGACTATAAAACGGTCTGTATTATGAGGGCTGTGCCCCAAAGAGATCAAAATAGCAGGAAAATGACCTATATGTTCAAAAAATATTTGTAGCAGCTATTTTTGTGGTGGCAAAGAATTGTAAATTGAAGGAATGGTCATAGACTGGAGAATGTCATATAATTGTGATTGTGATATTAAAAAAGATAATGGGTATCGCTTCATAAAATGGCAATACTTATATGAATTGATGCAAAGTGAAGTGAGAACAATTGGGAAATCATTTTCTATAGTGACAACAATATTGTAAATGATCATCAGTGAAAGGCTTGGCTATTTTGATCAATACAATGATCCAAGGTAGTTCCAAAGGACTCATGATGTGAAAATGTTCTCTCTCTCTGGATGAACTCTTTAAAATAAAGTATATTTTTCACTCTTTTTATTTTTCTTGCTTTTTTGGATATATGGCTAATATAAAAATATATTTTGCATGATTTCACATGTATAATTGATATCATATTATTTATCTTGATGAATGAGGGAGGGATGGGAGAGTGGGAAAGAATTTGAAACTCAAAATTATAACCGAAAAAAATATTTAAATTAATTGATTAAAAATTAAATCCAAATGTAAGACTTTGTATTCTTATTAAATGCATTTTGAATGGATTGGACCCAGTAGCATTTATATCTTTTTTTTTATTTTCAAAACATATGCATAAGTTTCAACATTCACCCTTGCAAAACCTTGTGTTCCAATTTTTTTCTCTCTTTCTTCCTCCCATCCCCTCCCCAGACAGCAAGTAATGCAATAAATGTTAAACATGTACAATTATTTTGTACATTTCCATTATTTATCTACATTTATATCTGAAAGGTACTCAGATATTATCAATTGAATTTACACCTTTTGTTGATGAGTAAACAGACACTAGCAACCATGGAAACTTCCCAAAAATCAGAGGCAGGTTTTGAGTCCATGCTGTCTCCAGAGCCAGTGTGTTTTCCCATGGTACCCTGCTGCACCCTATTCATCTGTTGAGTTCTTTTTGTACTCTGCATCATCCAGTGCTATCTCTCCAAACCTGATGTTATCTGAAAATCTGATGAACATTCTATCTATATCTTTATCTGCATAACTGAGAAAAATGTTACCCATCACAGGATCATGCTAAGGTTCCAAAAACATCAGAGATTGGCATACAATGATAGCTGTGTGTGTGTCTATGTGTGTGTGTGGCACATATATATACATATATGTATATCCAGATCATTTTACAGATGAGGAAACTGACGCAAACTGGGTTAAACATTTTGTCCAGATTCACACAACTAGGAAGTGTCTGAAACCATATCTGAACACAAGATGAGTCTTCCTAATGCTAGATCTAACAATCTATCTACTAAACCACGTAGTTGCTCTCCAGCACATTGAATTCTCTTCAACATTTAGTCAAACTAATTTTATTAAGCACCTACTGAGTGGAGAGATTTGTGCTAACCACTTTGAGGAAGTATACTAATTTGATATAATTGCTGCTTTTACAGATAATGCAGTCAGGGAAGGAGGAAAATGTTAAAATATAGATAAGTACAATTAAAAAAAATAACAGGATAAATGCAATAGGGAGAGGCACAGCCTAATTCTATATGTGGTCTGAAATAAATCATTATCAATGAAAATGACGAATGAAAAGACTTCATCTTTTTTTTTTTTTTTTTTTAATAATAGTTTTTATTTACCAGATATTTGCATGGGTAATTTTACAACACTGACAATTGCCAAACCATTTGTTCCAATTTTTCCCCTCATTCCCCCCCCCCAGATGTCAGGTTGACCAATACATGTTAAATATATTAGAGTATAAATTAAATACAATATATGTATACATGACCAAACAGTTGTTTTGCTGAACAAAAAGATTAGGACTTTGAAATAGTGTATATTTAGCCTGTGAAGGAAATCGAAAATGTAGGCAGACAAAATTAGAGGGATTGGAAATTCTATAGTGGTTCATAGTCATCTCCCAGAGTTCTTTCACTGGGTATAGCTGGTTCAGTTCATTACTGCTCTATTGGAACTAATTTGGTTCATCTCATTGTTGGAGAGGGCCACGTCCATCAGAATTGATTATCACACAGGATTGTTGTTGAAGTATATAATGATCTCCTGGTCCTGCTCATTTCACTCAGCATCAGTTCATGTAAGTCTCTCCAGGCCTTTCTGAAATCATCCTGTTGGTCATTTCTTACAGAACAATAATATTCCATAATATTCATATACCACAATTTATTCAGCCAATCTCCAATTGATGGGAATCCACATAGTTTCCAGTTTCTGGCCACCACAAAGAGGGATGCCACAAATATTCTTGCACACAAGTCCCTTTCCCTTCTTTAAGATGTCTTTGGGATTCAAACCCAGTAGCAATGCTGCTGGATCAAAGGGTATGCACAGTTTGATAACTTTTTGAGCATAGTTCCAAATTGTTCTCCAGAATGGCTGGATGTATTCACAGTTCCACCAACAATGTATCAGTGTCCCTGCTTTCCCACATCCCCTCCAACATTTTGCATTATCTTTTCTTGTAATTCTAGCCAATCTGACAGGTGTGTAGTGGTGTCTCAGAGTTGTCTTAATTTGCATTTGTCTGATTATTAATGATTTGGAGCATCTTTTCATATGACTAGAAATAGTTTCAATTTCTTTATCTGAGAATTGTCTGTTCATATCCGTTGACCATTTATCAATTGGAGATTGGCTTTATTTCTTATATATTAGAGTCAATTCTCTATATATTTTGGAAATGAGGCCTTTATCTGAAACTGTAAAAAATGCTTTCCCAGTTTATTGTTTCGCTTCTAATGTTATCTGTTTGATTTTGTTTGTACAAAAACTTTTCAATTTGATATAATCAAAGGTTTCTATTTTGTGATCAGTAATGATCTCTAGTTCTTCCTAGGTCATGAATTCATTCCTCTTCCACAGATCTGAGAGGTAAACTATCCTATGTTCCTCTAATTTATTTATAATCTCATTCTTTATTCCTAGGTCATGAACCCATTTTGACCTGACCTTGGTGTACAGTGTTAAGTGTGGATCAGTGCCTAATTTCTGCCATATTAATTTCCAATTTTCACAACAATTTTTGTCAAACATTGAGTTCTTATCCCAAAAGCTGGGATCCTTGGGTTTGTCAAACACTAGGTTGTTAGAGTTATTAATATCCTTTGGACCTAACCTATTCCACTGATCAACTAGTCTATTTCTTAGCCAATACCAAATGGTTATGGTAACCGCTACTTTATAATATAATTTTAGATCTGGTACAGCTAGGCCACCTTCATTTGATTTTTTTTTTTCATTAATTCTCTTGAAATTCTTGATCTTTTGTTTTTCCATATGAACTTTGTTGTTATTTTTTCTAGGTCATTAAAATAGTTTTTTGGGAGTCTGATTGGTATAGCACTAAATAAATAGATTAGTTTAGGTATTATTGTCATCTTTATTATATTTGCTCACCTTATCCAAGAGCATTTAATATTTTTCCAATTGGTTAGATCGGATTTAATTTGTGTAGAAAATGTTTTGTAGTTTTGCTCATAAAGATTCTGATTTTCCCTTGGCAGATAGATTCCTAAATATTTTATACTATCAGTAGTTACTTTAAATGGAATTTCTCTCTGTAGCTCTAACTGTTGGATTTTGTTGGTGATATATAAGAATTCTGATGATTTATGTGGATTTATTTTGTATCCTGCAACTTTGCTAAAGATGTGGATTATTTCTAATAGCTTTTTAGTTTAATCTTTGGGGTTCTCTATATATACCATCATATCATCTGCAAAGAGTGATAATTTGGTTTCCTCACTAACTACTCTAATTCCTTTAATCTCTTTCTCCACTCTTATTGCCAAAGCTAACGTTTCTAATACTATATTGGATAGTAATGGTGATAGTGGACAACCTTCTTTCACCCCTGATCTTAATGAGAATGGTGGCAATCTTTCTCCATTACATATGATGCTTATTGATGGTTTTAAATAGATGCTACTGATTATCTTAAGGAAAAGTCCATTTATTCCTATACTCTCAAGTGTTTTAATAGGAATGGATGTTGGATTTTGTCAAATGTTTTTTCTGCATCTATCAAGATGATCATATGATTTTTGTTAATTTGATTATTAATATGGCCAATTATACTGATAGTTTTCCTAATATTGAACCAGCCCTGCATTCCTGGTATAAATCCTACTTGATCATGATGTATTATCCTGGGGATGATTTTTTGGAGTCGTTTTGCTAATATCTTATTTAATATTTTAGCATCAATATTCATTAAGGAGATTGGTCTATAGATTTCTTTATCCATTTTCAATCTACCTGGTTTGGGTATCAGTACCATGTCTATATCATAAAATGAATTTGGTAGGACTCCTTCATTCTCCATTTTTTCAAATAGTTTATGTAACATTGGAGTTAATTGTTCTTTGAATGTTTGGTAGAATTCACCTGTGAATCCATATGGCCCTGGAGATTTTTTCTTAGGGAGCTGATTAATAGCTTGCTCTATTTTTTCTGAAATGGGACTATTTAAGCAATTTACTTCCTCCTATGTTAATATAGAAAGCCTATTCTTTTGGAGGTAGTCATACATTTCACTTAGGTTATCAAATTTATTGGCATAAAGTTGGGAAAATTAACTCCTTATTATTTCTCTAATTTCCTCCTCATTGGTGGACAGTTCACCCTTTTCATTTTTTAAGACTAACAATTTGATTTTCCTCTCTCCTTTTTCTAATCAGATTTACCGAATGTTTATCTATTTTATTGGCTTTTTCATAAAACCAACTCTTAGTTTCATTTATTAGTTCAATAGTATTTTACTTTCAATATTATTAATTTCTCCTTTTAATTTTAGAATTTCAAGTTTAGTATTTGATTGGGGGGAGTTTACTTTGGTCTTTTTCTACCTTTTTAAGTTGCACCCCAATTCATTGATCTTCTCTTTCTCTATTTTCTTCAAGTAAGCCTCCAAAGATATAAAATTTCCCCTTATTACATCTTTAGCTGCATCCCACAAATTTTGGTATGATGTCTCATCATTGTCATTATCTTGAGTGAAATTAATAATTGTGTCTATAATTTCACCCAATCATTCTTTAAGATGAGATTATTTAGTTTCCAATTACTTTTTGATCTATTTACCCCTAACTTTTTGGTGAATATAGTTTTTATTGAATCGTGATCTGAAAAGAAAGCCTTTACTATTTCTGTCTTCCTGCATTTCATTTTGAGATCTTTATGTCCTAATATATGGTCAATTTTTGTATAGGCTCCATGAACTGCTGAGAAGAAAGTATACTTCTTTCTGTTACCATTCAGTTTTCTCCAAAGATCTATCATACCTAATTTTCCTAATATTTGATTTACCTCTTTAATTCCTTTCTTATTTGTTTTGTGGTTTGATTTATCTAATTCTGAGAGTGCAAGGTTGAGATCTCCCACTATTATAGTTTTGCTGCCTTTTTCTTCTTGCAACTCTCTTAACTTGTCCTTTAGAAAGTTAGATGCTATATCAGTTGGTGCATATATGTTTAGTATTGATATGGCTTCATTCTCTATGCTACCCTTTAGCAAGATATATGTTCCTTCCTTATCTCTTTTGATTAGATCAATTTTTGCTTTTGCAGCATTTGACAAAATCCAACATCCATTCCTACTAAAAACTCTTGAGAGTATAGGAATAAATGGATTATTCCTTAGAATAATCAGGAGTATATATTTAAGACCGTCAGTAAGCATAATATGCAATAGAAATAAACTGCAACCTTTCCCAGTAAGATCAGGAGTGAAACAAGGTTGCCCACTATCACCATTACTATTCAATATAGTACTAGAAACGCTAGCCTCGGCAATAAGAGCCGAGAAAGAGATTCAAGGAATTAGAGTAGGAAATGAGGAAATTAAACTATCACTTTTTGCAGATGACATGATGGTATACTTAGAGAACCCCAAAGACTCTGCTAAAAAGCTACTAGAAATAATTCAAAATTTCAGCAAAGTGGCAGGATACAAAATAAATCCACATAAATCCTCGGCATTTTTATATATCACTAACAAAATGCAACAGCAAGAGATACAAAGAGAAATTCCATTCCAAACAAATGTTGATAGTATAAAATATTTGGGAATCCATCTACCAAAGAAAAGTCAGGAATTATATGAGAAAAATTACAAAACACTTGCCACAAAAATAAAATCAGATTTAAATAATTGGAAAGACATTCAGTGCTCTTGGATAGGCCGAGCGAATATAATAAAGATGACAATACTCCCCAAACTAATCTATTTATTTAGTGCTATACCAATCAGACTCCCAAGAAACTATTTTAATGACCTAGAAAAAATAACAACAAAATTCATATGGAAGAATAAAAGGTCAAGAATTGCAAGGGAACTAATGAAAAAAAACTCAGAGGAAGGTGGTCTAAGTGTACCTGATCTAAAGCTATATTATATAGCAGCAGTCACCAAAACCATTTGGTATTGGCTAAGAAATAGACTGGTAGATCAGTGGAACAGATTAGATACAAAGGACAAAAAAGGGTACATCTATAGCAATCTAATCTTTGACAAACCCAAAGATTCCAACATTAGGGATAAAAATTCATTATTCGGAAAAAACTGTTGGGAAAACTGGAAATTAGTATGGCAGAAATTAGATATGGATCCACACTTAACACCATATACCAAGATAAGATCAAAATGGGTCCATGATTTAGGCATAAAGAGGGAGATAATAAATAGATTAGAGGAACAGAGGATAATCTACCTCTCAGACTTGTGGAGGAGGAAGGAATTTATGACCAGAGGAGAACTAGAGATCATTATTGATCACAAAATAGAAGATTTTGATTACATCAAACTAAAAAGTTTCTGTACAAATAATACTAATGCAAACAAGATTAGAAGGGAAGTAACAAATTGGGAAAATATTTTTAAAAACAAAGGTTCTGACAAAGGTCTCATTTCCAAAATATATAGAGAACTGACCATAATTTATAAGAAACCAAACCATTCTCCAATTGATAAATGGTCAAAGGATATGAACAGACAATTCTCAGAGGAAGAAATTGAAACTATATCCACTCACATGAAAGAGTGTTCCAAATCACTACTGATCAGAGAAATGCAAATTAAGACCACTCTGAGATACCACTACACACCTGTCAGATTGGCTAAGATGACAGGAACAAATAATGACAAATGTTGGAGGGGATGTGGGGAAATTGGGACACTAATACATTGCTGGTGGAGTTGTGAAAGAATCCAGCCATTCTGGAGAGCAATCTGGAATTATGCCCAAAAAGTTATCAAACTGTGCCTACCCTTTGACCCAGCAGCGCTACTACTGGGATTATATCCCAAAGAAATACTAAAGAGCGGAAAGAGACATATATGTGCCAAAATGTTTGTGGCAGCTCTTTTTGTTGTAGCTAGAAACTGGAAGATGAATGGATGTCCATCAGTTGGAGAATGGTTGGGTAAATTGTGGTATATGAAAGTTATGGAATATTATTGCTCAGTAAGAAATGACCAGCAGGAGGAATACAGAGAGGGTTGGAGAGACTTAAATCAACTGATGCTGAGTGAAATGAGCAGAACCAGAAGATCACTGTATACTTCAACAACGATACTGTATGAGGATGTATTCTGATGGAAGTGGAAATCTTCAACATAAAGAAGATCCAACTCACTTCCAGTTGATCAATGATGGACAGAGGTAGATACACCCAGAGAAGAAACACTGGGAGGGGAATGTAAATTGTTAGCACTAATATCTGTCTGCCCAGGTTGCATGTACCTTCGGATTCTAATGTTTATTGTGCAACAAGAAAATGATATTCACACACATGTATTATACTTAGACTATATTGTAACACATGTAAAATGTATGGTATTGCCTGTCGTCGGGGGGAGGGAATAAGGGAGGGGGGGTAATTTGGAAAAATGAATACAAGGGATAATATTATAAAATATATATATATATATATATATAATAAAAAAAAATTAAAAAAAAATATTTTTGCTTTTGCTTGATCTGAGATAAGGATGGCTACCCCTGCTTTTTTTACTTCACTTGAAGCATAATAGATTCTGCTCCAGCCTTTTACCTTTACTCTGTATGTATCTCCCTGCTTTAAATGTGTTTCATATAAACAACATATTGTAGGGTTCTGACTTTTGATCCAGTCTGTTCTCCAACTCTACTTAATGGGAGAGTTCATCCCATTCACATTTACAGTTAAAATTACTAATTCTGTATTTCCTGCCATCATAATATCCCCTGATTATGCTTTTTTCCCTTACCCCCACCAAAGCCTTTCCCCAGTATTAAACTTATGAGCCCCACTTGTGTCACACAGCCCTCCCTCTTTAATATCCCTCTCTCCTCCCTTTAAATCCCTTTCTCTTTCTTATTCCCTTTCCTTAGTGCTCTTTTCCTTTTCCCTTTTCCTTTCCCTCTTTTTAATGAGGTGAGAAAGAATTTTCTATAAAACTAATATGTTAATTATTTTCTCTTTGAGCCAATTCTGAGGAGAGTAAGTTCACACAATGTTTCTCTTCCTCTCTAACTTCCCTCAGATATGATAGGTTTTCTTTGCCTCTTTGTGGGATGTGGTTTCCCTCTTTTTATCTCCCCTTTCCCCTTTTTCCTTACACTACCCCCTTTCCATTTCTACTTCCCTTTTTTTTTGTTATATCCTTAAAATCACATTATACATGTAGTCTTTAATTATATCCACAACAGAAATACAGTTCTCAAGAGTCCCTTTTACCTTTTTCTGCTTCTCTTGAGTCTTACAAGTGGAGATCAAATTTTTTCTTTAGATCTGGTTTTTTACTTAGAAACATAGGAATTCATCTGTTTCATTAAATGTCCATCTTCTTCCATGGAAGAAAATGCTAAATTTAGCTGGGTAGTTTATTCTTGGCTGCATTCCAAGTTCTTTTGCCTTTTGGAATATCAGATTCCAGGCCCTTCAATACTTTAATTTAGAGGCAGCCAGATATTGAGTGATCCTTATTGTGGCACCTTGGTATTTGAATTGTTTTTTTCCTGGCTGCTTGTAATATTTTTTTCCTTAGTCTGATACTTCTGAAATTTGGCAACAGTGTTCCCTGGAGTTGCTTTTTTTTGTTTGTTTGTTTGTTTATTTTTTAGGGTCTTTTTCAGAAGGTGTTCAATGACTTCTTACCTTCTGGTTCTATTATTTCTGGGCAGTTCTCTTTGATGATTTCCTGTAAAATAATATCTAGGCTCTTTTTCTCATCATAATTTTCAGGAAGTCCAATAATCCTCAGATTGTCTCTCCTAGATCTATTTTCCAGGTCTATCATTTTGACAAGTAGATAGCTGACATTTTTCTGCAGATTTTCATTTGTTTTGGCTTTGCTTGACTGATTTTTGGTGTCTCAGTGAATCATTCATTTCTATTTCTTCACTTCTGATTTTTAATGAGTAATTTTCTTCATTAGTTGTTTTAATTTCTTTTTGCAGGTGTCCAATTGAATGTTTAAATGAGTTGTTTTGTTCAAAGGAATTTTTTTTTTCATTTCACTAAATTTGTTTTTTAGTGAGTTATTTTCTTTTTCCACTTCACAAATCCTACTTTTTTGGGAGTTCTTTATCTTTTCCAATTCACAGATCCTACTTTCCTGTGATTTCTTTATGATTTCCAACTCCTTAGTTCTGTTTCCCTGCACTTCCTGTGAATTCTTTGCCTTTTCCAATTGACATTTCAGGAAGTTGATTACCTTTTCTAATTCACATTTCAGAACATTGTTATTCTCTAGCATAGCTTCTCTTTCTTTTCCCCATTTTTCTTCTAATTCTCTCCAGATTTTTTTTTTATTTTTAACTTTTTAAATTAATTTTTATAATTATAACATTTTCTTTGACAGTACATATGCATAGGTATTATTTTTTTTACACCATTAGCCCTTGTACTCCCTTCTGTTCTGAATTTTTCCCCTCCTTCCCTCCACCCCCTCCCCTAAATGGCAGGCATTCCCAGACATATTTAATATCTTATAGTATAACCTAGGTACAATATATATGTGCAGAGCCGAATTTTGTTGTTGTTGTTGTTGAAAAGGAAGGATTGTATTCGCAAGGTAAAAATAATCTGGGAAGAGAAACAAAACAAAACAAAAACAAAAACAAACAAACAAACAAAAAAAGCAATTCTCTCAGTTTACACTCATTTCCCAGTGTTCCTTTTCTGGGTGTAGCTGATTCTGTCCATCATTAATCAATTGGAATTGGATTAGCTCTTCTCTGTATTGAAGATATCCACTTCAATCAGAATACATCCTATGACAGTATCACTGTTGAAGTGTATAATGATCCCCTGATTCTGCTCATTTCACTTAGCATCAGTTGATGTAAGTCTATCCAAGCCTCTCTGTATTTCTCCTGTTGGTCATTTCTTACAGAAAAATAATATTCCATAACATTCATATACCATAATTTATCCAACCATTGTCCAATTGATGGACATCCATTCATCTTCCAGCTTCTAGCCACTATGAAAAGGGCTGCCACAAACATTTTGGCACAAACAGGTCCCATTCCCTTCTTTAGTATTTCCTTGGGATATAAGCCCAGTATGGCTGGGTCAAAGGGTATGCACAGTTTGATAACTTTTTCGGCATAATTCCAGATTGCTCTCCAGACTGCTTGGATTCTTTCACAACTCCACCAACAATGCATCAGTGTCCCAGTTTTCCCACAGCCCCTCCAACATTCATCATTACTTGTTCCTGTCATCTTAGTCAATCTGACAGGTGTGTAATGATATCTCAGAGTTGTCTTAATTTGCATTCCTCTGATCAATAGTGAATTGGAACACTCTTTCATATGAGTGGAAATAGTTTTAATTTCACCATCTGAAAATTGTCTGTTCATATCCTTTGACCATTTATCAATTGGAGAATGGCTTGATTTCTTATAAATTAAAGTCAATTCTCTGTATATTTTGGAGATGAGGCCTTTATCAGAACCTTTAACTGTAAAAATGTTTTCCCAATTTGTTACTTCCCTTCTAATCTTGTTTGCATTAGTTTTGTTTGTGCAGAAACTTTTTAATTTGGCGTAATCAAAATTTTCTATTTTGTGATCAATAATGGTCTCTAGTTCTCCCTTGGACACAAACTCCTACCTCCTCCACAAGTCCGAGACGTAAACCATCCCATGTTCCTCCAATTTATTTATGATTTTGTTCTTTATGCCTAAATCTTGGACCCATTTTGATCTTATCTTAGTATGTGGTGTTAAATGTGGGTCTATGCCTAGTTTCTGCCATACTAATTTCCAGTTTTCCCAGCAGTTTTTGTCAAATAATAAATTCTTATCCCAAAATTTGGGATCTTTGGGTTTGTCAAACACTAGATTGCTATTTTTATTCACTATCTTGCCCTGTGAACCTAACCTATGCCACTGATCAACTAGTCTATTTCTTAGCCAATACCAAATGGTTTTGGTGACTGTTGCTTTGTAATACAATTCTAGATCAGGTACAGCTAGACCACCTTCACTTAATTTTTTTTTTTCATTACTTCCCTTGAAATTCTCGACCTTTTGTTCTTCCATATGAATTCTGTTGTTATTTTTTCTAGGTCATAAAAATAGTTTCTTAGGAGTCTGATTGGTATAGCACTAAATCAATAGATTAGGGAGTATTGTCATTTTAATTATATTCGCTCGGCCTATCCAAGAGCACTGAATGTCTTTCCATTTATTTAAATTTGACTTTATTTTTTGTGGCAAGTGTTTTGTAATTTTGCTTATATAATTCCTGACTCTCCTTTGGTAGATATATTCCCAAATATCTTATACTATCGACCGTTATTTTGAATGGAATTTCTCTTTGTATCTCTTGCTGTTGCATTTTGTTGGTGATGTATAAAAATGCTGAGGATTTATGTGGATTCATTTTGTATCCTGCAACTTTACTAAAATTCTGAATTATTTATAACAGCTTTTTAGCAGAGTCTTTGGGGTTCTCTATGTATAACATCATGTCATCTGCAAAAAGTGATAATTTGATTTCCTCATTTCCTACTCTAATTCCTTGAATCTCTTTCTCAGCTCTTATTGCCAAATATAGAGTTTCTAGTACTATAGTGAATAGTAATGGTGATAGTTAATGGGCAACCTTGTTTCACTCCTGATCTGACAGGGAAAGGTTCTAGTTTATCGCCATTACATATGATGTTTACTGAAGGTTTTAAATATATGATTCTTATTATTTTAAGGAATATTCCATTTATTCCTATACTTTCAAGCTTTTTTAGTAGGAATGGATGTTGGATTTTATCAAATGCTTTTTCTGCATCTATTGAGATGATCATATGGTTTTTATTAATTTGATTATTAATATGGTCAATTATACTAATAGTTTTCCTAATATTAAACCAGCCCTGCATTCCTGGTATAAATCCCACTTGGTCATAGTGTATTATCCTGGGGATGATTTTCTGAAGTCTATTTGCTAATATCTTATTTAAGATTTTAGCATCAATATTTATTAAGGAAATTGGTCTATAGTTTTCTTTCTCAGTTTTCAATCTATCTGGTTTAGGTATCAGTCTGTGTCATAGAAGGAATTTGGTATGACTCCTTCAATCCTTATTTTTTTCAAATAGTTTACATAACATTGGAGTTAGTTGTTCTTTAAATGTTTGGTAGAACTCACATGTAAATCCATCTGGTCCTGGGGACTTTTTCTTAGGAAGTTGGTTAATAGCTTGCTCTATTTCTTTTTCTGAGATGGGACTATTTAGACTACATACTTCTTCCTCTGTTAATCTGGGCAAGCTATAATTTTGAAGGTGTTCTTCCATTTCATGTAAGTTTTCTAATTTATTGGCATAGAGTTGAGCAAAGTAGCTCCTAACTATTGTTCTAATTTCCTCTTCATTAGTGGTGAGTCCACCCTTTTCATTTTCAAGACTAACAATTTGCTTTTTCTCTTTCCTTTTTTTAATCAGGTTTACTAAGGGTTTGTCTATTTTGTAGTTTTTTTCATAGAACCAAATCTTAGTTTTGTTAATTAATTCAATAGTTTTTTTTTTTTTTACTTTCAATTTTACTAATCTCTCCTTTTATTTTTTGAATTTTAAGTTTTGTGTTTGTCTGGGGGTTTTTAATTTGTTCCTTTTCTAGCAATTTGAGTTGTAAGCCCAATTCGTTGGCCCTCTCGTTCTCTATTTTATGCAAATAGGCCTGTAGAGATATAAAATTTCCCCTTATTACTGCTTTGGCTGTATCCCACACATTTTGGTATGATGTCTCATTATTGTCATTTTCTTGGGTGAAGTTATTAATTATGTTTGTGATTTGCTGTTTTATCCAATCATTCTTTAGTATAAGATTATTTAGTTTCCAATTATTTTTTGGTCTATTTTCCCCTGGCTTTTTACTAAATGTAATTTTGATTGCATTGTGGTCTGAAAAGGATGCATTTACTATTTCTGCCTTACTGCATTTGATTTTGAGGTTTTTATGCCCTAGTATATGATCATTTTTTGTATAGGTTCCATGAACTGCTGAGAAGAAAGTATACTCCTTTCTGTCTCCATTTAGCTTTCACCAAAAGGTCTATCATATCAAACTTTTCTAGCATTCTATTTACCTCTTTGACTTCTTCCTTATTTATTTTGTGGTTTGATTTATCTAATTCTGAGATTGCAAGGTTGAGATCTCCCACTATTATATTTTTGCTGTCTATTTCTTCTTGCAGCTCTCTTAATTTCTCTTTTAAGAATTTAGATGCTGCACCACTTGGTTCATATATGTTTAATATTGAGACTGCTTCATTATTGATGCTACCCTTTAGCCGGATATAATGCCCTTCCTTATCTCTTTTAATTAGATCAAGTTTTGTTTATGCTTGATCTGAGAAGAGGATTGCTACTCCTGCTTTTTTGGTTTTGCCTGAAGCATAATAGATTCTGCTCCACCCTTTTACTTTTATTTTGAATGTCTCACCATGTTTCAGGTGTGTTTCCTGTAAATGACATATAGTAGGATTCTGACTTTTAATCCAGTCTGCTAACCTCTTCCGCTTTATGAGGCATTTTGCCCCATTCACATTCATGGTTAGAAGGACTAATTCTATATTGCTTGCCATCCTATTAACCCCTGCTTATGCTTTTCCTTTTTCCTTCCCTCTTACCCCCTTACTCAGTATTAAACTTGTGAACACCACTTGCTTTTCACAGCCCTCCCTTTTCAGTATCCCTCCCCCACCTTAAAGTTCCTCCCCTTATTTTACCCCTTTTCCTCACAATTTCTGTATTCCCTTCCCCTTAGCTTACTCCTTCTCTCTCACTTTTCAATGAAGTGGAAGGAGTTTCACCATAAATCGAATATGTCTATTGATACATACTATGTTCATCTCCCTCCTTTCTTTCTCTCAGTTATAATAGGTTACCTTTGCCTCTTCATGAGATATAGTACCACCACTTTATACTTTTTTATGATATAATTTCCTTTCCACCTCTAGTTTCCAGGACAAATTATACATATGTTCTTTACATATTTTTATGGCAGAAGTATAGTTCTCAAGATTTCTTTTTACCTTTTTAGAAATCTCTTGAGTTCTGTATTTGAAGATCAAACCTTTTATTTAGGTCTGGTTTTTTCATCAAAAATAGATGGAATTCATTTATTTAGTTAAATGTCCATCTTCTTCACTGGAAAACGATGCTCATTCTTGCTGGGTAAGTTATTCTTGGCTGCATACCAAGCTCCTTGGCCTTTTGGAATATCATGTTCCAGGCCCTTCGTTCTTTTAATGTGGATGCTGCTAGATCCTGGGTTATCCTTATTGTGGATCCTCCATATCTGAATTGTTTTTTTCTAGCAGCTTCCAATATCTTTTCCTTTGTCTGATGGTTCTTGAACTTGGCCACTATATTTCTTGGCATTTGATTTTAGGATCCCTTTCAGTAGGTGATCGATGAATTTTTTCAATGGCTATTTTACCCTCTGTTTCCAGAACGTCTGGGCAGTTCTCTTTGATAATTTCCTCAAAAATAGTGTCCAAGCTCTTTTTTTCCTCACATTTTTCAGGGAGTCCGATTATTCTCAAATTGTCTCTCCTGGATCTGTTTTCCAGGTCTGTTGTCTTTCTAATAAGGTACTTGACCTTCTTTCAATTGTTTCATTTCTCTGCTTTTGCTTGACTACCTCTTGGTTTCTCCTTGAGTCATTCATTTCTACTTGTTCCAGTCTAATTTTCAATGATGTATTTTCTTCACTCACTTTTTTTATATCTCTTTTTAATTGTCCAATTGAGTTTTTATCTTCTATGGATTTTTTTTTCCATTTTATCCATTTTATTTTTTAGAGAGCTGATTTCTTTATCCAGCTCACTAATCCTGTTTTCCTTGGAGTTGTTTACCTTTTCCAGCTCACTAATCTTGTTTCTCAATGATTTGATTTCTTTATCCACTCTGTCTTTAAATGCATGGGATAACTTCTCCAGGCTCTCTCGCCAAGCTTCTCTTTCCTTTTCCCATTTCTCTTCCAGCTTTCTTGTGGGAGCCTTTTTGATTTCCTCTATGAGATTCTTTTGTATTGAGTAGCAGCTCATATCCCTCTTAGAGGATTCATCTGGGGAAAGTCTGTTTTTAGTCTCCTCAGTGTTTGAAGTCTGCTCTCTCTCCATACAAAAGCTGTCAATGGTTAGAGCCCTTTTGAATTTTTTGTTCATTTTGTCAGAGTAGGAATGGAAGAAAACAAATTGACAGGAGAAACAATTGGTCTGTTTTGCGGGGGCTGGGGCTGGATGGTATTAATGGGCTTCCTCTACAGACTGTGGGTAGGGCAGCAGAGAGCCACTAACAGAACAGCAATGACTGTACTGAGTCTGTGCTCTGAGGCTCTGAGAACGAGCTGAGTCAGTCCAGGTGGGGGTTGGGGGTGGTTGGGTTCTTAGAGATGCTGGCTTTCTGGGGTTTTAATCTTCATCTCTGGTGTTTACACCCTCTCTGCTGCTCCTGGCTTGCTGCCAAGATGGAGTATCCACACTGGGGAAAAAGTCTTTTTGCAGAAATGGCAGAGACCGTACCCCTCCCCCTCCAGTCTGAGCTATGTAAGCTGCCTGTCTCACTCTGGCTTGCCTGTTCTCAGTCTGCACCCAGTCTGATTGACCCTCCCCCGAGCAAACACAGACCTTTTCTGGCGACTTTCAAGGATGTCTTCTCTTGGTGATTATTTGTGGATTTCTTTCTGGGTCAAGCATTAACTCTGAGGCTTGTCATGAAGTAAGTCTGAGAGAAAACGAGGAGCTCAAGCAACTGTCTGCCTCCACGCCGCCATCTAACTGATAAATATTTAAGAACCATATTTTTTTAGAAAGGAAGGGGAGGGAAATAAGTTTATGCACACACCCTTTTAAATTTAATCAGCCTATTAAACAATTTATTATATCTAGACAATCATCCAAGGATAAGTAGATTTATAACAGTTGCAGATTTTAGAGGTATAAATTCCCACAAGAAAATTTTTAAATGGGATCTCACAAACTGATTAGGTATGACTCTAATATGCCTCTGGATGCTTCCCAAGGCTCTATTCGAGGTCCTCATTTATGTATTCCTCTATATAGTTTTATTTGGTGCTAGTATCAACTCCCAGGAATTAAATTATCATCTCTATACAAATGATTCTTAGATTTATATATTCAACTCTATTTCCACTTGACTTCCAGGACATTTTCATTTGTCCATTTAATACCCAAAATTGGATCATTTGGTTTTCCCTAAAATTCTGCCCCTTTCATGACTTTCTTGTTCCATTTAGCATAATCTTCTTCCCAATAATCCAGGTCCAAAATATAGGTGAAATCCTCACCTTCTCACTGTACCTCTCCCCATCATCTACTAGCAAGGGCCAATCTGTTTCTGACACTTCAAATTTCAGTATCATGTCTCATCTGTCTTTGCAAACTTAATTTCCCCAAATATCTATACTATTCTCATTCTGGAATATCCTTCTATCCTTTTTGTCTCCTTTCCTTATTGGAAAATTAATTTTACTACTACTAAGACTCTTTCTTGAGTGTTGATTATGGCAACATACCTTCAATAACATTATCTTTAATAATTTGAGAGAGTTTGAATGTAATTGTATGGTGGCAATTTATCTCTAGAATCCTGGCCTCTATAGTGTGAAAGTCATTTGAAGTGAGCAAGCCAAACGTAGAAAGTGAATTGGTATTAACATAATCATGGAAAGAATGAAAAACCCATATTGTTTGATATTATCAAATCACCATTCTACAATACATCCCTTATCTATTATATCTCCCATTATATTTTAGGAATTGTATGTGGTTGCTTTGTTCTATTTCCCACCCACAACACTATTATTAATGTTTTATGTGATTATAGGATCATGGCATTTGAAACTTTCAAGTCTTGCTATTAGGCAAAATGGTGGCAAAATCTGTAGCAATCTACACTTTGAATGAGTTTGTCTATGTATAAGAAAATTATATATTTCAATGGTCATATAGTCAGTCAATAAGCACTGTGCTTTAAACATATTAAATACTTAATAAATATTTATTGATTGGCTTCCATTACATTTGGAAATGCAAAGAGAGGCAAACATAGTTCAAGGAGTAAAAAAAAAAATGTTTCTTGATATGTCAAAAGATTTATTTCCTAATGAATAGACCTCTAATGATATTTTTTTTCCAATTTAGGCTGGTGCTTGGACATTAAAATGCTTTTTCTCTCATAGTATTTATTTAACTATTTTACATATATAAATATCTAGATAAATAGGTAGCTATATATATATGTGTGTGTATACATATATATACATATATATATATATCATATATATATATATATATATATCCTATTTTATATATGTTAATATTCTATTTGGGGAGTATATGGAGTGTTCAGAAAGAAATAGCACCTCTGGTGTGAGAGCTTGCCAAGCTCCTTTCAGGGCTGCTCATCTACCTTTGGTGTCTACCTGGCACTCAGTCTTCACCTATGGCTCCAAGAAGCTATAGCTTGCAAAGAGGCCATAACCTAGTAAATCATCTTGTAAGATTGGCTAAACCAGGCTGAGGATAATTGATGAGTTTCTTACCTGTGGGTGAGTTAGGAGACAACATATCCAAACATGTGACGACTTTACCCAGCAGAATAGGTGGATGAAAATAATCTATTTCAATGGCCATGAAAGCAGCTGAAGTAAGCATTGTATAGTGCATGGAGCTTAGTCATATATTGAATGCATCCAGGTGATCCACTGTGTCCCAGGTCATCATTAGTCATTGTGACTTTCATTTTGCTAGTAGATTTGATAACTCAGGTAAATCTAGCACCTTTGTGAAACTATGCTTCACTTAAATCCAGTTTATAGGCAAGTCAAAATATCATCTATGGTGCCATTAGTTCAAAAATGAAGGATGAACAATAATTTATTTAATTTGTATTTGTTCTACATATATATATATATATATATATATATATATATATACACAAATACACACACACACACATACACACACACACACACACACACACACACACATATATTGTCTTTCCCATTAGAAAGCAAGCTTTGTAAGAGTAAAGAATGTTTTATTTGTTGTCACATTTAGCCAGTTCTTAGATCATGTCTGGCACATAGCAGATGCTTAATATATGCTTTTTGATTAATAATCCTTTATATATGTGAAGCCTTTTTAGTTTTAGTTTAGAATGTGCTAGACTTTATTCATATTTGGCTTAACTTTCCTTAATCCAGGGTCAACTTAGACTTCAATAGGTCATCCAAAAATATTTTGGTTCTGATATGTATAGATAAATCTTTTCAGTATTAAGTTTATGTAAGAATAAAAATATTGTCAATCACACATTTATAAAACAAAAGATAGGTATGGATGAAGTATGAGCTATGTTATAGAAAGTTGTATTCTCATAGTTAAAACCACATATTCATTCAAGTATGAAAAGTATACATCATATAGTACTTTGAGGAAGATAGTAGTGGTGGTTGTGGTATATTAATAGGAGAGAACAGCTCATGAAATCTAAAAGAACCTTACAATTCTTGAAAATGTTGTAAATCAATTTCATAGGCCTTTAACACAAATATATCCCAATAACATGGAGAATAGAGTTCAATTATAATTTTAGTAGCTTGAAGAATTTGTGAATTAACTTATTTTTTGACTAAATATGACTCATTCTCCCTAAGCAGGATTGCAAAAACCAGTTTGTGCTGATAGCTTTTGCTATTTTCCATAGTGAGATGGGAAGAGACCAATATAAGGGAAACCAGAGCCAAAATTAAGTTTATATTTTTCACAAGCATTTCACATTTACTTGTAGCCTATCTCTGGAAGAGTGAAGAGGCAGATCTATATAATCTATTCAATTTCAATTTCAAAAGTTGTTGCTGCTGATCAAAGGATCCCCATGAGTAGCACATTTCCATAAGATGAATTTTGACAACTTTCCCTCAAATGTGTATCTTACTTTAGCTTTCAATTTGAGAGGGAAAATGGAGGTTGGCAGGAGAGATAAATGAAAGTCATATAAGTTTTGTATAATACTCTTAGAAAGTCTCAATCTTAGACTTTTGGAAGTATATTTTGGCAGAACCTACAGAGAGCTTTTAATCTAAGACACTGTGAAATTGTTATTAAATAACTCAATGCTCCTTTTATTTGAGTCCCAGCATTGTCATTTATCTACCAGACTGAGTTATTCACTTAATTTAATTGAGCTTCATTTTGCTTATTCATAAAATGGAAACTACTCCCCTACCCCAACTCTCCTGTCCAGATTATTATAATCAACAAGGTTCTGAAGATAAAATCTTTTCAGGGGGGCAGAGCCAAGACAGCAGAGAAGCTAGACAGAACTTTCTAAGCTCTCTAATTCCCTTTCTACCAAGTATTTTATTCAGCCTCAAAAACAGTGCTTGACTGGTAAAACCCACGAAGATTGGAAATACAAAAACATACCAGTGGAAGAGAATCTGGAATATCTCCAGAAAAGGATTGACTTGAGGTGGTGGGAGCAGACCAGCACAGAGCAGGGAGAGAAAAGGAAGTGGGGCAGTCTCTGCAGTTGGAAGGTTTACACAGAGCTTTCTGCTGTAGCCTACTTTGCTTTGGTGGCAGAGTAGGGGACCAGCAGAGAAGTTGGAGCCTGGGGTAGTGGGTACGCTGAGGGAAGCCAAAGCCCGAGAGGCTCTGGCTGTGCCCACCCAGGACCGGAAATGACCTAGCACAGACCATAACACAGCTCTTCTCGTCATTTGGCAGTGAGGGGCTGGTGGGGGGCAGTCACACACAGCAGGGGCAAAACCCAGGGCAGCCTCTCATTTGTATAGTGAGGGAATTGCTGAGTGGAATTTCCCCAGCTCAACTGCACTCCCCAGACAGGGACACTTCCGGTACAGTGAGGAACAGGAGGATTGCAAATACTCAAAGTGACCATTGGGGGGGGCAGTGAGACCTTTTCTCCTTAACCTCTAGCCCCAAGGTGATCAATAATCCTCACAGCTGAGATCCTAGCAGGGCACTTATACAGCCCAGCCCATGATACCCAGGCATAATCACTTCCCTGTGGAGCTCTTCCCAGAGCCCTCCTGCAGTTTGGCTGTTTCTTGCAGCCCATTGAGAGGGAAAATACTCCCCATAAACCCATCCTCACTCTGCAGAGGAAGCCAGTAATCTCCTTGCCCTGAGAACAGACCCTGAAGGCTTAAAAAAAAAAATGAGCAAAAAAATGAAGAAAACAATTGAAAGCTTTTATGCAGAAAAAGAGCTGGTTTCCAAACATGAGGAGGCTAAGAAATAATGCTCTCCTAGAAGAAACTATTAAAAATCTGAAGAGAGGGACTTCCGGCCAAGATGGCGGCATGGAGGCAGACAGCTGCTTGAGCTCCACGCTTTCTCTCAGGACTTACTTCATGACAAGCCTCAGAGTTAATACTTGACCAGAAAAGAAACCCACAAATAATCACCAAGAGAAAACATCCTTAAAATTCACCGGAGAAGGTCTGTGTTTTCTCTGGGGAGAGTTGAACAGACTGGGTACAGATTGAGGGCAGGCAAGCCAGAGGGAGACAAACAGCTCACACAGCTCAGACCAGAGGGGGAGGGGTAAGATCTCTGCTGTTTCTGCAAAAAGACTTCTTCCCCAGTGTGGATACTCTGTCTTGGCAGCAAGCCAGGAGCAGCAGAGAGGGTGTAAACACCCTGGAAAGCTAGCTCTTTCGGAACCCGGCCACCCCCAATTCCCACCTGGAGTGACTCAGCGAGTTCTCAGAGCCTCAGAGCCTCAGAGCACAGATGCAGCACAGCCATCGAAGTTCTGTTAGTGGCTCTCTGCTTCCCTACCCCCAGTCAGTAGAGGAAGCCCATTAACACCATCCAGCCCCATCCCCCCCAAAACAGACCTATTGTTTCTCCTGTCAATTTGTTTTCTTCCATTCCGCTCTTGACAAAATGAACAAAAAATTCAAAAGGGCTCTAACCATTGACAGCTTTTTTATGGAGAGAAAGCAGACTTCAAATAATGAGGAGACTAAAAACAGACTGTCCCCAGAGGAATCCCCTAAGGGGGATATGATCTGCTCCTCAATACAAAAGAATCTCATAGAGGAAATCAAAAAGGCTCTCACAAGAGAGCTAGAAGAAAAATGGGAAGCTTGGCAAGAGAGCCTGGAGAAGTCATTCCACGCATTTAAAGACAGAGTGGATAAAGAAAACAAATCATTGAGAAACAAAATTAGTGAATTAGAAAAGGCAAACAACTCCAAGGAAAACAGGATTAGTGAGCTGGAAAAGGTAAACAACTCCAAGGAAAACCGGATTAGTGAGCTGGATAAAGAAATCAGCTCTCTAAAAAATAAAATGGATAAAATGGAAAAAAATTCCATAGAAGATAAAAACACAGTTGGACAATTACAAAAAGATATAAGAAAAGTGAGTGAAGAAAATACATCATTGAAAATTAGACTGGAACAAGTAGAAATGAATGACTCAAGGAGAAACCAAGAGGTAGTCAAGCAAAATCAGAAAATGAAACAATTGAAAAGAATGTTAAGTACCTTATTAGAAAGACAACAGACCTGGAAAACAGATCCAGGAGAGACAATTTGAGAATAATCGGACTCTCTGAAAAATACATCCAGAAAAGGAACACTGGGAAATGAGTGTAAACTGTTATTTTTACCTTCTGAATCCAATTCTTCCTGTGCAACAAGAAATTCGGTTCTACACACATATATTGTATCTAGAATATATTGAAATATATTCAACATGTGTAAGACTGCCTGCCATCTGGGGGAGGGGGTTGGGGGAAAAAGGGAAAAAAATCTGAACAGAAGTAAGTGCTAGGGATAATGTTGTAAAAAATTACCCATGCATATGTACTGTCAAAAAAAAAATTATAATTATAAAATAAAATTAAAATTAAATAAATAAAAAAAGAAAAAAAAATTTATCAGTTGACCTGTATTGCTCTATAAACATTGCTTGAGCTCTGCAGGAGTGTCATAGAAAGTTTAGATCTCAACTGATTGTAGGCATTTTTCTCAAGTTGTTGTGGGAATAAATAGATCAAGTTAACAAAACAGATCTTCAGGTCTTTACTCACCCTGAAACTATTTTTAATTATTTTCCTCATACTCCTACAAGTTCTTCTATCATGTTTCTTCATCCTTTTGCTCTACTTGGTTCTTACACATCTTAGTGACTTAAGAGAGGGTGTCCTGAATTTTAGTGATTCAGTTTTCATTTAAAAAGACACCTCTCTAATTTCTTCTACAGAATAAATAGTCTTTAAAAATGAAAAAATATTTTATATACAGCTTTAAGGTTTAAAAAGTGCTTTGAAAATACCATTTTCATTATTTTATCATTATTTTATCCTCACAACAGTCCTAAGAAGTAGGTGTTATAATTATCTCCATTTTATATATAAGATCACTAAGATTGAGATAAATTAAATGACTTGCTCTGGATCATTCAATTAATAAATATCTGAGAAAATAATTGAAATCAGATCTTCTAGAATCCAGGTCCAGGGCTCAGTGCATTGTCACCTATATTTATTTTAAAATCATATCTCAGAAGGAGAGCCAAGATGGCAAAGAAAGGCCAGGACTCACTTGAGTTCTTCCTTAAACTTTTCCAAATACCTTTAAATAATACTTCAAAACAAAATCTAGAGTAACAGACCCCATAAAAGGATGAATTGAAATAATTTTCAAGCCCAAAATTGTTAGGATTGTTACAAAGTGCTAAGTCACTGGAATGGATAGAGATAATAATTATCTAATTTAGCATGGTACATAACAGTTCTCTAGTTCAGTAATGTACTTAGTAGAATTCCATAAGATTCACACCTTTAAAAGAGTATACTTTTAAAGAGCTCCCACAAGACCAGGGAGTACCCATAAGCCCACTCCCTTGGAGGCAGAGTCAGATTCATTAAAACTTCCACCTTTTTGCTGGATGAAGACATTGGGAGGAAGAGAGGTTGAAGCTGGCTGGAGAGATTTTGAGGGAGCTCTTGGAACCAAAGAGACAGATAGGCCTCTATGAAAGCTAACCAGGCCCAGGAAAAGATTCAGGACTTTGAAGGACACAATAAAGGATCTGGACTTTAACTCCTGGCTGCATTTGGGATTATTGAACTAAACTGAAACTAAGGTTAACTCCAGAAGCTCCCCAAGAGATCTGCGCCCAGAGAATGATTACAATTCAGAGAAAAGAACATTACACAAGACAACTTAGAATGACAGCAGAAAAAAGATTTGTTGTACCATGGTGAGAATGAAGTTCAGTCTAAGGCAGGTTTCTCTCAACCAACAGTAGGCTTTGGGGAAAATTGAATCAGTAGCAGCAATGGTGGTTTTTTAGATCTTTCAGCATAGAGGGTAAGGGGGTCAGACAACTCATTAGAAGAAGATTATATAGATCCTTTTGCAATTACAGAAACAGGACTCAGTTGTATTGCCTATAATTAGATCCAGGTTGCAGTCCTGGGTCCTATTCTCAGGGCAAGGATGAGCACTAACACACTAGAGGTTGTGATCAGCAGGGTGCTGAAACCCTGGTCACAGTTCCATGATGGAAAAGAGTGTTTGTGGTCACTTATAGAGCAGAACATAGAACAGGAGAATAGTAAATACACCTATCCATAGGTCATATCATTTTGGAATTACCAAAAAGTTACAGGTCTCCAGAATTACCTCTGAAAATAAACAAAAAGACCTGAAGCAGAGTCCCATTTTATCTTAGAGCTAAAAGTTAAGAAATATGTTAGAAAAATATGGCCAAATAGCACAAAAATGACCGTAGAAAGTTACTATGCTGACAGAAAAGAAAAAAAAAACACACAATAAGAAGAAAACAAAAAAAAGTCAAAACTCCTACATTAAAAGCCTCAAAGAAAAATATGAATTGGACCCAGGCCATGGAAAAGTTCAAAAAAGATATTTAAAAAACAAGAAAGAGAGATAGAGGGGGAAAATGGAAAGAGAAATAAGACTGATAACAGAAAATCATAAAAAAAATTCAACAATTTGGTAAAACTCAAGAACTATATAAAAACAATTACAAAACACTTCTCGTACAAATAAAGACAAATCTAAACAATTGGGGAAAATTCAATTGTCTTTGGATATGCCAAGCTAATATAATAAAAATGACAATTCTGCCTAAACCAGTCTATTTGTTCAGTTTACCAAAACATTATATTATAGAACTAGAAAAAATAATACATTTCATCTGGAAGAATCAAGGGAATTAATGAAAAAAAAAATTACAAAGGATGCTGGCTTAGAAATACCAAACACAAACTACATTACAATGCAGCAGTCAACAAAATCATTTGGTACTGGCTAAGAAATAGAGTGGTGGATCAATGGAATAGATTACTTATTCATGACACAACAATCAAGACATATAGTACTTTAATATTGGATAAACTCCCAAACTTCAGCTTCTGGGATAAGAACTCAATATTTCACAAAAATTGCTGGGAAAACTAGAAAAAAAAAAAAACTCAGCATAGACCTACATCTCACACCCAATGCCAAAATAAGGTCAAAATGGGTACATGATTTGGGCATAAAGAATGATACTATAAACAAGTTAGCATAACAAGGGATAATTTACCTATCAGATCTTTGGAGAAAGGAGGAAGCTATTACCAAAGAAGAACTAGAGAACATTTGAATTGGCAAAATGGACAACTTTGATTACATTAAATTAAAGTTTTGTACAAACAATACCAACAGAAACATGATTAAAAAGGAAATACATAGCTTGGGGGAAATCTTTACAGCCAGTATTTCTGATAAAGATCTCATTTCTAAAATATATAGACAAATTTTTAAGAATATAAACCATTCTCCAATTGTTAAATGGTCAAAGAATATGAACAGATAATTTTCAGATGATGATATTAAAGTCATCTATAATTACATAAAAATGCTCTATGTCACTATTGATAAGAGAAATGCAAATTAAAATGACTCTGACATATCACCTTACACCTCAGATGACAGAAAAAGATAATGACAAATTTCGGAGGGTATGTGGGAAAACTGGGACACTAATGCATTGTTGGTTGAGTTGCCAAATGATCTAACCTTTCTGGAGAGTAACCTGGAACTATGCCCAAAAGGTTATAAAACTGTGTATACCCTTTGACCCAGCAGTGCCAATATTGTATCTATAGATAAAGAAAAAATAAAGGAGGGAAAAGAACCCACATGTGCAAAATAGAAATGACTCTGACATACCACCTCACACCTCTCAGATTAGCTAAGATGACAGAAAAAATAATGATAAATGTTGAAGGGGATGTGGGAAAACTAGGTTACAACTGCTTTGTTGGTAGTTGTGCAATTATCCAACCTTCTGGAGAGCAACCTGGAACTATTCTCAAAAGACTATAAAACTATGCATAACCTCTGATCAGTGCCAATACTGGGTTTGTATCCCAAGGAAATCATAAAAGAGAGAAAAGGACCCACATGTGGAAAAATGTATGTAGCAGTTCTTTTTGTGGTAGCAAAGAATTGGAAAATGCGTAGATGCTCATCAATTGGAGAATGGCTGAATAAGTTGTGGTATGTGAAGATAATGGAATATTATTGTTCTATAAAAAATGATGAATATGCTGATTTTAGAAAGGCCTGGAAAGATTTACATGAACTGATGCTGAGTGAAATAAGCACAACAATAAGTACACAATAACAGCAAAAAAGTATGATGATCAATTATGAAAGACTTGGTTCTTCTCAGTGGTTCAGTGATCAAAGGCAATCCTAATAGACTTTGGGCAGAAAATGCCATATGCCTCTAGATAAAGAACTAAAGAAACTAAATCAACACATACTATGTTCACTTCTTTTTTTTCCCCAGTTTTAAAAATCTCTCCCATGGTTTTTCCCTTTTGCTCTGATTTTTCTCTTCCAACATGATTTATAAAGCAATGTGTATTAAAAAGAAATAAAACATAAAATTAAAATTAAAATTATTTTGTAAAGGAGGCATAAGAATATTGAATACAGGATCACCTTTAAATACAGAACAAGCCAAATGAATAAGATAGATATACAAAGCCAATAAAGAGAAGAATGCTTTGAAAATTAGAATTGGCCAAATGGAAAAAGATATACAAAAATCCACAGAAGATAATTCTTTAAAAATTAATTAGGCAAATGAAAAAGAAGGTACAAAAGCTTACTGAAGAAAATATTTTTAAAAAGTAATAATTGGGCAAGTGGAAACTAATGATTGATGAAATGTCAAGAAATTATGTAACAAAATCAAAAGAATGAATAAATAAATAACAATGTAAACGATTTCATTATAAACAACAGTAATTGATCTAGAGAACTAGACTCAAAGAGAGAATTTAAGAACTATTGGACTATCTAAAAGCCATGATAATATAAAACCATAGAAATAATCCTTCACAAAATTATTTATGAAAATTACCCAGATCTTCTAGTAGCAAATCTACTGATCACTTTTTGAAGGAGATCCCAAAATGAAAATTCCCAGGAATATTATGGCAAATTCCAGAGTTCACAGGTCAAGAAGGAAACATAACAAGCTGCCATAAAGAAAGAATTTAAATATTGTGAAGTTATCTTTCACAGTATAGCAGAATACTTAGCAGTTTCTATATTAAAGAATCAGAGTGTTTGGAATATGCTATTCTGAGAGCAAGGGAGCTAGGATTTCAATCCTGAATCATCTACCCAACAACACTGAGTATCATCCTTTAATAAGAAAAATAAATATTTAATGAAATAAAGGACCCTGAAGAATTCTAAAACTGAATAGAATATTTCATTTTAGGTACAAGACTCAAGAGAAGCACAAAAAAGTAAACAGGAAAGAGAAATTATGAGAGATTTAATAAGGTTACTATCCTACATTGAAAGAAGATACTTATATACTAAAAAGTTTCTTATTATTAAGAAAGTTAGAAGCCACAGGTTTGAGTTAATTAAATGAACTAACAGAAAAAAGGCACAAAGGAGATTTCACTATGAGGAGAAAGATAGGGGAAGTGAAGAAACATCATATGAAATCTTACTTTCATAAAAATTCTCAAAGATATGCATACATAGTTTGGTATAGAGAGCTATCTTGTTATACAGGAAAGAAAGAGGGGAAAGGGCATAAGAAAAGGCAGTGCTGATAGAAGAAAGAGCAATTTTGGGGAGGTAAAAATCAGAAGCAAATCACTTTTGAAAAAAGAAAAAAGCTGAAAGGAGAGAGAAAAGAGGATAAATGGGGAAATTGGGTCAAAACAAATAAATGATAATCATTAATGTGAAAAAAAGTACAAGGTTCTCTGATAATGACCTCATTTTCTCCATCCCTTTCTATCCAATCCAATTCACAAGAGGACAATAAATCCAAAATATATTAAACATATGCAGTTCCTTTATACAGGTTTCCACAATCATCATGCTCATTTCTTATAGAACAAAAATGTTCCATAACATTCATATATCATAACATATATAAAAACTTCCTCTAAGGATAGCATTGTTGCATCCCAAAAATTTTGCTACATTGTCTAGTTATAGTCATTCTCTTGAATGTCATTATTGATCATGTCTACGAATTGTTGTTTCATCCACTCATTCTTTAGCATCAGATTATTTATTTTCCAATTAATTTTTGGTCTGTTTTCCCCTGGCACATTATTACTTGTAATTTTTATTTTATCCTGATTTGAAAAAGATTAATTTACTATTTCTGCCTTTCTGCATTTAATTTTGAGGTTTTTATGCCCTAATAGATAGTAAATTTTTGTGTAGAGTCCATGTACCACTGAGAAAAAAAAAGGATATTCTTTTCTGTCTCTAATCAATTTTCTCCAAAGGTATATAATACCTAACTTTTCTAAAATTCTATTTATCTCCTGAACTTCTGTTTTATTTATTTTGTGGTTCAATTTATCTAGTTCTGGATAGCAAGAGTGAGATGCCCATTAGTATAGTTGTGCTGTCTGATTTGGATGCTATACCACTTGGTACATATATGTTTAGTCTTGATATTGCTTCTTTATCTATGGTACCCTTTAGCAAAATGTAGTTCCTTCCTTATCTCTTTTAATTAAATTTATATTTACTTTTGCTTGATCTGAAATCAGGATCGCTGTCCCTCTTTTTTTTTTTTTTTTTTTTTTTTTTAAATTCAGGTGAAACATAATGGATTCTGTCTCAGCCTTTTATCCTTACTCTGCATATACCACTCGGCTTAAAATATGTTTCTTATAAATAACATATTGTATCACTCTAGCTTTTAATCCATTCTGCTATCTGGTTCCATTTTATGAGAGAATTCATCCCATTTACATTCACAATTAAAGTTACTAACTCTATATTTCCTGCAATCTTATTTTCCCCAATTTATACTTTTTTTCTTTCCTTCTCTCCTTTCTCTTCTCCCCAGTTTTTATTGCCTTTCATTGTTTCTTATACCTTCTCCCTTCTATTTCTGTAATTCCTTCTATCAGCTTTTCCTTTTCCTCTCCTACTTTCCTATAGGCTAAGACACATTTCTTTGCAAAGATAAATATGTCTAATATTCTCTCTTTGAGCCAAATCCAAATGAAAGCAAGGTTCACCCAGTGCTGAGCCACTTGCAATCTTTTCCTCAATTGTAACAGATCTTTGTTGCCTCTTCATAGGGTGTCATTTACCCCCCATTTTACCTCCATTTTTACCTTCTAGGTAGAATCACCTTTCCACCTCTGGTTTCTTTTTTATATCATCACAATAAAATCAAATTATATCTCTACCCTCTAAGTATACCCATAACATACATACTTTCTCTAGATTTGAACATCACGCTTTCTCATATAGGATGTAAACTTTTTTAGTTTTTAAAACAAAGAGTTATTTTTTTTTCCTTTCCTTTTTACCTTTTTTTGGTGTTTTTCTTGAGTTCCCTATTTGAAGATCAAAATTTCTGATCAACTCTGACCTTTTCATCAGAAATAAATGAAATTCACCAGTTTCATTGAATGTCCATCTTTTCCCCTGAAAGTTAATGCTTAATTTTGCTGGGTAGTTGTTTCTTGGCTGCATTAAATTCCAGATCCTTCAATCCTTTAAAGTGGAAAGTGCTAGGTCATAGGTAATCCTGACTATAGCTCCTTGATATATGAATTGTTGTTTGATTCTGGCTATATGCAATATTTTCTCCTTGAATGATAATTTTCAAATTTAGTTATATTCCTTGAAGCACTCATTTTGGGATCTCTTTCAGGAGGTAATAAATGCATCCTTTGATATATATCTATATCTATCTATCTATATACATATATATCTATATATCTATATCTATATCTATATCTATATCTATCTATCTATATCTATATCTATCTATATCTATATCTATCTATCTATAACTATATCTATCTATATCTATCTATCTATCTATCTATATCTATCTATCTATATCTATCTATCTATCTATCTATATTTTTTTTTGTTTTTTTGTTTTTTTTTTTTTTTTGCTAGATATAAGCATGGGCAATTTTACAGCATTGACAATTGCCAAACCTTTTGTTCTAATTTTCCCCCTCCTTCTTTCCTTCCCCCCCCCATGGCAGGTTGACCAATAAATGTTAAATATGTTAAAGTATAAATTAAATACAGTATATGTATATATGTCCAAACAGTTATTTTGCTGTACAAAAAGAATCGGACTTTGAAATAGTGTACAATTAGCCTGTGAAGGAAATCAAAAATGCAGGCAGACAAAAATAGAGACATTGGAAATTCTACAGAGTGATTCATCGTCATCTCCCAGAGTTCTTTCGCTGGGTGTAGCTGGTTCAATTCATTACTGCTCTATTGGAATTGATTTGGTTCATCTCATTGTTGAAGAGGGCCACATCTAACAGAATTGATAATCATATAGTATTGTTGTTGAAGTATACAATGATCTCCTGGTCCTGCTCATTTCATTCAGCATCAGTTAATGTAAGTCTCTCCAGGCCTTTCTGAAATAATCCTGTTGGTCATTTCTTACAGAACAATAATATTCCACAATGTTCATATACCATAATTTATTCAGCCATTCTCCAATTTATGGATATCCACTTAGTTTTCAGTTTCTGGCCACTACAAAGAGGGTTGCCACAAACATTCTTGCACATACAGCTTCCTTTTCCTTCTTTAAGATCTCTTTGGGATATAAGCCCAATAGTAACACTGCTGGGTCAAAGTGTATGCACAGTTTGATAACATTTTAAGCATAGTTCCAAATTTCAATGCATTCTTTCAATGGTTATTTTAAATACTCTCAAGTTCAAAGACATTAGGGCAATTTTCCTTGTTGATTCCCTGAAAGATGTTATCTATGCTACTTTTTTCATCATGGTTTTATCAGGAGCCCAGTAATGCTTAGATTGTCTCTCCTGGATCTGTTTTTCAGGTCAATTGTTATCCAGTGAGATAATTTACATTGTCTTCTATTATTTTCATTTTGGGGAGGAGTTTGTTTGACTGATTCTTGAAGTCTCATTGAGTTATTCACTTCCATTTGTTTCCATTCTAATTTTTTGCAAATTATTTTCTTCAGTTAGATTTTTAATCTCCTTTTATATTTGGTCAATTGAACTTTTAAATTAGTTGTTTTGTTCATTGGGATTTTTTTCCATTTCACAAATCCTGTTTTGCAATTGTTGTTTTCTTTTTTTTTCCATTTTGTCAAATCTATCTTTTTTTTTTTTTGCACTTAAAAGACATCAATTTATTCTGTGAAACATATTTAATTTTCTATAGTTAAAGTATCCAAGTAATTTGTTTATCTATGAATAATTCAAAGAACTTTGTAAAAAAAGAATAATGCAATTACTACAGAATGGGTTTCATTCCATATATAGGATACATTATAAATGCCATTGCCAAAGAGAAATTAAGAGCATAAATATGATGACAATGACTAGTTCCACTGATAATTTTCCACAAGCAGTTTACCCTATTTTTATACTTGGTATCCTAGGTGTGAGAATAATCTCTTTGTACAATTATATTTGTATTAGTGATTAATACCTTCTTGCCAAGAAATACCCTTTAATATGAGTCATTCTTTTTTGTATTCTGATTTTTGTTTTATTCATTTAATAAATATGTCCCAATTTTTTAGTATTCAATTTGAAAATTTTGGTTTCAAGTTTTGTTCCTCTTTTTTACTATCCCCTGATCAATTGAGAAGACAATATATCAATTGTAAAGATGGAGTGATATAAAATAATTTCTATATTAGCTACTTGGTAAAGGAAAACATGTGAAGAAGAAAAAATAAAATTAATGTTGCAATTAAACATTTAGAATTCATAAATTCTCCCTCTTAAGATGGATAGCATTTTTTTATTAATTTTATAATTATAACTTTTTTTGACAGTACATATGCATAGGTAATTTTTTACAAAATTATCCCTTGTACTCCCATCTGTTCTGAATTTTTCCCCTCCTTCCCTCCACCCCTTCCCCTAGATGGCAGGCATTACCATACATATTAAATATGTTATAGTATATCCTGGGCACAACATATCTGTGCAGAACCAAATTTTGTTGTTGTTGTTGTTGCAAAGGAAGAATTGGATTCGGAAGGCAAAAATAATCTGGGGAGACAAACAAAAAATGTTAACAGTTTACAATCATTCCCAGTGTTCCTTTTCTGGGTGTAGCTGATTCTGCCCATCATTGATCAAATGGAATTGGATTAGCTCTTCTCTATGTTGAAGATATCCACTTCCATCAGAATACATCCTCATACAGTATCATTGTTGAAGTGTATAATGATCTCTTAGTTCTGCTCATTTCACTCAGCATCAATTGATGTAAGTTTCTCCAAACCTCTCTGTATTCATTCTGTTGGTCATTTCTTTTTAGAAATCTCTTGAGTTCTGTATTTTAAGATCAAACATTTTGTGTAGATCTGGTTTTTTCATCAAGAATAGATGGAATTCATTTATTTTGTTAAATGCCCATCTTCTTCCCTGGAAAATGATGTTCATTTTTGCTGGGTAAGTTATTCTTGCCTGCACAACAAGTTCCTTAGTCTTTCAGAATATCATATTCCAGGCCCTTCATTCCTTTAATGTGAATGCTGCTAGATCCTGGGTTATCCTTATTGTGGCTCTTCCATATCTGAATTGCTTTTTTTCTAGCAGCTTCCAATATTTTTTTCTTTGTCTGATGGTTCTTGAACTTGGCCACTATATTTCTTGGCATTTTGATTTTAGGGTCCCTTTCAGTAGGTGATCAATGAATTTTTTCAATGGCTATTTTACCCTCTGTTTCCAAAACATATGGGCAGTTCTCTTTGATAATTTCCTGGAAAATAGTGTCCAGACTCTTTTTTTCCTCACATTTTTCAGGGAGTCCGATTATTCTCAAATTGTCTCTCCTGGATCTGTTTTCCAGGTCTATTGTCTTTCTAATAAGGTACTTGACATTCTTTTCAATTGTTTCGTTTTTCTGGTTTTGCTTGACTACTTCTTGATTTCTCCTTGAGTCATTCAATTCTACTTGTTCCATTCTAATTTTCAATGATGTATTTTCTTCACTCACTTTTTTTTTTATATCTTTTTGTAATTGTCCAATTGAGTTTTTAAGTGAGTTTTTTTCTTCTATGGATTTTTTTTTCCATTTCATCCATTTTATTTTTTAGAGAGCTGTTTTCTTTTTCCAGCTCACTAATCCTATTTTCCTTGGAGTTGTTTACCTTTTCTAATTCACTAATTTTGTTTTTCAATGATTTGATTTCTTTATCCACTCTGTCTTTAAATGCATGGGATAACTTCTCCAGACTCTTTTGCCAAGCTTCCCTTTCCTTTTCCCATTTCTCTTCTAGCTCTCTTGTGAGAGCCTTTTTTATTTCCTCTATGAGAGTCTTATGTATTGAGGAACAGATCATATCCCCCTTAGGGGATTCCTCTGGAGACAATCTGCTTTTAGTCTCCTCAGTGTTTGAAGTCTGCTCTCTCTCCATACAGAAGCTGTCAATGATTAGAGCCCTTTTAAATATTTTGTTCATTTTGTCAGAGCAGGAATTGAAGAAAACAAATTGATAAGAGAAACAATTGGTCTGTTTTGGGGAGGATGGGGCTGGATGGTGTTACGGAGCTTCCTCTACAGACTGCGGAAAACAGCAGTGACACACCAACAGTACAGTGATGACTGTGCTGCTTCTGAGCTCTGAGGCTCTAAGAATGCACTGAGTCATTCCAGGTGGGGGTGGGGGTGGCTGGGTCCTAAGAGATGCTAGCTTTCCGGGATTTTATTGTTCACCTCTGGTGTTTACACCCTCTCCACTGCTCCTGGCTTGCTGCCAAGATGGAGTATCCACACTGGGGTAAAAGTCTTTTCACAGAAATGGAAGAGATTGTACCCCTCCCCTCTCTGGTCTGAGCTGTGTGAGCTGCCTGTCTCGTTCTTGCTGCCTTCCCTCAGTCTGCACCCAGTCTTTTCCCCGAGCAAACAACTTGTCAAATATATCTTGTAAGGAGTTATATGCTTTTTCCATTTCATCAAATCCATTTTTAAGGAGTTTTCTTAAGATAATTGTCTGCTATAAAGTTCTCATTTCCTTACCCCATTTTTCTTCTAACTCTCTTTTAAGATTATTTTTGAATTATTCCAAGAGAGCCTTTTGAGAAGACTAATTCATATCACCCTTCGGGGCTTCATCTGGACATGATTTGCCTTTAGTTTCCTCAGGATTTGAGATCTGTTCTTCTTTATCTCCATAAAAACTCATCTGTTGGGTTCTTCACTTAGAACAATGGGAAGATTGTTCCAAGCTTCCTCTACAGAAGACAGTGGCTTCATGCTGCCCTGGTCCTGGTGCTGCTGACTTCCTTCCTGTGCTAGATGGGTGTGGCCAACTCCCACATTATTCTGGAGTTCAGATGCTCACTATTTGTCCTTTGTAGTTGCGCTGGATATCTTACAAGTGTATCCTGACTTCTGAATGAGGACAGAGTAGCTAACATTGCTGTATTTTAACTAAAAGCCTCCCAGTAGATTCTCCTGATATGAGGACACCACACCACACTGCCCCTGTGTCTGGTCACCTCCTCTGTCCCCTGTTGCTTCCCCTGTGCCCAATTGAAACAAACCTTTTCTGAATTTTTTTTCCAAAATATATTCTGCTGGAAATTTGTTATACTCCAAATATTTCTGTTTTCTGTCCCTCTAAAACCAGTCCAGAGGTTTGATTTGGTGTTGATGTGAGAGAAGCCAGGAAGATCTCAGATGAAGACCTGTCAACTCTCCACCGCCTTGGCTCTGCCCTTCTTTTTTTCCTCAAATATACAGAAATATATAAATATACAGTCAAATTTATAAAACTAAGAGCCATTACTTAATTGGATAAAGGGTAAGAGATATGAATAGGCAGTTTTCAATGAAATGATCAAAACTATTTATAGTTATAATAATATAGTCTAATATACTATTGATTGGAGAAATTCAAATTAAAATAAATTTTGATCTACTACCCAACAGATATCAGGTTAACTAATATTAAAGAAAAGAAAAATGATTAAAATTGAATGGAATATAAAAAAATTAAGATACTAATGTATTATTAGTGAAGTTGTATACTGCTTCAAGTTTGTGTAGATCAAAACTTCTTAAACTCTTGAACTGTAATTATGACCTCTCTATGGGATCACATAGCTGAATTTGGTAATATCAAAATGTTTCTGAATGCACAATGAACAAAAATTAATTCAAAATGAATTGCATAATAAATCCAAGGTGTTTTGGCAGCTGTTTCTGTGTGGCATTGTGATACTTCCCTGCAACCTTGATTTTGAACACACAACATGCACACTTTGTATTTCACATGCCATCAAGCCATAAAATACCTACCTACAAAGGCTCCTAGAAATATATCAGTTCAGATTCAAGACTATTGCCTGTTATGAATTGTCGTGTTTTTTAATTCTACTTACAAAATTTTCTGCGAACAAAGAAACATAGTAGTTTAATTACAGAACATAAAGACTTAATATTTCCCTACCATCATTCATCAACATGTAACTATCAAATATCTTTGGATTGTATTGTGTTATAATATTTGATTTTTAAATTTTCTCTTTCTCAATTTTTTTACATAATGACTTTTATCTTTCAAAACTTGTTATTTGTCAGATATTTTTGAAAAACTCAATGATTTAAACATGTCACTTCAAGGAAAAATTGTAACATTTATGTTAAAATATGAAATTGAAAGTTTTATTTAAAAGTTAACATATGGAAGAATAGCATGGAAAACATTCTTTAGAAATGTTGACATCTGCATATGACTTTATAATTGAAAATAATCTTCACAAAGATGTAAAAATCTTCTGAAGTGACAATTTTGAAATACTTCCCTTCAAATTTTGATTCTATAAAAATTAAACTGGGTGCAAAAAGCCACACTCAATTTAAAAATGTCAGTCCTCTGTCATTAAAAGTTCAAGAAGAATTTCCCAAATTATCAAGCCACACAAATTTTCAAACTTGAGTTTCCAAAAATAGTGTTAAGTACATTTTGGCTTTTGATTCAGAAAAAAGTCCAACAATTTCTGATATAGCCCTTAATATTCTTTTGCCATTTTGTATTACATATTTATGTAAAATGGCATTCTCAACATTGATGATTATAAAATTAATATATCAATCAACTCTGAAAAATGTTGAAGGTGTTCTATGCTCTGCAATATCAAATATTCCACCAAGATTTATTACTTTATCTAAATATTATTGCACATATATCTCACTAGTATATACATTTGTGTTTATTTTCAATAAATGGCAAAATTATATGAACACCACATAATTAGTTCAAAATAAATTTATTATTTAATAACAATACATTTTTATTTGCATACTTATTTAATATATCTACTTACCAGGAATCATATAAAATTTCCTCAAGAAAAAAAATGGTGCTGCAAAAGGGAAAAGCTTAAGAAGTCCTTCTTTAAAGAAATTTGAAACTATGCCCAAAGGGCAATAAAACCCACACATACACTTTTGATCAAGCAATACAACAATTAGGTCTGCATCTCAAAGAAATAAAAAACAAAAAGGAAAAACATATACATGTATAAAATTAATTTAGCAGCTCTGTAGTGATGTTAAAATATTGAAGATTGGGGTAATAATAATCAACTGGGGAATGGCTGAACAGGTTCTTCTATATGATTATGATGAAATATTATTTTGGTATAAGAAATGAAAAGCAGGATGCTCTCAAAAAACTTGATAGACTTATATGAACTGATGCAAGTTAAATGATCAAAACCAGGAGAACATTGTACACAATAACAGCAATATTGTATAAAGATAACTGTGAATAAGTAACTATTCCCAACAATACATTGAGACCAAGACTATTATGAAGGACTTAAAATAAAAGGTGCTATCTATTTCCAGAGAAAGAATTGGTAGATACAGTTAAAATACACTTTTTTCTTTTTTTCCCATACTTTTCTTCTTTATTTTATTTTTAACTGTCTTTTACAGAATGACACTTAGAAAGTGTTTTCCATAACTATACATATATAATCTGTCAAATTGCTTGTCTTTTCCATGGGTGTGGGAGGAGGAAAGGGAGAGAGAGGGAATTTGGAACTTGATATTTATAGAGAAAAAAAGAATACTAAAATATTTACATGTAATTAGAGGAATATAAAAGAGTGAAAAAAGTCATTCTTAGTATGAGAATATTTACATATCTTTTCTTTTAAAAAATTAAATTGCTAGTCATAAAATGCATATATACAAATGTTTCAAGTTTCAATATATTCATCCATTTATCTGCTGATTTTGAAATGTTTCTTGCCAGTGTATCTATTAGGTATGTTTCCCAAAGAGATCATAAAAAAGGGAAAAGAACTCACATATGTAAAAATGTTTGTAGCAGCCTTTTGTGTAATGTGAAAGAACTGGAAATGGAGTGGATGTCCACCAATTGGGAAATTCCTGAACAAATTATAATATATGAATGTTATGGAATATTATTTTTATATAAGAAATAATCAGCAAAATGATTTCAGACAGTTATGGAGAAACTTACATGAACTGATGCCAAGTGACATAAGTAAAATCAACAAAACATTGTATACAGTAAAAACAAGATTATGAGAGCATCAACTCTGATGGACTTGGCTCTTTTCTTTTTTTCTTTTATTTTTTTATATTAGCTTTTAATTTTCAAAATAATTGCAAAGATAGTTTTCATCATTCACCCTTGCAAAGCCTTGTGTTGCAAAATTTTCTCTCTCCTTTCCCTACCCCCTCTCCAACAAAATAAATAACCCAATATATGTTACACATGTGCAATTCTTCAGTACATATTTCCACATTCATCATGGTGTACAAGAAAAAAATAGATAAAAAAGGGGTAAAATGAAAAAGAAAAAAAATCAAGAAAGCAAATAATGTCAAAGAAATGAAAATACTATACTGTGATCCACATTCAATTTCCATAGTCCTTTTTCTAGTATGGCTCTTTCCATCCCAAGTCTATTGGGATTGGCTGAACCACTCCATTGTTCAAAAGAGCCACATTCATCAGAATTGATAGTCACAATCTTATTGCTGTGTACATTGCTCTCTTGGTTCTATTCACTACCCTTAGCATTAGTTCATGTAATTTTCTCCAGGTCCTTCTGAAATCCTGCTGATTGTTTTTTAAAGAACAATAATATTATGGAACATTGTTTCATAACATTTATATATCATAACTTATTCAGCCATTCCCCAATTGATGGGTCCTTTGCTACTACAAAAAGTACTGCTATTAAGAGTTTTGCAGATCTGGATCCTTTTTCTTTTTTATGATCTTTGTGTGATACAGACCCAGTAGCTATAATGCTGGATCAAAATGTATGCAGTTTGATAGCCCTTTGGGTATAGTTCAAAATTGCTCTTCAGAATGGATGGATCATTTCAAAACTCTAGCAACAATGTATTAGGGTTCCAGTTTTCCCACAACTCCTCCAACATTTGACATTACTTTTTCCTGTTATCTTAGCCATTCTGAGAGTTATGTAGTGGTACCTCAGAGTTATTATAATTTGCATTTCTCAGATCAATAAGGATTTCGAGCATTTTTTCATATCACTAGAAATGGTTTTAATTACTTTATGTGAAAATTGTCTGTTCATATCCTTTGACTATTTATCAAATGGAGAATGGCTTGTATTCTGACTTGACTTTTTTTCAACAATGAGATGATTCAGGCCAATTCCAATAGTCTTGTGATAGAGCCATCTGCAACCAGATAGTGGACAATAAGCACTGAATGTGGATCAAACATAGTATTTTCACCTGCTTGTTTTTTTTTTCCATCACTTTCCTCCTTTGATCTGCTTTTTCTTGTGTAGTATGATAAGTGTTTAAATGTATACAGAAAAATTACATATGTGAAACCGACATTGAATTACTTTCTGTCTAGGGGAACGAGAGTTAGAGAGAGAGGAAGAAAATTTGGAAAAGAAGGTTTTGCAAGGGGGAATGTTGAAAACTATCTTTGCATGTATATTTTGAAAGACAAAAAGATATTAGTTTTAAAAAATTCGAAAGTTAAGCCAGAAATATTTCTTGTAACTCACATTAAAAAAAATTATCAAGTGGTTCTTTATTATATCAAAATTTACTCACCCAAATGAGACATCATTCTAGCCTGTTAAAAAGGTGTTTTTTAAATTGTTATTTTTTATACTTCTACCACAGTTATCTTTGTATCTAAAATTTCAAATCCCATTTGTGTTTTTTCATAAACATAAATTATCATTATATGTTAATATTCTTTCCTACAAGTTTCAGTATCAAAATATTATTCTGTAACATGAACAATATTTCATATTATTTCACAGTTAAAATATAACTATTCCTTTACACAAAGATACTTTTCCTTTGTTTGCTACAATGTAGAGAGCAGAGGTATGTTTAAGAATTCACAAGTTCTGTTTGGCTAAATGTATTTTGTGATTCCCACTGCTTTCTTTTAACTGAAACTAACAGCAGAAAAAAAAATCAACATAACTCAAAGATTAAAATCACATTAAAGAATAATACCTTGTATAATGTAGGTGCCTAATAGTTGTTGAATGAATGAATGAATGAATACTGAATGGAATAAAAGTGAACAAAATAAAATTGCCCCCAACTGAGTAAAACCAGAAAAAAAATTAGATTGTCAATTGTGTTAATTCACTCAACTTCACTGCTTTCTCTTAAAATGAATGTTATGCAAGTACCTAATAGTAATCTTTACATTTTGGAGAAAAATCTGGAACTATGCCCAAAAAGTTATCAAACTGTGCATACCCTTTGATCCAGCAGTGCTACTACTGGGCTTATATCCCAAAGAAATACTAAAGAGGGGAAAGGGACCTGTGTGTGCCAAAATGTTTGTAGCAGCTCTTTTTCGTAGTGGCTAGAAACTGGAAGATGAATGGATGTCCATCAATTGGAGAATGGTTGGGTAAATTATGGTATATGAAGGTTATGGAATATTATTGCTCTGTAAGAAATGACCAGCAAGATGAATTCAGAAAGGCTTGGAGAGACTTGCATGAACTGATGCTGAGTGAAATGAGCAGAACCAGAAGATCACTATACACTTCAACAACAATACTGTATGAAGATGTATTCTGATGGAAGTGGATATCTTCAACATAAAGAACATCCAACTCACTTCCAGCTGATCAATGATGGACAGAAACAACTACACTCAGAGAAGGAACACTGGGAAATGAATGTAAAATATTAGCACTTTTGTCTATCTACCCAGGTTACTTATACCTTCGGAATCCAATACTTAACGTGCAACAAGAAAATTGGATTTACACACATATATTATATCTAGGTTATACTGTAACACATGTAAAATGTATGAGATTGCCTGTCATCTAGTGGAGGGAGCAGAGGGAGGAAGGGGAAAATCTGGAAAAATGAATACAAGGGATAATGTTATAAAAAAATTACTCATTCATATATACTGTCAAAAATGTATAATTATAAAATAAATAAAAAAATAGTAACCTTTATTGAGGTTCTGAGAAAAGATCTTATGTAAATCTTTTATCAAATTCTCATTTTAATCATGTGCATAAATTTAGGCTCTTATGTAGAACAGAGGATAATCCTACAACTATAGAAAGGTGGTACATGGAAACAAAGAAAAAAATGTAAATTTAAGGACTTTTAAAATGAAAAAAATTAAAGCATATTGAGTTTAATTATAGTGAGTTCTAAATCAATAAAAAATATCATTTTTTAAAATCAATCAAAATGTAATTTCTATTTCATTATATTTTAGCTTGCCATTATTATGGTAAGGAAATTTGTTTTTTATTAACCTTTTTTTTTAATTCATTAATCTTAATCTCAGGAGTAATATATCTGAGCTAGTATTTGGCTGGTGATAATAGATTCTTTTCTCTCAGCAAATTATCACAACTTTTTGTTTGTATCTTTATTTTTTAGCATATTCACATTGCTTTGTATGGTAGGTATTTGAGTATTTATTCCCCAAACTTTCAGGGTTTTTTGTTTGTTTATTTTGTTTTGTTTTGTTTTGTTTTTTTCAACTTCAACACCTAGCACAGTACTTAGTCCAGAATAGGAACCCAGAAGAAAATGGAGTTCTAAATTTAGAAATGGAAAGAACCTTAGAAACAGTTTGAAACAATTCCTCTATTTTACATGAGAGAAAAGTGAAGACTGTGAGTTTTCTGAGTCTACAAGACAGTAAGTTCATGGGATTTAACAAAACTGAGCTCTTCTTTTCAGTCAGGCAGATTCTAGCTACTAATTTACAGAAGGGCTGGTTTCTACCAAGCATATGAAGCCCTGAAACTCAAAAATTTAGGGAGGGGGAAAAAACACAAATGCAACTAAAACTAAAACATTATTGCCTTCTGAAATCACTGCTACTGGTTCTTTGCTGTATAATCAATGACAAATTAAGCACACCAGGGAACCAAAGTCAATGTTGTGCACTTTGACTGCAACATAATGAAATAGTAATGGTTTCATTAGGCGTCCCTCTGAGCCATGCCAATCTTTTGCTTTCATTATAATGTAATATGGAAGAGGCATCTTAGAAGTGATTAGAGTGAAGGAGAAGTCTTTTTCAACCTTGCAACATTCACTTGTTCATCCTAAGTTACCTGGGTGAATCAGCCACCTCTCCCATACAAGGTCACTTTTACTTCATGGTGTAGTACACACAGTTCTGGGTTTAGAGTTAGAATAATCCTCATTCAAAACTTGATTCTCCCACTTATTAGCTGGGAGATGATGGCCAAGTGGATTAAATTTTCAGAGCCTCAGTTTTCCTCATTATGTTAAATAGGAATAACCATATAGGTTGTACCTACCTCACAGTGTCATTGTCAGACTTATAAGATCTAGAGCTAGCAAGGACCTGAAAGATCATCTATTCCAACTCATTTTGGATAACTAATATGAAACTTAGGAAAGTCAAATATTTTCTTCAAGTATATACAAGGACATATCAATTCTTTGGTATTCATATGATTTTACCATACAGGTAATAGAGAACTTAGGTCTTCTGATGCCTCCAAATCTAAACAAAGTAGTTTCTATTATAACACTGTTTACTTGTTACCATAAATGTAGATACCATTTGTTATGTATTGTTATTACATGAGTTTATATTATCTTTATAAAATTAATGTATATGGGAATTGGATAGAACAAAAATAATGAAAAAATGGAAATGAAATTTCAAGGAAGAAGGCAAATATGTAAATGACATTTAGGACTAGAAGACAATTGTTGCACTGGCCTTTTTTTGGTAAGGTTCAGTGCATTGGGAGAATCCAGGCATTATATGACTGGTAAGATTTTGAGAAAAGTCAAGATTAGTTAACATAATGCTTTGAAGTTTATCAGACACTTCTACTTACTTGGGACCCACAAAAACCCTATTAGGGGTGCTATTATTATCTCCATTTTGCAGATAAAGAAACTAAGATTCAAGGAAGTAAAGGAGGGAGAGAGAAAAAAATTGAAACAAAATCTGACAAAAATGAATGATGAAAACTATCTACATGTTATTGGGAAAAATAAAATACTATTGAGGGGGAAAAAAAAGGTCAGAATGATTCTGGGACTTTCCCATGGTCACACAACATAATATATGAGAAATATTGAGTATGAACCTATTTTTTTCTGGTTCTAAATCCAGTTTGCAACATATATTGCAATTCAGTCTGCTGCTCAGACCCACAGTCCATATGGCTTGTCTGCTTTCCTTTATCCCTCCACCTTACCACATACATTGCTGCTACAATGTCTGGACAAAGAATAGTTCAATGAAGAGATAGGAACTGTGATGAGGCATTTTGCAAATTTGGTCAAATGACATCAGAGCTAATTTATGACTTTTAATGTTATACATGCAATTTGTCTCATAATAACTCTGTAAGGTTATATCATCCCTATCCTTTGAATTTTATATATGTGGAGATGGAGCGGGCATCTACCTATTTGATAGAGCATAGGCCCTGGAGTCAGGCAGATATAAGTTCAAATCTGGTGTCAGAAATTTGACATTTATTAGCTGTGTGACCCTGGGCATATCACTTAATCCTTTTGCCTTACTAGGCAAAAGATATGGAATTTCAGAGAGATTAAGTGACTTCCTCAGGACCATATTCAGAGTGGGTTGTAGTATAGTGTTATAGGTGAGATTCAAAGTCAAGCCTTTATGACTCCAAATACAATTCCCTTTTTCTTATTTTTTACTACCTCACTCATTAGTACAGCTGGGTATTTGAACCTAGATTTCTTGACTGAAGTTCTTTTTCTCTTTGTTATATTAGTTTTTACATAAATATTACAGGAATAATCTATTTTAGTTGTCTATACTTTTTCTAGATACATTATTGCCTACAAAGCTTTGGCCAAAAAATTCAAATGTTGTGCATGTGTGTAGCATGCTCTCCTGGCAGTTACAATTACTAGTCTGCCCTAGGCCCAACAGAGTACCTTTGACCACTGACCTTTGCAGTGTCAACTCTACCCAGCTCGCCTCCTCTGAGGCCTTCAAAGGTCTCTGGCCATGATCTCTTGAATCTATAGCTTAATAACTGGTAGCATGCTCAAGAACAGCCACGTGTAATCTTAAAAGCCTTTATTATACCTATTCACATAATGCCCTGACTGATGCCCTGACTTGTTGGTTCCCAAGTGAACACCAGGTCAGAAGACCCATGTGTTCACTACCAAAATCCTTACCTCTTTTGGCTACCCATCTCGGCTTGGCCACCCAGGCTAGGGAGCCAGGGTGAAGAGTGCCAGGTTAAAGAGAGTGACTGCTGCCTGCAGCGGGCCTATAAAGGGCCTGTGAGGCCAATCAGCGAGAGAGTCACCCATTATGAAGCTATCTCAACGTGGCCAAGATCCCACCTACAAGGCAGTCCTAATATCCACAGAAATTACTTCTGGGCCTCAATCTCCCAATGTGCTGTGGCACCGTCCATTTAAAGGGCTCTTACAATTCCCTTCTCTTGTTTTGTGGGCAAAGGTTAGTGGTCAAAGGTACTCTGTTGGGCCTAGGACAGACTAGTAATTGTGACTGCCAGGAGTGTATGCTACATATGGCGCCCAACGTGGACACATCAGGAATTATCAGGTTTTGAAAATATTTCATATTCAGAATTAAGATTCTGAAAGATCAGGTAGAAACGCCACTTAAGAGGGAAGGCAGAGAAGCAATATGGACCCAGGTAACTCTGGGATCAGGCTCAAGGATACAGCTGAACATAATGCTTATATAAAGAGGTTAAAGAGCCAGATGGAAGATCTTTTAACAAAGATCACCACTGAAGAACAGCAGGAAGCTTGCAATCAAGCTCCCAGAAGGCTCTCCCCACACCCATTAAATATAGCTCAGAGAGGGAGCAACTTAGAGCTAATGTGTATGTATGATAGTATAGAGTATAAAATGCTACAAGAAGAGTCGCTGGAATTGCAGGTTAAACTACAGATTGAGATAGAGAAAGAAGAAAAAGCTAGGTTACTACAGATAGAACAGGAAGAGTTCAAACCAGTGGCTGAAGCTAAGGAAGGAAATACACAAACCACATGGACGAAAGTTGGAGAAATTCTTCTTAGTGTTTTGTTGGTTTACCTTGTGTATTATTGTTTTAAGGAATTTATCGATTACTCTTCCATTGAGAAGAAGTTTTGTTCTTTTTATGTGCAAAGCTCAGGTTAGATATTAAATCAGCCTTTGGGGAATTTTCCAATTCCTCTTCCCTCAGCCTCACTTTCATGGGCCAAGGGAGAAGGGGGAGGAGGAAAAGGAAGGGCCATAATATCATCTGCACTGCTGATTAATCCATTTAAAACTCCTGTGTCTTCATTTCAAAGGACAGGAGTAGGCTTTATGGCCCAAGGTAAAAAGGAATTGTGGGGTATTGACTATAATCAGAAAAAATTTAAAAATACAGTTCAGTTAATTTCTAAGAAACCTTACAGGGATAAGACCTTGCAGTTAGAGAGAGTGGAGTTTTATACTTATAAAACTGCTAGGATAGTCTTTGGAGAATTGGAACTCCTCTTTTTTTACCTCGTGGATTTTCTACTTCTACAGGTGGGCTTGATTTCCCAAACCCCTACGAGTACTTATGAAACAGTGTTTATGTTTAGAATGGTTTGGAAAATTGCTATTTTAATCACTAGAATGAATAGACAGTATGTGATCTTTGACCCAGGAGGAAAAGTAATATCAGATTTATTGATTCACACTCCTGAAGTACAATTAGGTATCAGAAACTCAAACTTTGATTTTTAGGCAAAAGAATTCGGGGATATAGCTAAGTGTTCTTTTTTCATTAACTATATGAGTGGCAGACCACTGAAAAGGTATCAGCTCTCTTAAGAACTTTGAGCGCAAGTGACAAAGCACTCAGATAAATATACCTTACATGTCCATTTTCAGAGTGGACCTTCAAATCATTTATACTCAGGCTGCTAGAATCTTATATTTGCAAATTGTGATAACTAAAGAGGAAGCTAAGAGCATGGCAAAAAGCTATACAGCTTATCTTTCTTTCACTCTCCTATACTCCTTATAGGACAAAACCCTTATGGTTTGAAATTTAATATTTTAAGACCAATGGACATTATGTCTTCATTCCAATCTGAGAGAAGAAGCTAGACATGTGATCAACCATTTTTCCATTGTAGAAATTCCACATGCATTTAAGACAGTTTATGGATTGGCTTACACATATTTTGCCTTTAGGTGTTTTTTGTATTCAATTTGATTTTGCCCATTCCATTGGCATTTCTTATCCTACTAGTAAAGTCATTCCTTCACAGACTATATCCCCAAGAGCTTCTTTTCTAAACAAGAGAAGGGAATTTTGGGATATGCACAAGATGTGGCAATGCATATATGATTGCTTGCAATTTTTAAATTTTGATTTTACGTTACTAAGTTATTTTGATTTTACATTTTAAAGTTATTTTGGTTTTACATTTTTAATCCTTTTCGGTTTCACACTTTTAAATTATTTTGGTTTTATATTTTTTTAAATTCTTTGCTTTTTACCTTAGCAATGCACTTCGGGCATACACAGAAAGTGCAGCTAAGTAACAGACTGACTAACTTTTCCCTGACTTTTGTTAATCTTTTTGACAACAACTTTGTTTCCACTGTGATGTGGAAAGGCCTGGATGGCATTTGGAAAGGCCCAGGTTGGGCCCTGGGTACATTCCTTCCTAGGTGCAGATCCAGCAGCAGAGTTCATCCCCACCAGAGACATTTGTTACCTGTGGATCCAAGAGAAGGATCAGACAACAGCCTAGAGGGACCAGCCAGATGTCTATAGCCCTCCAGATGCTGATGGCAGCAATGTCCCTCCTGACCATGACACCAGAGACATCAGACACAGTTCCAGTGTTGCAGCTGAAATGGACTGTTTCAGGTGATATGCAATATAAAGACTGTAAATGGACAATGGGCCTGCTTGCTCCTCCCATGGCTACTTGCCATATGGTGGCCTGGGAAGAGGCTTTGCCCTATGCTTTCTATTAAAGGACTATGCTTTTAAATTAGTGGGTGAAAAATCAAGCACCCACCTGCCGTTGTTATTGAGACAATGTTACTGGACATGACTTTGCTTATGTGCACTGTGAAACTAGAATTGCTCTAGGATTGTGAAAAGTGCAATAGAGAATTGTGAGAAACTAGAATTGGTCTAGAATTGTGATAAATGTAACTACAATTGTGACAACCTACCTCACTGATATTTGTTAACTAGAATTGTGATGTTTTACCTCGTTGACTTCCCACCTCAGTGTTGACATCCTACCTCATTGGCATCCAACCTCTTTGTCATATTATCTCGAGTATGACTTTGATGAATGGGTTGAACACTTGGGCCACTGTTGAGCCTAATTCTCATTGTCATACTTCTGTTTACCGATCTGCTGCTTTGTACCTCCTTGGGCATAACACTCTATCATCTCATGGATCAAGTGAACTATAGCTGGTGCTAAAAGTTTAGCTTGATGAGATGTGCGGTTCCCGCAAAACAAGAGAAGGGAATTGTAAGAGCCCTTTAAATGGACGGTGCCACAGCACATTGGGAGATTGAGGCCCAGAAGTAATTTCTGTGGATATTAGGACTGCCTTGTAGGTGGGATCTTGGCCACGTTGAGATAGCTTCATAATGGGTGACTCTCTCGCTGATTGGCCTCACAGGCCTTTTATAGGCCCGCTGCAGGCAGCAGTCACTCTCTTTAACCTGGCACTCTTCACCCTGGCTCCCTAGCCTGGGTGGCCAAGCCGAGATGGGTAGCCAAAAGAGGTAAGGATTTTGGTAGTGAACACATGGGTCTTCTGACCTGGTGTTCACTTGGGAACCAACAAGTCAGGGCATCAGTCAGGGCATTATGTGAATAGGTATAATAAAGGCTTTTAAGATTACACGTGGCTGTTCTTGAGCATGCTACCAGTTATTAAGCTATAGATTCAAGAGATCATGGCCAGAGACCTTTGAAGGCCTCAGAGGAGGCGAGCTGGGTAGAGTTGACACTGCAAAGGTCAGTGGTCAAAGGTACTCTGTTGGGCTTAGGGCAGACTAGTAATTGTAACTGCCAGAAGTGCATGCTACACATGTGCTAATTATATTTGTGTGCTACAATAAAGGAATGGATTAAAGACACCATCCATAAAGGCATATGGTAACCCATCCATGTCTTTCCCCTCTATGCAAATCTTATTCATGTCTTACTATGAAATGATCATAGGGATCTACCAAATCAAATAGGTGGCATCCTTGAAGTTTCCCTATGACACCAAGCACTGATTGTTCATTGACTTTACTTCACTGCTATGTAACCAGCCTTTCTTCTTTTTGATGATATTCTTTAGAGTTCTCACCTCTAAAATTCTTACTTTTTGATTAGTTAAAACCCATTCACATCCATCTATTTTTCTGTTCAAGGGCAAAGAGCAGCTTTGTATACTGGTAGGAAAACATATTTATATTGGGTAAATCAGCATCTAAATCTGACACATTATTTCAGGGGCAATGGATTGCCTGACAGAACTGAATTTTAATCATTGTTTCCTGTGGAGAGATTTAGTCAGAGAATGGCCACATGTTTAAGGACTGGTTGTGCATTGTAAAGCTTGGAGATAGCATTGTTTAAACCCTATAGAAGGTAACAAGAACATCAAATATTAACATGTCTTGAAAGGCAGCTTCATGTAACAGATTTGAAGTCAATGAACTTGGATTTAAATTCCAGTTCTCCCACTACTGTATATATGTAATCATGGATATAATAATAAAAGGATAATTAGCAATTATATTGATATAGCTACCATTTGTACATTGTTTAAAATTTACAAAACTCTTTATAAATATTATCTAATTTTATCCTCATAACAATTTTGAGAGTCCCATTTTGGAGATCAGGAACTTGAGGCAGCAGAGATTAAATGACTTATCCATTCATATATAGCTAATAAACATATGAGGCCAAATATGTAGTCACTTCTTCTTGATATCAATTAAAGTGCTTTATTCACTGCAACATCTAAATATATCTAAATGCATATCACTTCCTCCATGATGTGAATCACAGCTATACAATTGACAAATTAGATAAGACTATGGAAGACAGAACAATGACAACCTATGATGATAGTTCATTTAAGAGGCAATGAGGTTGTGGACTAGAGTGGTTGTGGCATGAATGGAGGGAAGTGGACATAGGTTAAAAGAGAATTTCAGGGATTCACAATTGATTGTATATAGTGGGTAAAGACAGGGAAGAGCTGAAAATGACTGCAAATGTGCCAACCAAGGTTACAGGACAAATAGTGATATCTCCCAAGGAAAATGAAGTTATGAGGAATGTGAGGTTGAAGGAAAAAAATAACGAGCTTACTATGCCTCAGGATCATCCAGATGGGAACATCCATCAGCCAGTTGAAGATGCAGGCTTATAAGTACAACAGAACTATGAGGATAAGTTGTCAAGGTAGATAATTTCATAAATGATGCCATAATTTTCTATTCTTCAATCTAACTCTCTGAACTTCTCCATCTTCTTACCATTTGCCTTGTCCCTGCATGCCTTGCCGCCTTTCCTTCCACCCACATTTCAATTCCAATTTTTGTGGATGTGGATGTGGTCTTCATCCATTAGAATGGATGACTAGTCTCTCAAGGGGGAGAGACTATTTTCTTTACTTATCTTCAGGACTTAGCATGATAATATCTGATACATAGTAAAAGTTTGACACTATCCAGCCATCTACCTATCTCTCTATCATCTATCTATCTATCTATCTATCTATCTATCTATCTATCTATCTATCTATCTATTATTCACCTATCTCTATCTATGATGTTTACTAAACCTTCCTAACATGGATTCAGAGTGATTTGAAATCTCTTGTTAAGGTGACCTAAGCAACTTAGATTTATAATAGCAGGATTATGCATCCCTCTTCCCAGTGAGAATGGTAGAGAATGTTGATCAGAAAAATTATGAGCAGGTCAATTCTCAGGTAATTGCTCTGTATAATTTCCCCCAATTATTAGTATGTTCTTTTTTAGACTGTGGATCTTAAGTGCTTAAAAGCTTTGAGGAAAAAATAAAATTTTAAAACTCTTCTTACAAAACAGAGACAGACAGACATACACAAAGATACAGAGAGACAGAGAGAAACAGAGACAGAGACAAATAGATACAGACCGACACAGAAAGTCACAGAGAGAGACACATAGAAAGAAACAGAAAGAAGAGACATTTTGTCTCTAAATTTGTCATAAGATAGTGTTTGGCAATATACTCATTGTCCAAATGTGCAGTGTCAACCTAAAAATAGGGTCAATTGCTCTTGTTGTTTTCTCTCCAGTTCCTAAGGCTACACATATCATACCAGTCCAGAAGAGGTGGAAATACTGGCAAAATGCACGTGTTCCATTAACACTGACAGCATCTGAGCCTTTGAGCTGGTGTTGGGATTATTCACCTGGGAACAGCTTTCTCTCCTTTTTTCTCTAATGGCACCAGCAGGAGAGGGGATCAGGGTGTCTGAGTGACATTCTCACATTAGGTGACCATGTATGCTAAACCACAGTTCCAACTGTTTTCTCTATTAATGGGCTTGCTTTTAGCTAGCCTTTGATCTAAGCCAGACTCCCCACAGCCTTTCAGAATAAGCATAAGCCATTCTAGTATCATTACTGTCTGCTCATGATGCATTTCATATTTTTTATCCAAATTCCACACCTTCAGCCATATTACAGTTTCATAGGGACACCAATTCTGTGCTCTAAAAATAGAACACAGAGCTCAAAATTACATTTTAAGATGATGGTAATCCTGTAATCACTTCTTAGAGCCCAGATTTATAAGAAAGCATAATATAACGATTATTATATGTTTCACTATAAGGATGATGAAAGGGAAATACAAAATTCCATCTTTTCTGATAGTTCAATTCCAATAAAAGTTGACATAAATTAAAGAAAATCTTGAAAGGAAAGCTATTTGAGTCTTTTATCTCTGATCAACTTTCTTTCATGCAGAAAAAAATTACTTAAAAGCTCCCACAATTAAGAAATATCTTATTTAATATATATTGCATCAAAGGCACCCCTCCTCTTCATTTTATTTAAAAATAAGTCCAGCAAACCATTTTCACTGTATTGTATAATATAAAATGACTTCAAAGAAACAAGATATTTTCACTTCCTTTATTCCCAGCAACTTTGTTAAAATAGGCTAGTATTCATTGTATAGTAGTTTCCTTTATCTCCTTGAGGAACAGAAAGAAGAAAAACACTTTTTTATTTTATGATTATTATGCTTGTTCCAATTCTCCATTATTATTTTTCATACAAAGTGGCAGTTTTCTTTTACTGGAGAATGTGAGAACAGTGAATGCCCTCAGAATTTCATATCTTCTTAGTTGCATCTGTTCATCAGTTAAAGAAAGCAAAGGCATCATACCTGGAGATTTAATTTTTTTCCACCCAAAGAAATCCCTTCATTTTTAATGTTCAGAGAGAGCAAAAATCACCATTGCATAATATGCATTTGAATGGAATAGAATGTGATGTTTCATATAACAGTGAAATTATATACTTGACCGCTTCCTTAAGGATCACAAATAGATAACAGGAAAAAGTTAGTCACTGGAAAAACATTTCCTTCTTATTATGAAAGATTTTCTCCTCCTTTCTTCCAAAATTTAAAATATAGCAACTTTTTTTTTACTAGGCATTTAACAAAGGAGTCATGGTTTAATTATGATCAATAAGATTTATCATGAGTTGACACTACCTGATTTTAATAGCAAGCCAAAGCACACCACAATTGGGAAGGAGAAAGAATGGCAATGCAATCCGTTTAAAAAACTATTTATTTTTATAAAAATTACTTTATAAATCATGTTGGGAGAAAAAAATAAGAGGAAAAGGGGAAAAAAAAACAAGAAAGGAACATAGCAAGTGTTGATTTACATGGGAACATAGCATATTTTAATTTACATTCAATAGCCATAGTTCTTTTTCTCTATTTAGATGCTATTTTCTTTCCAAAGTATAATGGGATTGCTTTGATGACTGAACCACTGAGAAGAACCAGATCTTTCAGAATATATTATCACACATTCTTGCTGTTATTGTGTAAAATGTATTCCTGGTTCTGCTTGTTTTACTAAAAATCAGTTCATGTATATCTTTCCAGATCTTTCTAAAATCAGCTCGTTCATTTTTTTTAATAGAACAATAATATTCCATTACCTTCATACACCACAACTTATTCAGACATTCCCCAAATGATGGGCAACTATTCATTTTCCAATTCTTTGCTATCACAAAAAGAGCTACTATAAACAATTTTGCACATATGGGTCCTTTTCACTCTTTTATGATTTCCTTGGGATACAGTCCCAGAAATGGCACTGATAGAATGGGTATGAACAATTTTATAGCCTTTTGGGAATAGTTCCAGATTTCTCTCCTGAAGGGTTGGATAATTGCACAACTATGAACAAAGCACTAGTGACCCAGTTTTCCCACATCCCCTCCAACATTTATCATTATCTTTTCCTGTCATCTTAGCTAATCTGAGAAGTGTGAGGAGGTACCTCAGAGTTGTTTTAATGTGCATTTCTCTAATCAATAGTGATTAAGAACATTTTTTCATATATATACAAATGGCTTTAATTTCATCATCTGAAAATTGTTCATATCCTTTGATCATTTATCAATTGGTGAATGGCTTGTATCCTTATAAATTTGACACAATTCTTTATGTATTTTAGAAATGAGACCTTTATCAGAAATACTGGCTCTAAAATTTTTCTCAGATTTGTACTTCACTTTTAATCTTGTTTCTATTAGTTTTGTTTGTGCAAAATGGTTTTAATTTAATGTAATCAAAGTTGTCCATTTTGCCATTCATAATGTTCTCTAGGTCTTTGGTCATAAATTCCTCTGTTCTGCAAAGATCTGATGGGTAAATTAATCTCTTGCTCTTCTAAGTTGTTTATGGTTTAATACTTTATGCCAAAATCATGCATCCATTTTGACTTTATTTTGATATGGCATGTGAGATGTAGGCCTATTCTGAGTTTCTGCCATATAGTTTTCTAGTTTTCTAGCAATTTCTGTCAAATAAGTGAATTCTTATTTCAGAAGCTGGAGTTTGGAGATTTATCAAATACTAGATTACTATAGGCCTTGATTATTATCTTGTATGTATCTAATTTATTCCACTGATCTACCACTCTTTATTTCTTAACCAGTACCAAATGATTTTGATTACTGCTGCTTTATAATTTTAGACGTGACACTGCTAAGCCATCATCATTGTATTTATTTTCATTAATTCCATTGATATTCTTGACTTTGTTCTTCCAGATGAATTTTGTTATTATTTTTTTAGTTCTATAAAATAATGTTTTGGCAGTTTAATTGGCATGGCACTGTACAAATAGACCAATTTAGGCAGAATTGTCATTTTTATTATATTAACTCAGACTACCCATGAGCAATTGATATTTTCTCATTTGTTTAAATCTGACTTTAATTGAATGATAAGTGTTTTGTAATCATGTTCATATTATTCTTGGGTTTGTCTTGTAGGATAGACTCCCAAATATTTTATTTTGTCTACAATTATCTTAAATGGAATTTTTCTTTCTATCTCTTGCTGATGGGCTTTGTCAGTAACATATAGAAATTCTGATGATATGTGTGGGTTATTTTATATTCTACAACTTTGCTAAATCTGTTAATTGTTTTGAGCAGGTTTTCAGATGATTTTCTATGATTCTCTAAGTGTATAATTATATCATCTGCAAAGAGTGATAGTTTTATTCCCTCATTGTCTATTCTAATTCCTTCAATTTCTTTTTTCTTTTCTTATTGGAAAAACCAACATTTTTAGTACAATGCTGAATAATAGTGATAAAACTGAGGATCCTTATTTCACCCCTGCTCTTACTGGGAATGTGTCTAACTTCTCTCCATTAAAAATAATGATTATTTTTTGTTGTTGTTTTAGATAGATACTGCTTATTATTTTAAGGAAAGCTCCCTTTATACCTATGCTCTCTAGTGTTTTTAAGAGAAATGGATGTTGTCTTTCTTCAAAAGCTTTTTCTGCATCTATTAACATTATCATATGTTCTCTTGACCTTGCTATTAACATGATTGATTATGATAATAGTTTTTCTGATATTGAAATAGCTCTGCATTGCTGGTATAAATTTCACTTTGTTATAGTGCGTTATCCTGCTGATAAGTTGCTGTAATTTGTTTGCTAATATTTTATTTAAATTTTTTGCATCAATATTCATTAGATTGGTCTGTAATTTTCTTTCTCTGTTTTGGCTCTTCCTGGTTTAGGTATCAGTACTATATTTGTTTCATAGAAGGAATTTGTCAGGATTCCTTTTTTACCTCCTTTTCCAAATAGTTATGTAGCATTGAAATTAATTATTCTTTAAATGTTTGCTAGAATTTACTTGTGAATACAGCGCATATTGAAAATGTTTTCTTAGTGAGTTCATTGATCATTTGTTCAATTTTTTTCATAAAATAAGACTAAGTAATATATTTTCTCTTCTTTTCATCTGGACAATTTATATTTTTGTAAATATTCATCCATTTTAGTTAGATTGTCAGACTTGCTGCCATAATTGGGCAAAATAGCTCCTAATTATTGCTTTGATTTCTTTTTTAATTGATGGTAAATATTCACCCTTTTTATTTTTGAAGCTGGTGATTTGGTGTTTTTCTTTCCTTTTTCTAATCAAATTAACCAAAGGTTTATCTATTGTTTTTGCTTTTTTTTTTCATAAAACCAACTCAGTTTCCTTTAATAGTTCAAGAGTTTTCTTACTTTCTTAGTTTAGAATTTCGTTAATCTATCCTTTGTTTCAGAAATTTAAAGTTGTTATTTAATTGTGCATTATTAATTTGCTGGGTTTTTACCTTGTTTAGTTGTATGCCTAATTCATTGATTTGCACTTTCTCTATTTTATTCATATAGCTATTTAAAGATACAAAATTTCTCCTAAGAACTGCTTTGGCTACATCCCATAAGTTCTGGTATCTTTGGTATGACAATCTCATAATTGTCATTCTCTTGGATGAAATTATGGATCTATGATTTGTTGTTTGACCCACTCCTTTTTTAGGATTAGATTACTTAATTTTCTATGTCAGCTGTTTTTCCAATGAGGTATTTCACATTTTCTTGCATTTTTTTCATTTTTTTTTTCCATTTGTTTAACTGATTCTTGCTGTCTTATAGAGTCATTAGCTTCCATTTGCCCCATTCTAGTTTTTAATGTGTGATTTTCTTTAGTTAGCTTTTGTATCTCTTTTTCCATTTGGCTAATTCTACTTTTGAAGGTGTTGTTTTCTTCAGTAGATTTTTTTTTTTCTTAACCAATTGCATTTTTTAAGGAGTTTTTTTTTTCAATCTTTTTTTCCGCTTTCTTTTCCAAGCTATTGATATTCTCTTGCATACTTCTCTTTTTTTTCCCCATTTTTCTTCTACCTTTCTTATTTGCCTTTTACAATCCTTTATGAGCACTTCCAAGAAGCCTCTTTGAACTTGAGACCAAGTCATATCATTCTTTGAGATTGCCTCTATAGACATTTTTTTTTCTTTGTCTGAGTTAGTGCTTTGGTCTTCTCCTATCACGATAGTTGCATTCTGTGGTCAAAGTTTTTGTTGTTGTTGTTGTTGTTTGCTCGTTTTCTTTCCTTTTGGTAATTTTTTTTTTTACTTTTATGGTTGAGCTTTGCTCCTGGGGTAAAAAGGCACTGTCCCAAGCTTCCTTGGCTTCGAGCAGGGGCCCCTTGTGTTTACAAGGGGTAGCCTTGTCTGTACTTTTCAGGAACAGTCTGCTTTCCCAGATTTGCATTTTGAGCTGAGACTGGAGGCTGCTCCACTGATCTGCTCCTGTAGTCAGCCAGGTTTGAGGAGCAAATTAGTGAGTGAGCAAATTAGTTTCTAATTTTCTGTGATTATGAGCCTCTCACTGGCTTTCCCAGTGTCTGTCTGAGCTGGACTGAAACACTTTTTACCCCAATGAGACTCACTTTAAGTTTTTCCAGTTTATTTTGAGCTGGATAGTGGTTTCATTCTATCAGACTCTGTTCAGAATTGTTGTTTTTGTTGTTGGTGGTGGTAGTGGTTTTTCCCATGTGGTTTTCAAGAAAATTGGGAGAGCTCCAGCAGTTTCCTGGCTTTTACTCCATCTCCATCATCTTGACTCCACCCCTAAAAGTCCAGTGTAGTCTTGAGGAAGATTTTGCTCTATATGTAACGTGACAAGAACTAGATAGATTGTCTGCTTCATTTTCAGTCAACTGACATTTTTTAATTGTCAACCTTTTGCAAAGCACTTTGTTAAACACTGAGTATACCAAGAGAATGAAAATTAAAATCTTTGCTTTCAAGCAGCTGCCATTCTAATGAAGGAGCTTACACACTTTAAACAAAATAAATACAGTACAAATGAGAAGTAATCTGAAAGTGATGGGCTTGACAGAGAATTGACAGGAGTGGAATATGAAATGCTTCTCACAGAAAATGGAATCTGAGCTAAGTGTTGAAGGAAGATGAGGAAGAAATAAGTATATATGAGGAGAGAGAATATTCTTTTATGTGGCTTAATCAAGACAAAATCATGAAACTGTGAAATGGAAAGTGGTATTTAAGAATCAGGGATGGAAGATCATAGGAGGAAAATAAAATATAGAAAAAGTGGAAAGGTTAAAAAAGGACTAGGGTGTGAAGGACTTTAATAATCGAACAAAGAAAACTGTATTTGATCCTAAAGGTAATAGAAAGGTGCAGGAATTTTCTGAGAAGCAGGGTAACATGTTTATACCAGGATTTTAGAAGAAAAACAAAACTTTGGCAGTTGAAGGAAAAAGGGTTGGGTTGGGAATAGGTTTGAAGCAGAAAATAAAAATCAATGTTGCAATAGTTCAAGAGGAATGTGATTAATGCCTATACCAGCATGGCAAGTGTTTGAGAGAAGAGGAAAACAGGATATGAGAAAGATGTGGTAAAGATATAAATGACAAAATTTTTAAATAGATTGGATATATAAAGTGAGTGTGTACAAAGAATATGATACCACTCTGCTGACATAATCAGCTCCTAATGAATCAATTATCATCACCATTCTTTTGCTAAATATATATATATATATATATACACACACACATGCATGTATATTGTATATATAGGTGTACTTGTGCATATATGAATACATACATATAACACATATGTACACATGTATATGCAAATGTACATATACCTGTGTTTACACATGTATGTGGGGTGAATGAGGGTGGAGGTGCAACCTTAATGTTTATGATGAACTCAAGGACTACATCTCCAATTACCTATTGAAATCCTAGATCTAAGAAATCTAAACTTCAACATATTACAAAACAAACTTAATACCTTTTGGTGAAATCCTGCTCTCCTTAGAAAAGTTTTTACTATTATCAAGGGTACCACCATCATCCTAGTCTCTCAGGTTCACAACTAAGATATCACCTCAACTTTTTTTTTTTTTTTTTATACTCAAAAAGCATTTATTTAAAGCCAAAGGGAGGCATTATATACAATGAGGTTATAATTGAATCTTTTCCAGTAACTATGTGAGTAAAGCAAAGTTGTCTACTTTCTTCACTATTTTTGATGCAATTCTGGAAATTCTATGAACAGAAGAAAAAGGAATAAAAATGTAGATTAAGAGAAAAACCATCTCTGTTTGCTAATGACATAATGCAGTAGTTGGGAAATTGTAGGAAATAAACAAAGATACTTATGGAGATAGTTTTACAGGCAACAAAACAAAACCTCAAAAATCAACAACATTCCTATATAATAATAAAATGGAAGCAAAAATAATGGAAAAGGAAATCAGATTTCAAATACCTACAAAATGTATAAAACATCTGCTGATAAATCTCCCAAAGCACACAAAAGACTTATTAGATTTCAATTACTAAATTCTGCTTAAAGACATAAAGAACAAATTAAATATCCAAAGGAATATTCAGTGTTCATTGCAAAGCTGTAACAAAATAATAAAAATGACAATAGTACAAAATTAAGAGGAAACCTTGAAAAACTTAATAAAATGAATAATAAACTTCATTTAGAAAAAAAAAAAAAAACAAGCAATCTAGAATATCAAGGGAAATGCTGAAAAGAAGTAGGGCTAAATGGGGAATGGAATTTCCTTACCTCAAGGGATATTATTAAGAAGAAGTTACCAAAATTATCTGGTTCCTCTTAAATGATAGAGAGACAAATCAATAGAATGACAAATGAGATTCAGAAACAATAGAACTCAATAGTCCAGTATTTGATAAAATGGAAAATATAAAGTACAGAGGAGAAAATCCCCTAGTCATAAAAATCTCTGGAGCAATTAGAAAGTAATATGGAAAAAATTATGCTTAGACTAACATCTTACACCATAATCTAAATAAATTCTAAATAGATACACAATCTTAATATTAAGATAATACAAAATAGAAAAGAAATAAATTATTCATTATGAATAGGTAGGAGATATATTCCAAGCAAATAAAAGTCAGAGATAATTGCAAAAGATAAAAAAGATAAATTGGAAAAAGGCCCTACACAAGAAACTTTAATACATCTAGCATAACAAAGGAGGTTAAATCGGGGGGAAATCTTTTTTTTTTTTTTTTTATAATATTATCCCTTGTATTCATTTTTCCAAATTATCCCCTCCCTCCCTCCATTCCCTCCCCCCGATGACAGGTAATCCCATACATTTTACGTGTGTTACAATATAACCTAGATACAATATATGTGTGTAAATACCATTTTCTTGTTGCACATAAGTATTAGCTTCTGAAGGTATAAGTAACCTGGGTAGATAGACAGTAGTGCTAACAATTTACTTTCACTTCCCAGTGTTCCATCTCTGGGTGTAGTTATTTCTGTCCAACATTGATCAACTGGAAGTGAGTTGGATCTTCTTTATGTTGAAGCTATCCACTTCCATCAGAATACATCCTCATACAGCATTGAAGTATACAGCGATCTTCTGGTTCTGTTCATTTCACTCAGCATCAGTTGATGTAAGTCTCTCCAAGCCTCTCTGTATTCCTCCTGCTGGTCATTTCTTACAGAGCAATAATGTTCCATGACCTTCATATACCATAATTTACCCAACCATTCTCCAATTGATGGGCATCCATTCAACTTCCAGTTTCTAGCTACAACAAAAAGAGCTGCCACAAACATTTTGGCAAATACAGGTCCCTTTCCGCTCTTTAGTATTTCTTTGGGATATAATCCCAATAACAGCAATGCTGGATCAAAGGGTATGCACAGTTTGATAACTTTTTGGGCATAGTTCCAAATTGCTCTCCAGAATGGATGGATTCTTTCACAACTCCACCAACAATGTATCAGTGTCCCAATTTTCCCACATCCCCTCCAGCATTCATCATTATTTGTTCCTGTCATTTTAGCTAATCTGACAGGTGTGTAGTAGTATCTCAGAGTTGTCTTAATTTGCATTTCTCTGATCAGTAGTGATTTGGAACACTCTTTCATATGAGTGGAAATAGTTTCAATTTCATCATCTGAGAATTGTCTATCCATATCCTTTGACCATTTATCAATTGGAGAATGGTTTGATTTCTTATAAATTGGGGTCAGTTCTCTATATATTTTGGAAATGAGACCTTTGTCAGAACCTGTACTTGTAAAAATATTTTCCCAATTTGTTACTTCCCTTCTAATCTTGTTTGCATTAGTATTGTTTGTACAGAAACTTTTTAGTTTGATGTAATCAAAATCTTCTATTTTGTGATCAATAATGATCTCTAGTTCTCCTCTGGTCATAAATTCCTTCCTCCTCCACAAGTCTGAGAGGTAGACTATTTTCTGTTCCTCTAATCTATTTATTATCTCACGCTTTATGCCTAAATCATGGACCCATTTTGATCTTATCTTGGTATATGGTGTTAAGTGTGGATCCATATCTAATTTCTGCCATACTAATTTCCAGTTTTCCCAACAGTTTTTTCCAAATAATGAATTTTTGTCCCTAATGTTGGTATCTTTGGGTGTGTCAAAGATTAGATTGCTATAGATGTACCCTTTTTTGTCCTTTGTATATAATCTGTTCCACTGATCAACTGGTCTATTTCTTAGCCAGTACTAAATGGTTTTGGTGACTGCTGCTATATAATATAGCATTAGATCAGGTACACTTAGACACCTTCCTCTGACTTTATTTTCATTAGTTACCTTGCAATTCTTGACCTTTTATTCTTCCATATGAATTTTGTTGTTATTTTTTTCTAGGTTATTAAAATAGTTTCTTGGAAGTCAGATTGGTATAGCACTAAATAAATAGAATAGTTTAGGGAGTATTGTCATCTTAATTATATTCGCTCGGCCTATCCAAGAGCACAGAATGTCTTTCCAATTATTTAAATCTGACTTTATTTTTGTGGCAAGTGTTTTGTAATTTTGCTCATATAATTCCTGACTCTCCTTTGGTAGATTTATTCCCAAATATTTTATACTATCGACCGTTATTTTGAATGGAATTTCTCTTTGTATCTCTTCCTGTTGGATTGTGTTGGTAATGTATAAAAATGCTGAGGATTTATGTGGATTTATTTTGTATCCTGCCACTTTGCTAAAATTCTGAATTATTTCTAATAGCTTTGTAGCAGAGTCTTTGGGGTTCTCTAAGTATACCATCATGTCATCTGCAAAAAGTGATAGTTTGATTTCCTCATTTCCTACTCTAATTCCTTGAATCTCTTTCTCGGGTCTTATTGCCGAGGCTAGCGTTTCTAGTACTATATTGAATAGTAATGGTGATAGTGGGCAACCTTGTTTCACTCCTGATCTTACTGGGAAAGGTTGTAGTTTATTTCTATTGCATATTATGCTTACTGAAGGTCTTAAATATATGCTCCTGATTATTCTAAGGAATAGTCCATTTATTCCTATACTCTCAAGAGTTTTTAGTAGGAATGGATGTTGGATTTTGTCAAATGCTTTTTCTGCATCTATTGAGATGATCATATAGTTCTTATTAATTTGGTTATTAATATGGTCAATTATATTAATAGTTTTCCTAATATTAAACCAGCCCTGCATTCCTGGAATAAATCCTACTTGATATAGTGTATTATCCTGGAGATGATTTTCTGAAGTCTTTTTGCTAATATCTTATTTAAGATTTTAGCATCAATATTCATTAAGGAAATTGGTCTATAATTTTCTTTCTCAGTTTTCGATCGACCTGGTTTAGGTATCAGTACCATGTCTGTGTCATAAAAGGAGTTTGTTAGGACTCCTTCATCCCCTATTTTTTCAAATAGTTTATATAGCATTGGGGCTAATTGTTCTTTAAATGTTTGGTAGAATTCACATGTAAATCCATCTGGTCCTGGGGACTTTTTCTTAAGAAGTTGGTTAATAGCTTGATCTATTTCTTTTTCTGAAATGGGACTATTTAGACTACTTACTTCTTCCTCTGTTAATCTGGGCAAGCTATATTTTTGAAGGTATTCTTCCATTTCATTTAAGTTATCGAATTTATTGGTATAAAGTTGAGCAAAGTAGCTTCTAACTATTGTTCTAATTTCCTCTTCATTAGTGGTGAGTTCACCCTTTTCATTTTCAAGACTAACACTTTGCTTTTTCTCTTTCCTTTTTTTTAATCAGGTTTACTAAGGGTTTGTCTATTTTGTTGGTTTTTTCATAGAACCAACTCTTAGTTTTGTAATTAATTCAATAGTTTTTTTTTTTTTACTTTCAATTTTATTAATCTCACCTTTTATTTTTTGAATTTCAAGTTTTGTGTTTGTCTGGGGTTTTTAATTTGTTCCTTTTCTAGCAATTTGAGTTGTAAGCCCAATTCGTTGGCCCTCTCTTTCTCTATTTTATGCAAGTAGCCCTGTAAAGATATAAAACTTCCCCTTATTACTGCTTTGGCTGTATCCCACACATTTTGGTATAATGTCTCGTTATTGTCATTTTCTTGGGTGAAGTTATTAATTATGTCTATGATTTGCTGTTTTACCCAATCATTCTTTAGTATAAGATTATTTAGTTTCCAATTATTTTTTGGTCTATTTTCCCCTGGCTTTTTATTAAATGTAATTTTGATTGCATTATGGTCTGAAAAGGATGCATTTACAATTTCTGCCTTACTGCATTTGATTTTGAGGTTTTTATGTCCTAGTATATGATCAATTTTTGTATAGGTTCCATGAACTGCTGATAAGAAAATATACTCCTTTCTGTCTCCATTTAGCTTTCTCAAAAGATCTATCATATCAAACTTTTCTAGTATTCTATTTACCTCTTTGACTTCTTTTTTATTTATTTTGTGGTTTGATTTAAATAATTCTGATAGTGCAAGGTTGAGATCTCCCACTATTATGATTTTGCTATCTATTTCATCTTGCAGCTCTCTTAATTTCTCTTTTAAGAATTTAGATGCTGCACCATTTGGTGCATATATGTTTAATATTGAGACTGCTTCATCATTGATGCTACCCTTTAGCAGGATATAATGCCCTTCCTTATCTCTTTTAATTAGATCAATTTTTGTTTTTGCTTGATCTGAGATGAGGATGGCTACTCCTGCTTTTTTAGTTTTGCCTGAAGCATAATATATTCTGCTCCACCCTTTTACTTTTAGTTTGAATGTCTCACCCTGTTTCAGGTGTGTTTCCTGTAAATGACATATAGTAGGATTCTGACTTTTAATCCAGTCTGCTAACCTCTTCCTCTTTATGAGGCAGTTTGCCCCATTCATATTTATGGTTAGAAGGACTAATTCTATATTGCTTGCCATCCTATTAACCCCTTCTTATGCTTTTCCCCTTTCCTTCCCTCTTACCCCCCTACCCAGTATTAAACTTGTGAACACCACTTGCTTTTCACAGCCCTCCCTTTTTAGGATCCCTCCCCCAACTTAAAGTTCCTCTCCTTATTTTACCCCTTTTCCTTGAAATTTCTGTATTCCCTTCTCCTTAGTTTACTCCTTCCCTTTCACTTTTCAGTGAAGTGGAAGGAGTTTCACCATAAATCAAATATGCCTATTGATACCCACTATGTTCATCTCCCTCCTTTCTTTCTCTCAGATATAATAGGTTACCTTTGCCTCTTCATGAGATGTAGTACCACCACTTTACACTTTTTTATGATATAATTTCCTTTCCACCTCTAATTTCTAAAACAAATTGTACATATGTTCTTTACATACTTTTTTGGCAGAAGTATAGTTCTCAAGATTTCTTTTTACCTTTTTAGAAATCTCTTGAGTTCTGTATTTGAAGATCAAACCTTTTATGTAGGTCTGGTTTTTTCATCAAAAATAGATGGAATTCATTTATTTCGTTAAATGTCCATCTTATTTCCTGGAAAACGATGCTCATTCTTGCTGGGTAAGTTATTCTTGGCTGCATACCAAGCTCCTTAGCCTTTCAGAATATCATGTTCCAGGCCCTTCATTCTTTTAATGTGGACACTGCTAGATCCTGGCTTATTGTGGCTCCTCCCTATCTGAAGTGCTTTTTTCTAGCAGCTTCCAATATCTTTTCCTTTGTCTGATGGTTCTTGAACTTGGCCACTCTATTTCTTGGCTTTGATTTTAGGGTCCCTTTCAGTAGGTGATCGATGAATTTTTTCAATGGCTATTTTACCCTCTGTTTCCAGAACGTCTGGGCAGTTCTCTTTGATAATTTCCTCGAAAATAGTGTCCAAGCTCTTTTTTTCCTCACATTTTTCAGGGAATCTGATTATTCTCAAATTGTCTCTCCTGGATCTGTTTTCCAGGTCTATTGTCTTTCCAATAAGGTACTTGACATTCTTTTCAATTGTTTCATTTCTCTGCTTTTGCTTGACTACTTCTTGGTTTCTCCTTGAGTCATTCATTTCTACTTGTTCCAGTCAAATTTTCAATGATGTATTTTCTTCACTCACTTTTTTTATATCTCTTTGTAATTGTCCAATTGAGTTTTTATCTTCTATGGAATTTTTTTCCATTTTATCCATTTTATTTTTTAGAGAGCTGTTTTCTTTTTCCAGCTCACTAATCCTGTTTTCCTTGGAGTTGTTTATCTTTTCCAGCTCACTAATCTTGTTTCTCAATGATTTGATTTCTTTATCCACTCTGTCTTTGAATGCATGGGATGACTTCTCCAGGCTCTCTTGCCAAGCTTCCCTTTCCTTTTCCCATTTCTCTTCCAGCTCTCTTGTGAGAGCCTTTTTGATTTCCTCTATGAGATTCTTTTGTATTGAGGAGCAGCTCATATACTCCTTAGGGGATTCCTCTGGGGACAGTCTGTTTTTAGTCTCCTCATTGTTTGAAGTCTGCTCTCTCTCCATAGAAAAGCTGCAATGGTTAGAGCCCTTTTGAATTTTTTGTTCATTTTGTCAGAGTAGGAATGGAAGAAAACAAATTGACAAGAGAAACAATAGGTCTGTTCTGGGGGGGATGGGGCTGGATGATGTTAATGGGCTTCCTCTACAGACTGGTGGTAGGGCAGCAGAGAGCCACTAACAACAGCAATGACTGTACTGAGTCTATGCTCTGAGGCTCTGAGAACTAGCTGAGTCAGTCCAGGTGGGGGTTGGGGGTGGCCGGGTTCTGAGAGAAACTGGCTTTCCGGGGTTTTAATCTTCACCTCCAGTGTTTACACCCTCTCTGCTGCTCCTGGCTTGCTGCCAAGATGGAGTATCCACACTGGGGAAAAAGTCTTTTTGCAGAAATGGCAGAGATCGTACCCCTCCCCCTCCAGTCTGAGCTGTGTGAGCTGCCTGTCTCACTCTGGCTTGCCTGTTCTCAGTCTGCACCCAGTCTGATTGACCCTCCCCCGAGCAAACACAGACCTTTTCTGGCGACTTTCAAGGATGTCTTCTCTTGGTGATTATTTGTGGATTTCTTTCTGGGTCAAGCATTAACTCTGAGGCTTGTCATGAAGTAAGTTCTGAGAGAAAACGAGGAGCTCAAGCAGCTGTCTGCCTCCACGCCACCATTTTGGCCAGAAGTCCCCTTCTATCTTTTAATGTGGAGGCAGCCAGATCTTGTGTGACCCTTATTGTGGCACCTTGGTATTTAAATTGTTTTTTTTTTTCTAGCTGCTTTCAGGATTTTCTCCTTTGTGTGATAATTCTGCAGCTTAGCCACAATATTCCGTGGTGTTCTTTTTTTAGGGTCTATTTCAGAAGGAGTTCAATGAATTCTTTTGACATCTACTTTCCCTTCTGTTTCTATTATCTCTGGACAGTTCTCTTTGATAATTTCCTGTAAAATAGAATCTAGGCTCTTTTTTTGGTCATAGTTTTCGGGAAGTCCAATGATCCGCAGATTATCTCTCCTAGATCTATTTTCCAGGTCTATAGATTTTCCCAGTAAGTATTTGACGTTATTCTCCAGCGTTTCATTTTTTTTTTTTTTTGACTGATTCTTGGGTTCTCAATGAATCATTCATTTCTATTTGTTCCATCCTGAATTTAAAGGAGTTATTTTCTTCATTCACAGTTTTCAGTTCTTTTTGTAAATGCCCAATTTCATTTTTAAATGAATTATTTTGCTCTATTTAATTTTTTTTCCATTTCCCTAATTTTTTTGAGAATTATTTTCTTTTTCCAATTCAGAAATCCTATTTTCTTGAGACTTTTTTATCTTCTCCAATTCAGAAATCCTACTTTCCTGTGATTTTTTTTTACTTTTTCTAATTCTCAAATTTTGTTTCCCTGTATCTCCTGTGAATTCTTTATTTTTTCCAACTCCAATTTCAGAATGTTGTTATTCTCTATCATAGCTTCCCTTTCCTTTCCCCATTTTTCTTCAAACTCTCTTAATTTTTTAATACTCTCTTCTAGGAGAGAATTATGTGATGGGGGGCAGGAATTGTTCCCCTTTAGGCAGAGATAGACAAGCAGACAGAAAGAGAAACAGAGAGACACAAATAGAGACAGACATAGAACAAGACAGAGTCAGAGAAACTAAGAGACAAAAAATTGGGCATAGATCTCATTGAGAAAGAAGAATTTCCTGAAGGTTTATAGACAATAATAGCTAAAGGGTCCTGATTGAGTGATAAATTGGGAAAATATATCATAGAGTTAAAAAGGAAATATCACATTCTTTTCTTTGTGCTAAGTATGTGATGTTGAATAATGTGAATCAGAGGAAGTGAATTCAGTCATTCAAGGTTTCCCATGTGGGATAATAGGAAGACTGAATTTGGATGCAAGAGGCCAGAGTCTGAGATATGCCTTGATTGTTATTACATTTCAGGTGGTGGACAATTATTGGACAATCTCACAAGTATTGTGAGATATTGGGCCCTAAATTGGACATTTAAAATCTCTAAACCTCATTTTCCACTTTTTTAACATAAAAGGATTTCTAATGTTCCCTTTAGGTGTAAATACTATAATAATGCTCCTAAGGGTCAGCCAGACACTCACTGTGCGAGTTAGGGATAGAAAAACAAAAGACAAAAGACAATCATCCAAGGAGCTCAGAGTTCAATGGAAGAAGAGAAAAAGAAAACAAATGTGCACAAACAAATTATGTTCAGGGTAATACAAAATAAGAAAGAGAATGTACAGAATTAAAAGGGGTTGAGAAAAACTTCCTGTAAAAGTTAGGATTTTAGTTAAAATTTAAAGAAAGCAGGGAAGCAAGCAGGCAGAGATGAAGAATGAAAGCATGCCAGGCAACAATAATAGCCAAATATACTCATACATGTATATGATGTATCTATTTATCTAGCTATGTCTGTAACTAGGAGACAGAGTGTCATGTTCATACAACAGTCAAGAAGCTGTTGTCAAAAGCACACATGGTGGAGGCAAGGTGTAAAAAAAGATTAGAAAGGGGCAGCTAGGTGGTTTGAAGTCCTCAAGTCAGAAGGACCTGAGTTCAAATCTGATCACTTAACTAGACACTTAACACTTCCTAGATGTGTGACCCTGAACAAGTCACTTAAGCCCAATTGTCTCAGCAAAAATTGTACATGTATGAGGTGATGAGGGATGCATCAGAAATGTGAAAATGTCAGAGAAAAGTATTTCTATTTGAGAAATATTCCAAATGTGAAATTGACACCTTGCCAACAGACTGATATGGGGGATACAAAAGCAAAGAGTTTCTGAGGAATAGAGGATGATACTTACGTTTCTTGCCTGAGGGACTGAGAGTATTGGTCTTTCCTTCTACAGTAATAGGAAAGATGGTGGGAAAATTTAAGCAATGAAGATAAAAGAGAATGTAAACTCTCAATTAGATTTTCAAGGGTCTATAAAATATGAATTATTGTTGACAAAAAAAGAACTAAACTGCTGAATTTTAAGAAATAGACACTAAAATGACTTTGTAATTGTTTTGAGAGCAAAAGAAGATATATTTGTTTGTAATTAACTGAATTAGCTTTAAGCAGTTTGCCTAGGAAAATCATGAAAAATAAGTCTAATTAAATAGTGCAGAGGGGAGTCATCTCAGAGAAATTTGAAAGTAAATCCTCCTAAAATGATATATTGACCAGAGACTAATATAGTTCTCTGAGGTGTTTTTGGTGGGATTACTCAGGATTTGTCCATTTTAAGATGTTATGTGGTGTAATTGCTTGGCTATTTCATGAGTTAGAATTTCTTTCATGTGGAGGGCCTCTTTTCAGCTTCATAAATGGTCTTCCATGAGTTACTTCTACTAAGAACATTTCGCCTGGTGGTTAGCCTTCTAAGAATGCACTTCCTAAAATTTATTAGAGTTCATGCCCTATTGCTAATTCAATGCTTAAAAACCTTCCACATGGGAAATATGTCTGGAACTTAAGGTCTGCTGGTACAGTCTTGGAGATCTCAGATCACTTCTATGCCAATATGTAGCAGTAGAATCACAAGAGCATCTTAATAAAAGCTAATTATAAACAAGATACTTTAAAAAAAAAAACTTTTCTTACACTCCTTTACTAATATTAACTTAGATCATTTGCTACAAGGCAATAATTAAGATGAATCTCTGATTTCTGGTAAACCCAGTCAATCTCTAAAACTGTCATAATTTGTATAACTTTGTATTTCTGTTCTCAGCATAAAACTTTATCTGACAACATTCCTCCAGCATGATCAAGAATTCAGAATGGCATGACAGGAATAGATAATGATGAATGTTGGAGACGATGCAGAAAAACTGGGACACTGATGTACTGTTGGTGGAGTTGTGAATAGATTCAACCATTCTGGTGAGCAATTTGGAACTATGCTCAAAAAAATTATCAAACTGTGCATACCTTTTGATCCAGCAGTGTTAATACTGGGCTTATATCTCAAAGAGATATTAAAGAAGGGAAAGGGAACTGTATGTGCAAAAAATGTTTGTGGCAGCCTTTTCCATAGTATCTAGAAACTGGAAATTGAATGGATGCCCATCAATTAGAAAATGGCTGGGTAAATTATGGTATATGAATTTTTATTCTGTAAGAAATGACCAGCAGGATGAATACAGAAAGGCTTGGAGAGACTTATATGAACTGATGCGAAGTGAAATGAGTAGAACCAGGAGATCATTATACATTTCAACTACAATACTGTATGAGGATCAATTCTGATGGAAGTGGATATCTTTGGCAATGAGAGGATCCAACTCAATTCCAAATGATCAGTGATGAAGAGAACCAGCTATACCCAGAGAAAGAACACTGGGAAATGAATATGGACTGCTTGCATCTTATTTTTTCTTCCCAGGTTATTTTTATCTTTCTAAATCTGATTTTTCTTATGCAACAAGAGAACTGTATGAATATGAAGATATATAGTGTATTTAAGATATACTTTAACATGTTTAATATGTATGAGACTGCCTGCCATCTAGGGGAGGAGATGGAGGGAAGGAAGGGAAAAGTTGGGATAGTAGTGATTGTAAGGGACAATGTTGAAAAATTACCCATGCATATGTTCTGTCAATAAAAGCTATAATAAAAAAAAATCAGATTTGCTATCCTAGCTCTTCAGAATTCTCAGGACACTGTCCTGACCTATCATGTATGGTGGCTACCTTGCTTTCTCATTTTGTCATTTTCTATAAAATAATACAATCATGTCATTGTTGTCTTTTTACACTAAAAATTGTGAATGTTAATGAAATGTTTCAAACCAATAATTAAACTGTCAATAGGCCATTCTTATTACTAATTTCTTCTTTCCTTCAATTATTTTCAAATAACATAAGAACACTCATTAAGAATGAAAATGGAATAATAATGAATACAGTTTTTCATGACTTATTAGGTAATATTTCTTTCTTTCATTATTACAATAGTATTTGCAAAAATAATTGTATCAAACATTTGATTCTTTTATAATTGATTGAAAAACAAGAAAATATGCCAAATATTTTAACAGCTGTCCACAATATGCAGGATTTTTTTTTTTTGGTTTTTGTTTCAGAACACTGAGATTTTAAGTCCCTAGACAGTGTGTATTTTAGGCGATATTCTAATCAAGATTTTCTGGTTCCAAGGATACACATTGATTGATTACTCCAGGCTTCATATCTCCCACTCATCCTCTATCTTCCATGAACTAACAGAATATACCTTTTGACCCTTGTCCCCTCATTCCCAAGGCTGGATAGCAATATTATTTTACCTTAGGTCCTCTGCCTTTCCTTCACAGGGTCATGTGTTGTTCATATGAATTTGTCTTAATTATTTCTTTCATTGTATTAAGAGACATTTGTAGCTAGCGGATAAGAGGACAGGAAGACTTGAGTACAAGTACCATGCTAGTTTTATGACAGTGAGCAAATCATTTAACTTTTCAGTGCTCCAGGAACTTTCTTAGATTAAAAATTGAATTAGTAGAGGGAGTTTCCTCATTAGGATTTCCTAAAACCAGAAAAAATCAGGGTCTAAACATTAATTCCTTCTCTATTCTGTTCTCCCCCAAAAGATAAATGACTATTTTTATACCATGAATTACAAAGCTAATTTGAAAGTAGATTATGGGTTCATTGTCCTGGGTACCAACATTGCTAATGACAGCTCTCATCACCTAATACTCTTACCTTCTATATTTCTCGTATTGTTCTCCTTATGGTTACTTTTGTGGCATCTGTGCTTTATCTATCTTTGATATAAAATACTTAATAGGAATATACTAAATACCTTTTCTAATGTCTCACCAAAATATGGAGTTTCTGGGTTCTTAGAGACTATAGCAATGATATACTAGTTCTGGAGTATATTATATCAAGAAGGAGAGACATCCAGAATGAACCTGGCAATTAACTGTGTGCATGTTCATGAGAACCACTAGGGATGAATCGTTTTTTTCAGAAATAGTAATTCATTATGCCCATATGCCAAGGGACTGAACAAATAAGAATCTGTACCAATGGAAAGAGGACGTGTGCCAGTGAAATCATCCTAGGAGGCCCAGTGAAAAGAAAAGATTCCAAAATAACCTTGCTGGAGACACAGTACACTCATAAAGTGATAACTAACACAGTTAGATCCTTGCATTTGTTTCATAATGTTGAATTAAATGGCTAAAAGCAAGAGAGGCATTTATTTAAACAGCTCTTGCCTCCTTTGGCTCTTTATTTACAAATTGGATCTGCCATCTATATTTAGACAAGCTGCCTTTTTTCATTTTTTCCCAAGTGGTGGTGTCTGAATAACCTATATAACATAGTAACTTTGATTTTTCATGGGAATCTATCTTCTCTTATTAGGGGACGACTCACTAAAATCCACTGCATTCAACAATATCATCCAATAACTCATGATAAACAAATGCAAGTTTAAGCAGTTTTGTTTCCTGCTATTTATCTCAATGATATCATAACATCTGGGTGGCAGAGTAAAGTGTTCTGAGGGACCTAGAAGTAGAAACTTCATTTTAGGGGAAAAAAAAAGTCTCTACCTGGCACCTGTCTACATTTAAAAAAAAAATTCCTTTATAAGCATTCAATTCAATATTTCAATTAACATACATAGGAAACCTGAGATTATATATATATATATATATATATATATATATATATATATATATATATATATATGTGTGTGTGTGTGTGTGTGTGTGTGTGTGTGTATTTATCATTAGATACTAATGTATCTAATGTAACAGACAAATAAGAAGAGGAAAAAAAATCACCATCCTCCAAAGACTCCACATATTAATAGGGATAAGCCATATTAAAATCAAGATAAGGAAATACAAAGTAATTTGTGGAATAAAATAACATTAACAATAGCAGAGAAATCAATTTGGTAGATTTTGAGGGGGTGGGGTAGGGAACAAGCATTTACAAAGCACCTACTACAAGCCATGAACTATTCTAATTAACCCCTTTATAAATATAAATTCATTTAATTTTTATAACAACCTAGAGAGGGAGATGTTATTATTCCTCTCATTTTATAATTGAGGAAACTGAAAAAGAAAACAGTTAACCAGGATAATACAGCTAGTAAATGTTTGCAGCTTAATTTGAACTGAGGCCTTTCTGACTCTAAGCCCACTGCTATTTTCTCTGTGCCATCAGCTTTCTTTTAATAGTTAGGATGTTGATATAAAATGAATGCTTCATAATAAGTTAAAAGGTCTCTCTCTTCATATATATATATATATATATATATATATATATATATATATATATATATATATGTATATATATATATATATATTATATCTATATATATATTATATCTATATATGTATGTATGTATGTATGTATGTAAAACTATAGAGAAAAGGACTAGATGTGTAATTTTATTGATGAGATCTTTTGTTGAAGAAGCCCCCATAGTGATTAAGATCATATACCTTTTTTTTTTTTAACAACTGAATGTAAGAAAGAAGGAAATGAAACAATACATTCTTAAATGTCTACTATGTGCCAGATGCTTTGCAAATATTACCTCATTTGATCCTCCCAACAACTTTGGAAGGTAGGTGCTTTTGCCTCATTTTACACCTGAGGAAATTGAAGTGGAAGTTAAGTCACTTGTCCAGCAGCACATAGCCAATAAGTATCTGAGACTAAATTTGAACTCAGGTCTTCCTGACACCAGACAGGATGTTTTCTCCATTGTACTATTGCCTTCCATGGCTGAGAAATAAATTGACTTACTCAGGTCCCCATCATGGAACAACTCTGCACCAGAAGTAAAATTTGAAGCTGAATCTTATTGGTTGTCAAGCTAACTATTAACTAACCAGAACTCCATCAATGAAGTTATCTTCTCTGCAATATAGTCTTAGAGAGTTCTTAAATGAACTCGAGAAGTTATATTACTTGCCTAAAGTCACACAGTTTTTATGTTGCGAAGGACTTAACTAAGGGTTTCCTAGTTCTGAGGTTGCCTCTCAATCATTTACAATATCATAGTGAGCATAGCTGCTCAGAGTAACTCTGTGGGAAGAAGAACTCTTAGGTGAAGATCACTTATCCTGCTTTGCAGAACAGAATCCACTATGCTTTTTTCTCAATAATATGAACAAGTAAATAGAACTATATAGGATATACTTACTATGCCCTCTTCTGATGTCTTTTTGTATCTTGGGAATGACCTTGGATTCTTAAATGTCAAATCAAATGGAAGCCAAACTCTTGCATATTCTACCACTCTGGAAGAGATTATGTTTATCAATCTAGCAATAGTCTAAGACTATTTTCTAAAAATGAAGCTAGCCATTCTGGAGAGCAATTTGGAATTTTGCTCAAAAAGTTATCAAACTGTGCATGCCTTTTGACCCATCAGTGTTTCTCCTAGGCTTATATCTCAAAGAGATCTTAAAGGAAGGAAAGGGACCCACATGTGCAAAACTGTTTTTGCCAGCCCTTTTTGTAGTGGCCAGAAACTGGAAACTGAATGGATGCCCATCAACTGGAGGACAGCTAAATAAATTATGGTATATGAATGCTATAGAATACTATTGTTCTGTAAGAAATGATTAGCAGGATGATTTTAGAGATACTTGGAGAGACCTACATGAACTGAATCTAAGTGAAAAGAGCTGAACCAGGAGATTATTTTATAATATCAATATTTGACAATATCAATATTATACTCTGGTTAATTCTGAAGAATGTGACTCTTTCCAACAATGAGATAATTCAGGCCAGTTCCAAGGAACTTGTGTGGAAGAAAACCATCTACCATCTAGAGGACTGTGGAAACTGAGTATGGATCACAACATAACATTCTCATTTTTGTTGATGTTGTTCTCTTGCCTTTTGTTTTCTTATTCATTTTCTTTCCTTTCTGATCTCATTTTTCTTGTGCAACAAGAGAATTGTATAAATATGTTTACACATAAAAAATTAAATTAAAATAAAATAAAAATGAGGCTAACTAGATTAGAGATGCTCTTTACCCATTGCCACTTAGTGATGAAAACTTTAGCCACAGCAGCCAAAGATGCAAAAATATTACAAAATGGTCCACAGATCTGGGCAGCTCCTTTTCTGGATATGCAATAATTGTATTAGAGACAGAAAAAAGAATAGAGTGCTAAACACACAAAGACACAATTTCGCTTTGGAGAGACTAATAACAAAATTGAATGATTTGGATTTCTTGTTAATTCAAAGGTAAAAGGGAAACTAGTTCCATAGGATATTTGGTCATTTCAAATTACAGTCCTCAGGATAAGTATTTCCAAAAAAGCTCACCAGGAAATAATTGCTATGAGATCACATGATCAACATGTCAGAGTAGTTGTTTTCCATGTACAATTAAAAAAAAAAAAAACCAAAAAAACAAACCTCAAACCAGTACACATCAAAATTACAATTAAAAGTGAATTTGCAAGATAAAAAGAAATAAACACTGAACAAGGTAAATGAGACAATATTTATGAAAACGCTTAGCACAAAACAATCAATGTAAATCTTCCTTGCTACTTCTTTTCCTTCCTTCCTTCCTCCCTCCCTCACTCCCTCGCTTCTTCCCTCCCTCCCTCCCTCCTTCCCTTCCTTCCTTTCTTCCTTCCCTCCTTCCTTCCTTTCTTCCTTCCTTCCTTCCTTCTTTCCTTCCTTCCATCTGTCTATCCTTTCCTTATGCCAATGAACAACTAGAGCAAGCAACATTAGAAGTTAGAGTTTCAGAAAATAGCTGTGGGAATGGCTGGCTCCATTAATAATTCTGTCTATGTATCCCACATCAGCCAACAAGAAATAAAATTCATTTTGCAAAGTCATGTGAAAAAAAGGAAGTATAGTTTATAGATGGATAGAAGACAATAATATCAGAAGGGAAAAAAAAAGATAGAATAATAGTCTTGCCAGAATTTCTTTGATCAAGGAAAAAACTTAGATCCTATACTTATCAATTCAGGGAGGCTCAGGACCTTGAGAATTTGAGTAGCAGAACTGAGAGATAACAGAGAATCAAATAAATGACTTTCAAAAACCCGTAACTTATTGACCCAGTTTTTTTTTATTAGAAAGCAAAATAAATCAAAAAGCACTAATGTAAAAAATAATTCTTTTGGTTTCTCAGAGATTATGGAATTATTGCAAAATTCTGCAGAAAACTTTAGAAAGGAAATAATTATAAAAAAATAATTATGAAGCAATATATTTTTGGTGGGCATACATATCAGGAAGGCACTTTTGGTGGGTATGAACTTAAAATACATAGGGGAACTTATTTTATGTCCTCAAATGTTCCAGAAAAGAGATAATAATGTCTTTAGTCTTTCAATAAGAGAATTAGAGGAATAGTATGTGTGCCCCCAAACACAGTAAAGGTGATGAGAAAGAGACTTGCATTGACTAATTAAAAGGAATAACTTTCCCAGAAGGAGATTAAAATGGTTCCTTTGAACAAAATTCTCTGTGGATAAGAAGTTATCAAGTCAAGACAAATCAAACATTTATTAAGTATCTATTATATGCCAGGCACCATGCAAAGCACTGAAATTCAAATATAAGCAAAGAAAAAAAAATAGAAAGAAAGCTTCCTCATTTCAAAGAGCTTGAATTCTAATAGGAAGACAACATATAAAAGGAAGCTGAAAAGCAAAAGGAATAGAAGATGAAGATGATGGAAAGTGGAAATGGTATCCACATGTGGTCATAGTGGAGAAAGATGTCTGGGGTCAGGGATAGATCTGAAAAGATAACAAGGAACCAGAGATGACTACTGAGTTATTTTGAAAAAAGAGGTCTTGAAAGTCATTAGCCCATCAAGGAAGGGAGGAGTGAATGCTCATTTCTCTTATGGCATCTATCTATGAGATACTACTTTTTTTTTTGTTTGTTTTGTTTTGTTTTGTTTTGTTTTAGTGTGACTGGTGAAAGACAAAGTTCTTAAAATACATTTTGTGTAAGTAGATTAGGCATAATGGGAGACTACTATTTGAGAGCAAGGATTCTTTTCCAAGGACATCCCAGGGCAGGATAAAAGTGAGTTCTTGGAGCTAATCTTTATAAAGACATGAAGCCTCAGATACTTAATTTCTAAAAGTCAGAAAAAATATCCCACCCAAATAAATAAATAGATAAACAAATCTATTACAGGAAATGAGTACAGGATGAAATGTAAAAATGCAATAAGAAAGTAATGAAATAGAAAACACTTGGGAGAAGTAATTAGTAATTACATAAAAGAAATAAAGAAGAAAAATATTATTCTTCTGGGGACGTTAATGGAAATCTTGAGAGAAATAAGATTTCCAAAAACATTCATTAACAAATAAAAAAAGATAGGGTAAATGAGACAAGTAAGCAACTTAAAACTGTAGAATCAAAAATTAATAAGTTCAAAGAAGCACAGTAGAAGAAATCTTGAAAATTAAAGGAGAAATAAATAAAATAAAATAAATAAAATGAAAATAACTTTGAACAAGCAACTTAACTTATGTTTGCCTTAAGTTTCCTTATCTATATTATTATTTGTACATAGTGATAGTGTCTACCTCACAGGCTTATTGGGAATTGTTATCTTTTATAAGAGATGAACAATGAATGTGGAATGTTTCCTCTTCCATTGAATAAAGCTGATGTGTTGGATGATTTTGCTAAATAAAAACAACAACTTTGTTTTAAGGGAAATCTTGCTTGAATGCATGTGTGTACATGGGGAACTGGGGTAAATTTGGTAATGAATGTAATATAAAACAAAAACACAACAATATATGAGCTAAAAAGTGTTGCAATAAGAGTTGAGAAAGAGATGAAAGGAATTAGAGTAGGTAATGAGGAAACCAAATTATCACTCTTTGCAGATGATATGATGGTACACTTAGAGAACCCCAGAGATTCTACTAAAAAGCTATTATAAATAATCTATACCTTTAGCAAAGTTGTAGGATACAAAATAAACCTACATAAGTCATCACCATTCTTATATATCACAAAGAAAATTCCCTTTAAAGCAACTACTGATAGTATAAAATATTTGGGAATCTATCTGCCAAGGGAAAGTCAGAAATTATATAAGCAAAACTACAAAACACTTTACGTACAAATGATCTCAGATCTAACCAATTGGAAAATATTAAGTGCTCTTGGATAGGGGAAACAAATATAATAAAGATGACAATACTACCTAAATTAATCTATTTATTTAATGCTATACCAGACTCCCAAAAAACTATTTTAATGACCTACAAAAATAATAACAAAATTCATCAGGAAGAACAAAAGGTCAAGACTTTCAAGGGCATTAATAAAAAAAAAATAAATCAAATGAAGGTGGCTTAGCTATACCAGATCGAAAACTGTATTATAAAGCAGTGGTTACCAAAACCATTTGATATTGACCAAGAAATAGACTAGTTGATTAGTGGAATAGCTTAGGTTCAAATGACAAAATAGTCAATAACTTTAATAATCTAGGGCAGTGGCCCTCAAACTTTTTAAATAGGGGGTCAGTTCACTGTCCCTCAGACTGTTAGAGGGCCAGACTAAAGTAAAAACAAAAACTAACTCTGTCTCCGCCCCTCAGCCCATTTGCCAAAACCCGGCAGCCACATAAATGTCCTCAGCAGGCCACATGTGGCCTATGGACTGTAGCTTGAGAACCCCTGATCTAGGGTTTGACAAACCCAAAGACCCCAGATTTGGGGATAAGAACTCACTATTTGGCAAAAACTGTTAGGAAATTTGGAAATTATTATGGCAGAAACTTGGCACTGACCCACAATTAACACTATACACCAATATCAGGTCAAAATGAGTTCATGACCTAGACATAAAGAATGAGATTATAAATAAATTAGAAGAACATAGGATAGTCTACCTCTCAGACCTGTGGAAAAGGAAGGAATTTATGACCAAAGAATAACTAGAAGTTATTATTGATCACAAAATAGAAAAATTTGATTATATTAAATTGAAAAGCTTTTGTACAAACAAAACTAATGCAGACAATATTAGAAGGGAAACAATAACCTGGGAAAACATTTTACAGTCAAAGGTTCTGGGAAAGGCCTCATTTCCAAAATATATAGAGAATTGATTCTAATTTATAAGAAATTAAGTCATTCTCCAATTGATAAATGGTCAAAGGATATGAATAGACAGTTCTCAAATGAAGAAACAGAAACTATTTCTAGCTATATGAAAAGATGCTCTAAGTCATTATTCATCAGAGAAAAGCAAATTTAAGATAACACTTAGATACCACTACACACCTGTCAGATTGACTAAGATGACAGGAAAAGATAATGCAGAATGTTGGAGGGGATGTGGGAAAACAGGGATACATTGTTAGTGGAATTGTGAATACATCCAGCCATTCTGGAGAGCAATTTAGACCATGCTCAAAAATTTATCAAACTGTGCATATCCTTTTGATCCAGCAGTATTGCTACTGGGTTTGTATCCCAAAGAGATGTTAAAGAAGGAAAAGGGATACATATGTGCAAGACTGTTTGTGACAACCCTCTTTGTATTGGCCAGAAACTAGAAACTGAGTGGATGCCCATCAATTGGAGAATGGCTAAATAAATTGTGGTATATGAATGTTATGGAATATTACTGTTCAATAAGAAATGACCAGCAGGATTATTTCAGAAAGGCCTGGAGAGATTACATGAACTGATGCTGAGTGAAATGAGCAGGACCAGGAGATGATTATATACTTCAGCAACGATACTATATGATAATCAATTCTGATGGACATGGTTCTCTTCAACAATGAGATGAACCAAATCTGTTCCATTGATTCAATAATGAATAGAACCAGCTATACCCAGAGAAAGAACTTTGGGAAATGAGTGTGAACCCACTACATAGCATTTCCAATCCCTCTGTTTCTGTCTGCCTACATTTTTTATTTCCATCACAGGTTAATTGTACATTGTTTCAAGGCCCAATTCTTATATATAACTGTATGAATATATATATATATATATATATATATATATATATATATATATATATATATATATATATATATATATATATAATTTAACAATACTTTAACATATTTAACATTTATTGGTCTACTTGCCATCTGGGGGAGGGGGTGGGGGGAAAGAGGGGGAAAATTAGAACAAAAGATTTTTCAATTGTCAGTGCTGAAAAATTATCCATCATATATTTTATAAATAAAAAGCTATAATAAAAAAGTGTTACAATGGATAAAGAGGTAGATAAATTCTCAAATTAAGTTGATAAGATCTTACAAATTAAGAAAAAAACCCATATAATTCAGTAGTTGGTGTCTTCATGATAAGAGTATCTGTAATAGAGGACAATGAGAAATGTGGATCAAGTATAAAGAATGAAAAAAGCCAAAATTTATAGATTAAACAGAAATTTCTTATCTATTTATTATGAGTTCTTTCTATGAGAAAAGAGAAAATTTTCTTAAATCATAGAAGGGATCTTAGAGATCATCCAATCGAAACCTTTCATTTTAGAGTTAAGGAAACTGAGGTACAGAGGAGTAATATATCCCAAGTGAAACAGAAATAAGTAATAGATACAGGATTTTGTTACCAACTTTAGGCTGATTTCCACTGCACCATGCTATTTGCTACTTTTTTGCTTTGTTGTTTTGGATTTTCTTGTCAAACATACTGGAGTAGTATATCCTCCTACTCCATCTATAGATGAGGAAACTGAGGCAAATAGGGTGAAGTGATCTGAGGTTACACAGATAATGTTTAAGGCTGGATTTGAACTCAGGAAGATGAATCTTTCCGACTCCAAATTTGGCATTATATCCACTATGGCACCACTTAGATGCCAGTTATGGGCCAGAACTCTGTTCTAGAAACAAGGATTCTTACAAGGTGCTAAGTCCGTGAAATTGATAAGACAATGTTATCGAGTTTAGCATGGTGATTAATAGTTCTCTAGTTCAGTACATGTACTTAGTATTTAATATACCCCTTCCCCCAGATGGCAGATTGAACAATACATGTTAAATATTCTACAAGATTCACACCTATGATAGCATAATTTTAATAGAGCAAATAAGTTTGGACATACTCAGCCAGAGAGATTCATTCCATCTCACACCACTGTGGTGGCAGGCCTTTCCTCCTTTGCTTCTCTACTGAAACAAAGACTCCGGAAGGCCTCAAGAAAGCTAGCCCAGGCCTAAGGCAAGGAAACTAGATTGTGAAGGAAATAATAAAGGATTTGGACTTTAACACCTGATTATTCTCATGATGATTAATAAACTGAAACAAAAGCTGGATCACTACATTTTTGTGTCCAAATGTGGGACTAAGGACCTACATCTGTGACTCAGAAATTAGGGTCCGTACAAAAGCAGACAAGAAGGAAACTTTGTTCAAGGCTAAAGTAGTGTTTCAGCTGAAATGGGGCAAATGTTTAGAAAACAGCCTTCTTCTTGACCCCAAGGAAAAGGTGTCAAAAGCATAATTAAACTAATAAAAAAACAAGGTTTGATTGTAACTTGGGAGCAGATCATTGAACTTTTTGAAACATTACAATACAGATCTCCTTGGTTCTCAAAGGAAGAAGAATTAGAGCCAGATGAGTAGAAATTAGTGGGAGAGCAACTAAGTAAATATTACAATGATAATGGTCCTGAGTCAATTTCTAAACAAACACTCTATACATATAACTTAATACAATTGACTTTAAGAAATTGCTTAAGTTATAGAATAAGGAAAAAGAATAAAGTGCAGGAGGGGGAGGATACTGGCAAACTAGGTGAAAAGGATAAAGAATTAGACAATAATGGAGTTATGCCCAATTCTGATAAAATTAAGGAGTATGGTACTTCACAGTAGCAGGAACCATTAGGGCATTCCCCATCCCCTGACTTATCCCCCTCAATTAACCTTAAGGGAAAAGGAAGAGGGGGAGGGGTAGTGACACAATCAGCACCATCTGTGAAGCAGCCTATGAAAAGATTACAAAGGTACTAGTTAAAGCTGAAAAAGGACAGAATATACCTGATTTAATAGAAGCATACCATGTTATTGAAGAGTTTGACTCTTCAACAAAGGAGAAGATATACACCTTTTGATGTGGAAAAAATAAAAGATTTGAAAAAGAGTTGCACACTTTATGTGACTACATCATTTTATGTTAAGATGGTATTAGAGAATTTGGCTGATGAAATTTTAATCCCTAGTGATTGGAAATCTATAGCAAGGACATGTTTAGAACCTGCACAAAAATTGTTGTGGCTTTTGGAGTATAGTAACTATGTAGAATACAAGCCCAGTGAAATAGGCAAACTTGAGTTAATATACAAATCACCTTGGACCAACTAGCAGATAAAGGTCAGTATTCATGCTTCAGCACAGATTAATTACAAATCTTTGCTAGCACATGAGCAAATTGCTGCTCCTGCTGCTATCAAAGTATAGGGCTCCCTCACAGGAAGCCTAGATAGAGGGGAAGACTTCATGGAAATAGAGAAGGTCCAAATGAACCTTTTGCTGATTTTGTGGAACTTCTGCAAACAACTGTCACAAGAACCATTAGTGAAAATGCTGCAATAGGAAAAGTGATCAAACAAATTGCCAGAGAAAATGCTAATGAAGTTTGTAGAAGAATTATTCTGGGACTACACAAGGATGCAACTTTAGAGGAGATCATAAGATGTGCTGCCACAGTGGGCACAAATGCCTTTTATACTCAGGCTATGATGCAGAATATGGGAAGACATGGTCCCTCTTGGTAAGAGACTTCTAGAGAGACTTGTCAGTGCTTTCAATGTGGTAAAGTAGGGCATCTGTAAGCTCAATGTAGTCATAGAGATAGAGTGAGAAAACTGGATGAGAGAACGAAACACACACAAAACCCCAATGCAACAAGGGCTTTCACTGGCACTGAGAATGTAGATTGACTCAGGGAAACAAGAGGCAGGACCCAGCTCCAAGACCTCAAACAAAAAAAAAAAAAAAAAAAAAAAAAAAAAAAAAAACAGGTAGGGCATGATGGCAGTTGAGTTTATACCCAGAGAATCTTTAGAAGTTCAGGGACTGATATGAGCAATCAGCAGAGAAGCAATTAGACAAGAGAAAGGGATTATAATTGGGGAGAATATAGGCTTTTTAACCCGACAGAAGAGCAGTGACAGTGAGAGCAGCTCCAGTGTAATTGCCAGTTGAAGTGGAGAGATTCAAAAAGTGGTGAATGGAAGGGACTAGACAGGTTAACTGCTTGGGGGAGAGAGTTTGCTTGTATCTCTACAGATGGAGAAGGATTTAGATAGGTACCAATGAGTGCCTTAAGAGAGGTGAGAGAAAAGCAACTGACTCTCAGTCTCCTTATATCATCCTCTCACAAGAGGAGATCCACTCTGGTTTGGATCTCCAACAGCCAGTGTCAGGTGGCACCCATGTATTCCAACAGCTCTCCTATATATTCCAACAGATGCCCTCTAATTACTACAGTAAACTGAATATCATCAACAAAAATGTACTTTATACTGACTCGTAATAACTCATTACTAAATTAGTCATTTGCTTATAGGCTAATCACTAACTCATTTAAGCAAATTTTAAAATTAATGTCAATCTAAAAGAAACAAAGTAAAGCAAAGAAAATAAAACAAAAGTAAAGCAATTCTAACTTGATCTATCTCAAAAGTGATAACCTTTTGCAAAATAAAAAATGCATACATCTATTTGTACATATGTATGTGTATGTGTTCAAAAAGACATGGATGAATGAAAGTTCATAGACACTAATCAAAATAATTCTATAAGATTTTAACTTGTGTTAAGCCATTGTCATAACACAAAACATTAAGAATATGAAAAATTCTCTGACTGTACAAACATTTGACTTACTTGCCAAGGAGAGAAATATGGTAATTTAGTTATGAAATCATTAGAAATCTACTTATAGGGTGGAAAATTATGAGCAGTTACAGTTTATCATACAAAGAGAAGTAATGGAGGAAAATTGCAAGTTAGTGCTTAAATAGCCAACTAAGAAAAAATAATCAGTGGTGGAAAGAGATAGAAGTATTTATTTTTTTCTTTGCATCTTTCTTTTTTTTTTTAATTAAAAATATTTAATTAATTTTTAAAAAAATTTTATGCATAGGTAATTTTCCATCATTGACAATTGCAAAACGTTTTGTTTCAACTTTTCCCCTCCTTTCCCCCTACCCTTTCCCCCAGATGGCAGATTGAACAATACATGTTAAATATGTTAAAATAAAAGTTAAATACAATATATGTATACATGTCCAAACAGTTATTTTGCTGTACAAAAAGAATCGGACTTTGAAACAGTGTACAATTAGCCTGTGAAGGAAATCAAAAATGTAGGCAGACAAAAACAGAGGGATTGAAGTGCTATGTATTGGTTCATAGTCAACTCCCAGAGTTCTTTCATTGGGTGTAGCTGGTTCATTTTATTACTGCTCTATTGGAACTGATTTGGTTCATCTCATTGTTGGAAAGGGCCTCGTCCATCAGAATTGATCATCATATAGTATTGTTGTTGAAATATATAATGATCTCCTGGTCCTGCTCATTTCACCCAGCATCAGTTCATGTAAGTCTCTCCAGGCTTTTCTGAATTCATCCTGTTGGTTATTTCTTACGGAAAAGCAGTTAACTCTGCTGGACCAAAGTCTATGCACAGTTGGATAACTCTTTGAGCATAGTTCCAAATCATTCTCTAGAATGGCTGGATGTGTTCACGATTCCACCAACAATGTATCAGTGTCCCTGTTTTCCCACATCCCCTCTAACATTCTGCATTATCTTTCCCTGTCATTCTAGACAATATGATAGGTATATAGTGGTATCTTAGAGTTATCTTAATTTGCATTTATCTGATTAATAATTACATGGAGCATCTTTTCATATGGCTAGAAATAGTTTCAGTTTCTTCATCTGAGAATTGTCTGTTCATATCCTTTGACCATTTATCAATTGGAGAATGGCTTGATTTCTTATAAATTAGAATCAATTCTCTATATATTTTGGAAATGAGGCCTTTACCAGAACCTTTGACTGTAAAAATGTTTTCCCAGTTTATTACTTCCCTTCTAATGTTGTCTGCATTAGGTTTGTTTGTACAAATTTTTTTTTTTTAATTTGATATAATCAAATGTTTGTATTTTATGATCAATAATGACTTAGTTTTTCTTTGGTCATAAATTCCTTCCTTTTCCACAGGTCTGAGAGGTAAACTATCCTATGTTCTAATTTATTTATAATCTCATTCTTTATGCCTAGGTCATGAACCCATTTTGACTTGATCTTGGTGTATGGTGTTAAGTGTGGACCAATGTCTAGTTTCTGCCATATTAATTTCCAATTTTCCCAGCAATTTTTGTCAAATAATGAGTTCTTATCCCAAAAGCTGTGGTCTTTGGGTTTATCAAACACTAGATTATTGAAGTTATTGGCTGTTTTGTCCTTTGAACCTAACCTATTCCACTGATCAACTAGTGTATTTCTTAGCCAATACCAAATTGTTTTGGTAACCGCTGCTTTATAATATAATTTTAGATCTGGTACAGCTAGGCCAACTTCACTTGATTTTTTTTTTCATGAATTCCCTTGAAATTCTTGACCTTTTGTTTTTCCATATGAACTTTGTTGTTATTTTTTCTAGGTTTTTAAAATATTTTGGGGGGAATTTGATTGGTACAGCGCTAAATAAATAGATTAGTTTAGGTAATGTTGTAATCTTTATCATATTTGCTCACCCAATAATCCAAGAGCATTTAATATTTTTTTTCCAATTGGTTAGATCTGACTTTATTTGTGTGGAAGGTGTTTTGTAGTTTTGCTCATATAATTCCTGACTTGCCTTGGCAGATAGATTCCTAAATATTTTATACTATCAGTAGTTACTTTAAATGGAATTTCTCTTTGTAGCTCTAATTGTTGGATTTTGTTAGTGATACATAAGAATACTGATGATTTGTGTGCATTTATTTTGTATCCTGAAACTTTTATAAAGGTGTGGATTATTTCTAATAGCGTTTTAGTAGAATCTCTGAGGTTCTCTAATCAACTCTCATTGCCAAAGCTAGCATTTCTAATACAATATTGAATTGTAATGGTGAATGTGGGCAACCTTGTTTCACTCCTGATCTTATTGGGAATGGTTCCAGTTTATTCCCATTACATATGATGCTTACTGATGGTTTTAAATAGATGCTACTGATCATTTTAAGAAAAAGTCCATTTATTCCTATACTCTCAAGTGTTTTTAATAGGAATGGATGTTGGATTTTATCAAATGCTTTTTCTGCATCTATTGAGATGATCATATGTTATTTTCTTAATTTAGTTATTAATATGGTCAATTATACAAATGGTTTCCTAATATTAAACCAGCCCTGCATTCCTGATATAAATCCTACTTGTTCATGGTGTATTATCCTGGGGTGATTTTCTGTAGTCTTTTTGCTAATATCTTATTTAAAATTTTTCATCAATATCCATTAAGGAGATTGGTCTATAGTTTTCTTTCTCAATTTTCAACCTAGATGGTTTAGGTATCAATACAATGTCTGTGACATAAAAGGAATTGAGTAAGACTCCTTCATTCCCTAATTTTTTCATATAGTTTATATAATATTGGGGCTAATTGCTCTTTATATGTTTGGTTGAATTCAACTGTAAATCCATCTGGTCCTGGGGATTGTTTCCTGGGGAGTTGATTAATAGCTTGTTCTATGTCTTTTTCTGAAACGGTACTATTTAAGCAATTTACTTCCTCCTCTGTTAATCTGGGAAGCCTATATTTTTGGAGGTAATCATTCATTTCACTTAGGTTATCAAATTTATAGGATATACTATAAGATATTTAATATATATGGGAATGCCTGCTATCTAGGGGAGGAGGTGGAGGGAAGGAGGGGAAAAATTTGCAACAGAAGGGAGTACAAGGGATAAAAAAATTACCAATGCATATGTACTGTCAAAAAATTATAATTATAAAAATTAATTTAAAAATTGGAAAAAAAGGTTATCAAATTTATTGGCATAGAGTTGGGCAAAGTAACTCATTATTGCTTTAATTTCCTCTTTATTGGTGGAAAGGTCTTCCTTTTCATTTTTAAGACTAACAATTTGATTTTCCTCTTTTCTTTTTCTGATCAGATTTACCAAGGATTTGTCTATTTTATTGGGTTTTTTTTTTAATAAAACCAACTCTTAGCTTTATTTATTAATTCAATAGCTTTTTTTACTTCCAATATTATTAATTTCTCCTTTTAATTTTAGAATTTCAAGTTTAGTATTTGATTGGGGGTTTTTAATCTGGTCATTTTCTAGTTTTTTTTTTTTTAAATTGAAAGGCCCAATTCACTGATCTTCTCTTTCTCTATTTTATTCAAGTAAACCTCTAAAGATATAAAATTTCCCCTATTACTGCTTTGGCTGCATCCCACAGATTGTGGTTTAATGTCTCATCATTGTCATTATGAGATGGAAGTATTTAAATATGAAATTGAAGAAGGATAATAACTGAAAGAAATAAAGGGGAAAATCTGGAAAGATGTTTTAAACATTTTTTTTCTATTATAAGGACAGAGAAACTACTATATTTTCCAACCTCACAATCCCAAATGCATTTTTGAAAGAGGGAGAAAAGACATTGAAGAAAACAAAGATGGGAAAAGCAACAGAAGTTCATCAAATATACATATAGTAAAAGATGCACTTATTGGAATAATACAATTTTAAGGGCATTAAAGGATATATCTCAAGGCACTTGGAGCAGGAAAAGATAGAAAAGACATGCAGAGAAAAAACAAACATAAAAATACCTTGGATTTTTGCTCAAAAGTGTGACTAGGAAAAATATCAATAATTAATGAAAAAATATAGAATGATTTCAGAATGTCTGGATTAAATTTTTATTATATGGTAATAACAATGATGCCTTGCATGGGTATAATATTTTATATTTTATAAGATATATTTCTTATATTATCAGATTCATTCCTCATATCAATCCTACATTATTAACATTACATCACAAGTAAATACTCTGAAGCTCAGTGAAGAGCAACTATTTGTTTAAGTTCATAAAAATAATCTGTGGAAAAAGTTACACATAAGCCAAGCAGGTCTGGCTGTAAGGTCAATATATCTTCTAGTGCTTCAAGCAGTTCTCCTCAAATCTGGATAACCAAATTTTCATAGTGATATTTAACACATGCCTTACTGGGACTAGATTGTCATGGTCATGTATTTTGAGTCAATCTATCTGTTTTTTTAACTCTCGTCTTCTGGTCAGACTACGACTTTTCATTGTAGTTAAGAGAAGTATTCCTAAATTTCCTTTTATGTACCATGCACTATGCTAAGTGCTACTCTGTGTTTAACTTATCAATAACAATTTCTCTTTCCTTTTCCAATGTAAGGAACTACATAAGAAATTTGATTAAAGTGGTAATGTTATGGTCAACACAATAAAAATTATATAAGCTCTGAATGAAAGTTTCAAGAAATTTGACCAGTTATCTGTTGTCATTGGATATAGTAAGATATTATTAGGATGGACCAATTCCTATTTAAATGTATCCTCCCCTATACTTCCACTATAATAAGCTAAGTTTCTTTGATTAGAAATATAAATAACATCAGAGAAAAAATTAACTTCTGAGAAATAAATTCTGATTAGATGATACTATGGAGAACAACCTGACTATATTATAATTATTTAAGTTGAGCTGTATCTATTTCCAAGACTGCAAGTAAGAGGAAGATTTATGGGAAGACTTCACAACTAGGTGACCTGTAAATGAATCTATTGTGGTTCTGAAAAAAAAATTGCACTCAGCTGTTTTGCCCTTCATATATTTGATTCATATTTTCTTGCCCTAAGGTGAAGGAATACTTATTTCCTGTATTTTTCTAAGTCAAATACTAGTGAACTGATGACAAAACATATATAATATTATAAAACACAAAGCAATAAATCACCTGAAAAATATGGAAAGCCTTGTAATTGAGGATGTTTCCCTCTTTCTTTTAAAAAATGTACTATTTTCCCATAAAGGATGATGAACACAATGGCAAAATATTCTTCATTTTTGCTTAATTTTAATCATTAAAATTTCATTGGTTTTTTGAAAGGTATTACAAAGAACATGACAGATTTAAGCAGAATATGATCTGCTCATTTATTTTCTGAGATATTCTTGTTTTCTTATTGTGGCACCTGGCTTCCCATCATATTAATAATGTTCAAACGAATCAACCACAGACTTCTAAAGAACATAAAGGAGGAGTCTAGGGTTTTCATGGTTTTAAATAATTAGATTCTTGAAAACTTCAATGAGGATATAAAATATTTTTATAATTGCTGTTTATTTTCAAAATATATGCAAAAATAGTTTTCAACATTCACCCTTGCAAAACCTTGTTTTCCAAATTTTTCTCCTTCTTTTCCTTCTTCCCGTAGGCAGCAAGTATTAAACACAATATATGTGCAATTCACCCATACATATTTCTATATTTATCATACTATACAAGAAAGATCAGATCAAAAAAAAAAAAAAAGGAAAAAGAAAAAATCAAACAAACAGCAACAAAAAAGAGGGAAAATACTATGTTGTGATTCACACTAATTCCCCACAGTACTCTCTCTGGTTGCAAATGGCTCTCTCCATCACAAGACTATTGAAACTGGACTGAATCACCTTACTGTTGAAAAGAGCCACGTCCATCAGAATTGATATCTGCTGTGCACCTTATTTACTTTATTATTTTCCCTCTCTTTCATCCCCCTACAACTGCCAAGAAAGCTGTAGTTAATAAAAAATATATTTATGTATACATATGTACATATATAGACACACACACAGGACACACACATATACATACCACACATCTCAAATACACACACATATCTTTCTGATCCCTGCTGACTCTGTTAGAGTTCTGCTCCTTAACTTGCCTTGTTATTAATTAATCTTCCAACTTTGCTTCCCCATTGGCCCATCCCTCCCTCTTTGTTTCTTAAAAGATTTTGGAGGGGTGCTATATCTTTCATGGTGTGAATATATATATATATATATATATATATATATATATATATATATACATATATGTATATATATATATATATGTATATATATATACATATATATGTATATATATATATATATATATATATATATATACATATATATATATATATATATATATGTATATATATATACATATATATATGTATATGTATATGTATATATATATATACATATATATATATGTATATGTATATGTATATGTATATGTATATGTATATGTATATGTATATGTATATGTATATGTATATATGTATATACACATAGGGTTGCTTATTAAACGCATTCCAGATATGAGTAGATTTTCAGAACTATGAGCCCTTACCCACTTTAATGCCTCTGTGTCTATTCTTCCTCTGCATTATAATTGTATAATCTAATTACTATTTTTACTTTAATTTCCAATCTTATGAGTTATCCAATTGTTTATATGAATCTGAAACCTATAGTGTACATTTGCCAAGTTAAAAAAAAAAAACATGAAACATTTGTCCATGTTGAATTCCTTGAAAGTTAGCTTTGATATTGGCTCTTATATTTTAAATTTTCTATTAAGTTTGGTTTTTTTTAATCCACTACATTTTATGGGAGAGTTCATCCCTTTCACATTAACAATTATGATTACCAACTCTGTATTTCCCTGCATCCTATTTTCTTCCCTGTATATACTTTTGTTCTCTTTTTCTACCCTGTTCTTAGTTGTATTTTTTATTCACTCTACTCACTATCTTATTTTCTATCAATCCTTGCCCCCTTCTTAACTTTTCCCCTGATGTTTCTATCCTCCCTCCTATGCTGTCCCTACCTTTTCTTTTCATCTTTCTCCTCCTATTTATTTATAGGAATAAATACACTTCTATACCCAAATGAATAATTGTTTTTCCCTCTAAAGCCAAAACTGATGAGACAATGCTTCAGACAATGCCTCCTTTCTTTCCCTAGATTACAAAAGGTTTTTTTGCAATTCTTCATGTGAACTAAGTGTCCCATTATACCTCCCCTTTCCTGTTTTTCCAGTACAGACCTTTTCTCATTCCTTAATATCTTTTTCTTTGATATCATCACATCAGAGGCCATTCACAACCACATCTTTATTCCATTCCCTCCACCTCTATCTGCCCCAGTGACAGATCAAGCTCTCAAAGAGTTACAGGTATTGTTTTCCTATCTAGGGATTTAAACAGTTTAATCTTTAAATAGATAGATAGATAGATAGATAGATAGATAGATAGATAGATAGATAGATAGATAGATAGATAGAAAGAAATGACTTTCAGTCTCTTATGTCATTGAAGTTCTATCTGTTTCCCTGAAAGATTACACTGAATATCACTGGGTAGTTACTTTGGTTGTAACTCAAGATCCTTTGTCTTTCAGAATATGGTATTCTAGATTCTCCTATCTTTTACTGTAGAAGGTGCCAGATACTGGACTCTAGGGCACATAGTTCTGGATTGTCTACTCCTATGCTGGAAGCAAAGTATTTGGTCAAGGGGCTAGTGTGATTTTGATCCACTGACAATACTTTCTCAAGATCTTCTCCTAAATATGCCTTAGGTAATTAAAGCTTAGCCTGTCCACAACATAACTAATTATCTACTGATATTAAATTATTCAAGAATTAGTTGATAGCTACTGCTGTCAATTATATTTAGCAATATAAAGCATGTGAATAACCAGCTTATTACATGCTTGAAGTACAATCCCATGGTACATAAAAATCAATGTAACCCAAATAATATTTTCAGCAACCTTTTATCACCTCCAGTTACATCAGCAGAGTGGATACAGTTGGAATTTCAAGGGGAAAAAAAGGAAAGCAAGTATATATAAATTAAAGAGCTGATAGCAGAAGGGAAAGATTAGCATAAAACAAAATAATAAAGTAACCAGCAAACATAGGAATTAAAATTTATATTTCAAACTAGAATTTTGCAAACATGCAAAGTAGTAATTAGGTTAATAGTATAAGACCTGTAGTTAATGTTTTAGCTTAAGTAAATAGAAATACTAAAGCTGAACAAGAAATTCTTCTATCACTTAGCAGTTAATTATCTGAGCTCTTAACACTACCTCTTCCCCCCAAAAAATAGACCATTTCCTGCATCAAACTTTCTAGTTTCTTTTGTGCATACAACTTTCCTCTCAATCACCAAGGTTTGTAATTTCAGTCAGAATACTGACAGATTCCGGCCAAGATGGCGGCGTGGAGGCAGACAGCTGCTTGAGCTCCTCGTTTTCTCTCAGAACTTACTTCATGACAAGCCTCTGACTTGATGCCTGACCCAGAAAGAAATCCACAAATTATCACCAAGAGAAGACATCCTTGAAAGTCGCCAGAAAAGGTCTGTGTTTGTTCGGGGGAGGGTCAATCAGACTGGGCGCAAACTGAGGGCAGACAGCCAGAGCAAGACAGGCAGCTCACACAGCTCAGACCTGAGGGGGAGGGGTGTGATCTCTGCCGTTTCTGCGAAAGGGCTTTTGCCCCAGTGTGGATGCTCCGTCTTGGCAGCAAGTCAGGAGCAGCAGAGAGGGTGTAAACACCGGAGGTGAACATTAAAACCCCAGAAAGCCAGCGTCTCTCAGAGCCCGGCCACCCCCAACCCCCACCTGGACTGACTCGGTGTGTTCTCATTGCTGTTCTGTTAGTGGCTCTCTGCTGCCCTAGCCCCAGTCTGTAGAGCAAGCCCATTAATAACATCCAGCCTTATCCCCCGCAAAACAGACCAATTGTTTCTCTTGTCAGTTTGTTTTCTTTGATTCCTACTCTGACAAAATGAACAAAAAATTCAAAAGGGCTCTAACCATTGACAGCTTCTGTGTGGAGAGGGAGCAGACTTCAAATGCTGAGGAGACTAGGAACAGAATGTCCCCAGATGTATCCCCTGGGAGGGATATAAGCTGCTCCTCAATACAAAAGAACCTCATAGAGGAAATCAAAAGGGCTCTCACAAGAGAGCTGGAAGAGAGATGGGAAAAAGAAAGGGAAGCTTGGCAAGAGAGCCTGGAGAAGTCATCCCATGCATTCAAAGACAGAATGGATAAAGAAATCAAATCATTGAGAAACAAGATTAGTGAGCTGGAAAAGGTAAACAACTCCAAGGAAAACAGGATTAGTGAGCTGGAAAAGGTAAACAACTCCAAGGAAAACAGGATTAGAGAGCTGGAAAAAGAAATCAGCTCTCTAAAAAATAAAATGGATACAATGGAAAAAAATTCCATAGAAGATAAAAACTCAATTGGACAATTACAAAGAGATATAAAAAAAGTGAGTGAAGAAAATACATCATTGAAAATTAGACTGGAACAAGTAGAAATGAATGACTCAAGGAGAAACCAAGAGGGAGTCAAGCAAAACCAGAGAAATGAAACAATTGAAAAGACTGTCAAGTACCTTACCAGAAAGACAACAGACCTGGAAAACAGATCCAGGAGAGACAATTTGAGAATAATCGGACTCCCTGAAAAATGGGAGGAAAAAAAGAGCTTGGACACCATTTTCGAGGAAATTATCAAAGAGAACTGCCCAGACGTTTTGGAAACAGAGGGTAAAATAGACATTGAGAAAATTCATCGATCACCTACTGAAAGGGACCCTAAAATCAAAACGCCAAGAAATATAGTGGCCAAGTTCAAGAACCATCAGACAAAGGAAAAGATATTGGAAGCTGCTAGAAAAAAACAATTCAGATATGGAGGATCCACAATAAGGATAACACAGGATCTAGCAGCATCCACATTAAAAGAACGCAGGGCCTGGAACATGATATTCCGAAAGGCTAAGGAACTTGGTATGCAGCCAAGAATAACTTACCCAGCAAGAATGAGCATCGTTTTCCAGGGAAGAAGATGGACATTTAACGAAATAAATGAATTCCATCTATTTTTGATGAAAAAACCAGACCTACATAAGAGGTTTGATCTTCAAATACAGAACTCAAGAGACTTCTAAAAAAGGTAAAAAGAAATCTTGAGAACTATACTTCTGTCAAAAAAATATGTAAAGAACATATGTACAATTTGTCTTAGAAACTAGAGGTGGAAAGGAGATTATATCATAAAAAAGTATAAAGTGGTGGTACTACATCTCATGAAGAGGCAAAGGTAACCTATTATATCTGAGAGAAAGAAAGGAGGGAGATGAACATAGCGTGTATCAATAGACATATTCGATTTATGGTGAAACTTCTTCCACTTCATTGAAAAGTGAAAGGGAAGGAGTAAGCTAAGGGGAAGGGAATACAGTAATTTCGAGGAAAAGGGGTAAAATAAGGGGAGGATCTTTAAGGTGGGGGAGGGATCCTAAAAAGGGAGGGCTGTGAAAAGCAAGTGGTGTTTACCAGTTTAATACTGGATAGGAGGGTAAAAGGGAAGGAAAGGGGAAAAGCATAAGCAGGGGTTAATAGGATGGCAAGCAATATAGAATTAGTCCTTCTAACCATAAATGTGAATGGGGCAAACTGCTTCATAAAGAGGAAGCAGTTAGCAGACTGGATTAAAAGTCAGAATCCTACTATATGTTGTTTACAGGAAACACACCTGAAACAGGATGAGACATTCAAACTAAAAGTAAAAGGGTGGAGCAGAATCTATTATGCTTCAGGCAAAACCAAAAAAGCAGGAGTAGCCATCCTCATCTCAGATCAAGCAAAAACAAAAATTGATCTAATTAAAAGAGATAAGGAAGGGCATTATATCCTGCTAAAGGGAAGCATCAATAGTGAAGCAGTATCAATATTAAACATGTATGCACCAAGTGGTGCAGCATCTAAATTCTTAAAAGAGAAATTAAGAGAGCTGCAAGAGGAAATAGATAGCAAAACTATAATAGCGGGAGATCTCAACCTTGCACTCTCAGAATTAGATAAATCAAACCACAAAATAAATAAGAAAGAAGTCAAAGAGGTAAATAGAATACTAGAAAAATTTGATATGATAGATCTTTGGCGAAAGCTAAATGGAGACAGAAAGGAATATACTTTCTTCTCAGCAGTTCATGGAACCTATACAAAAATTGATCATATACTAGGGCATAAAAACCTCAAAATCAAATGCAGTAAGGCAGAAATAGTAAATGCATCCTTTTCAGACCATAATGCAATCAAAATAACATTTAATAAAAAGCCAGGGGAAAATAGACCAAAAAATAATTGGAAACTAAATAATCTTATACTAAAGAATGATTGGGTAAAACAACAAATCATAGACATAATTAATAACTTCACCCAAGAAAATGACAATAATGAGACATCATACCAAAATGTGTGGGATACAGCCAAAGCAGTAATTAGGGGAAGTTTTATATCTCTACAGGCCTACCTGCATAAAATAGAGAAAGAGAGGGCCAACGAATTGGGTTTACAACTAAAATTGCTAGAAAAGGAACAAATTAAAAACCCCCAGACAAACACAAAACTTGAAATTCAAAAAATAAAAGGTGAGATTAATAAAATTGAAAGTAAAAAAACTATTGAATTAATTAATAAAACTAAGAGTTGGTTTTATGAAAAAACCAACAAAATAGACAAACCCTTAGTAAACCTGATTAAAAAAAGGAAAGAGAAAAAGCAAATTGATAGTCTTGAAAATGAAAAGGGTGAACTCACCACTAATGAAGAGGAAATTAGAACAATAGTTAGGAGCTACTTTGCTCAACTTTATGCCGATAAATTCGATAACTTAAATGAAATGGAAGAATACCTTCAAAAATATAGCTTGCCCAGATTAACAGAAGAAGTAAGTAGTCTAAATAGTCCCATCTCAGAAAAAGAAATAGACCAAGCTATTAACCAACTTCCTAAGAAAAAGTCCCCAGGACCAGATGGATTTACAGGTGAATTCTACCAAACATTTAAAGAACAACTAACTCCAATGCTATGTAAACTATTTGAAAAAATAGGGATTGAAGGAGTCCTACCAAATTCCTTCTATGACACAGACATGGTACTGATACCTAAACCAGGTAGATCGAAAACTGAGAAAGAAAACTATAGACCAATTTCCTTAATGAATATTGATGCTAAAATCTTAAATAAGATATTAGCAAATAGACTTCAGAAAATCATCCCCAGGATAATACACTATGACCAAGTGGGATTTATACCAGGAATGCAGGGATGGTTTAATATTAGGAAAACTATTAGTATAATTGACCATATTAATAATCAAATTAATAAAAACCATATGATCATCTCAATAGATGCAGAAAAGGCATTTGATAAAATCCAACATCCATTCCTACTAAAAACGCTTGAGAGTATAGGAATAAATGGACTATTCCTTAAAATAATAAGGAGCATATATTTAAAACCTTCAGTAAACATCATATGTAATGGTGATAAACTAGAACCTTTCCCTGTAAGATCAGGAGTGAAACAAGGTTGCCCACTATCACCATTACTATTCAATATAGTACTAGAAACTCTAACCTCGGCAATAAGAGCCAAGAAAGAGATCCAAGGAATTAGAGTAGGAAATGAAGAAATCAAATTGTCACTTTTCGCAGATGACATGATGGTATACTTAGAGAACCCCAAAGACTCTGCTAAAAAGCTATTAGAAATAATTCAGAATTTTAGCAAAGTCGCAGGATACAAAATAAATCCACATAAATCCTCAGGATTTTTATACATTACCAACACAATCCAACAGCAAGAGATACAAAGAGAAATTCCATTCAAAATAACAGTCGATAGTATCAAATATTTGGGAATATATCTACCAAAGGAGAGTCAGGAATTATATGAGCAAAATTACAAAACACTTGCCACAAAAATAAAGTCAGATTTAAATAATTGGAAAGACATTCAATGTTCTTGGATAGGCCGAGCGAATATAATAAAGATGACAATACTCCCCAAACTAATCTATTTATTTAGTGCTATACCAATCAGACTCCCAAGAAACTATTTTAATGACCTAGAAAAAATAACAACAAAATTCATATGGAAGAATAAAAGGTCGAGAATTGCAAGGGAACTAATGAAAAAAAAGTCAGAGGAAGGTGGTCTAAGTGTACCTGATTTAAAGCTATATTATAAAGCAACAGTCACCAAAACCATTTGGTATTGGCTAAGAAATAGACTAGTTGATCAGTGGCATAGGTTAGTTTCACAGGACAAGATAGTGAATAAAAATAGCAATCTAATCTTTGACAAACCCAAAGATCCCCAATTTTGGGATAAGAATTCATTATTTGACAAAAACTGCTGGGAAAACTGGAAATTAGTATGGCAGAAACTAGGCATGGACCCACATTTAACACCACATACTAAGATTAGATCAAAATGGGTCCAAGATTTAGGCATAAAGAACGAAATCATAAATAAATTGGAGGAACATGGGATGGTTTACCTCTCAGACTTGTGGAGGAGGAAGGAGTTTGTGTCCAAGGGAGAACTAGAGACCATTATTGATCACAAAATAGAACATTTTGATTACACCAAATTAAAAAGTTTCTGCACAAACAAAACTAATGCAAACAAGATTAGAAGGGAAGTAACAAATTGGGAAAAAATTTTTACAGTTAAAGGTTCTGATAAAGGCTTCATCTCCAAAATATACAGAGAATTGACTTTAATTTATAAGAAATCAAGCCATTCTCCAATTGATAAATGGTCAAAGGATATGAACAGACAATTTTCAGATGATGAAATTAAAACCATTTCCACTCATATGAAAGAGTGTTCCAAATCACTATTGATCAGAGAAATGCAAATTAAGACAACTCTGAGGTATCATTACACACCTGTCAGATTGGCTAAGATGACAGGAACAAATAACGATGAATGTTGGAGGGGCTGTGGGAAAACTGGGACACTGATGCATTGTTGGTGGAGTTGTGAAAGAATCCAACCATTCTGGAGAGCAATCTGGAATTATGCCCAAAAAGTTATCAAAATGTGCATACCCTTTGACCCAGCCATACTACTACTGGGCTTATACCCCAAGGAACTACTAGAGAAGGGAAAGGGTCCTGTATGTGCCAAAATGTTTGTGGCAGCCCTTTTCATAGTGGCTAGAAGCTGGAAGATGAATGGATGTCCATCAATTGGAGAATGGTTGGGTAAACTATGGTATATGAATGTTATGGAATATTACTGTTCTATAAGAAATGACCAACAGGAGAAATACAGAGAGGCTTGGAGAGACTTACATCAACTGATGCTGAGTGAAACGAGCAGAACCAGAAGATCATTATACACTTCAACAATGATACTGTACGAGGATGTATGCTGATGGAAGTGGATTTCTTCAACATAGAGAAGAACTAATCCAATTCCAATTGATTAATGATGGACAGAACCAGCTACATCCAGAAAAGGAACACTGGGAAATGAATGTAAACTGTTATTTTTACCTTCTGAATCCAATTCTTCCTGTGCAACCAAAAAATTCGGTTCTACACACATATATTGTATCTAAATTATACTGTAATATATTTAACATATATAAGACTGCTTGCCATCTGGGGGAGGGGGTTGGGGGAGGAAGGGAAAAAATCTGAATAGAAGTAAGTGCAAGGGATAATGTGGTAAAAAATTACCCATGCATATGTACTGTTAAAAAATGTTATAATTATAAAATAAAATTAAAAAAAAAAAAAAAAAGAATACTGACAGAGATGAAAACACAAATTTTACAGAGTATTGATTTCTATTTCTCTGATCCACCATATCCAACCATTTGTCAAGTCAAATGCTATCTCACAAAATTTCTCATATCAATCCCCTTTCCATTCATAAAGCGTTATTCTACTTTCAGGTTCTCATTACATTTCTCCTGCATTATTATAATAGTCTGCTAATTGGCTCCTGTGCTTCTATTCTCTACCTGCTTGAATTCGAATTCTGCATGACTGCAAAAATAGCCTAAAGGAATTGATGTCAATTTTTTACTCAAAAACCTTTATTGCCTGAACAATATCTAAAGGATTAAATGTCTTAGCTTTAGTCTGGCCTTGAGTTCATTCACAATCTAGCACCTACCTCCCTTGCAATAATATTTCATACTTCCATTCATGAACTTTATGCTTTTATGCTTTTGCCAAAATGGACTATTAGTTCTTCCTCAAATTCAACATTCTATCTTCTATATTTATACTTTCCCACAAGATTTTTGTTGTTGTTTTTTTGGGGTTGGGGGGTTTATATCTAGAATACATTTATTCATCTCTAAATTCTCAGAATCCTTGTCTTTTTTTAAAGCTTAATTCAGATAACAGTTACTCTGCAAAGCCTTTTTTTTTATCTCCCAGTACTAAGCCACTCCAACACTACACCTCCCTAACTGATGATTATGTCTTTTCCTGTCTTTGTCTGTGCCTCTGTCTCTGTCTCTTGGTCACTCATCCAGTTTTTCTATTTAATACACACATTTGTAACATTTCATATCCATCTATTTCCCTGTGGAAGGTAAACTCTTTGAGTAAAAATTGTCTCACTTTTGTCTTAGTATCCCTAATGCCAAAGAATGTCTTGAATGCCATGGGCACTGCATCAGTATTCTTTAAATTGAATTGAACTGTTAGAATGTGTCATCTAAAGTCTAAACTAGCACAAATCAAGACAGTTCAACAGAAAAATGGGTATATAATGATGAATTTTTGGCTCTGGCAACTCCTATATTCCACCTACTAATCAATAGAGAAGCTGTTATTTGTTGTAGTATGTAGAATACTGACAGAGATGAAAACACAAATTTTACAAAGTATTGATTTAGAACAATTAGATGTGTTGTATAAATGTTCAAAGAGAAAGGTATTCTACTTTCATCATGGACCGATAAAAAAAGAAACTAAAGTATCCATTATCCAAATAATGTACTAGCTTAAAAATGGACTTCATTTCTAGTCTACATTACTTTTGTTATTCAATTTTAATTCTCTGTAAACGTGACAGAAAAAAATAGCATTCTAAATAGATGTGAGAAGAATCCACTTATAATATATATTATATATGTATATATATATTTCTTACATACTAAGTAAATGTAAAAAAGTTGTAAATGGACAACTCACTATCCCAGAATATTCTGTCTATCCTTCTTTGTCCACTGACAAAGCTTTCTTGCTCAACTTTGTACATTATTATTAAATCTGCGAAATTCAAATAAAACAGTGTTTCATCCCTGAAGCCTTCATAAGTCTTGAATGGGATACTTCAGGGATAAATGAGATCCTTCAGGGATGAGGCACTTTTTTCTATCTTCACATTTCATTTAAAATATTTATCTTGGGGCAGCTAGGTGGCACACTGGATAGAATAACAGCCCTGAAATCAAGAGGACCTGAGTTCAAAGCTGGCCTCAGACAGTGAACACTTCCTAGCCGTGTGACCCTGGGCAAGCCACTTAACCCCAGCCTCAGCAAAAAACAACAACAACAACAAAAACATAAAATATTTATCAACATGTTTTAGCCTACTATTTACATTATAAGTAGTTAATTAGCAGAGATAGAGAGTTGCTTTATGGGTTTAAATTTGTCATTTAAATTTGGAATAGTCACTTTGACTCAATTATCTAAAACTATATGTTGCAGATGAAACTTGTCATTTGTGTTGGTAAAGAAAATTTCTTATTAGTTAATTAGTAAAGTTGGTAGAGGAGTTAACGATACCTAAATTGCTTATATAGTATCTGCCAACACTCCATCCCAAAATCTATAAACTGTATTATTTATTATTGACTATTTAAACTCTTTAAAGACTTGTCGAATCATTTCAATTGTGTCTAATTCTCTGTGATACCATTTGGGTTTTTTCTTGGCAAGCATACTGAAGTACCTTGCCATTTCCTTCCACAGCTCATTTTATAAATGAGGAATAAGGTTAACAGGGCTAAGTGATTTGCCCAGAATCACAAAGCTAAGAAGTGTTTGAGTTCAAATTTGAACTCAAAGCCTCTGCTCTACCCACTCTACCACTTAGCTGTCCTCCCTGATGATAAGCTTATAAATTTACTGCAATTCATCTCTTTCAAATTCTACTGCTTAAATAGAATGAATGTATTGATATTTCTGATGATTATGTAAAAGTTAGATTATTAGAAAACAGCATTTATTTCATGCATCTCCTAGTAAAAAGGGGGGCATTTTGGATCATCATGAACAATAAAATCACACTCTACTCCTAAAATAGGCTTTGCACATTATAAAATTTTAGTAAGTACTGATTTCTAATGAGATGTAGAGACTACAGAGCTTAATGGAGTATTTGTCACATGAGTTGGGTTTTAAAGAATTTTAGTGCCTGAATAAGGCAAAGGTTATTACAAATTTGAATCAGTAAGAGCATGGTGGGAAAGTATGAAGCATTTTTGGGAAACCGAGCAGTCCATATTGTTAGCAGCATTATACTGATGAATCTATGACAAGAAAGGGAAGTTGGAGTCAAATGATGCAGACCATGCACTGAAAGTCACAACTTAGCATGGGACTTTGTTCAGATGTTCTCAAACTTCTTTTTAAATAGAGCAAAGAAACAATTTGAATAAAACATAGGAAATAATCAGGACAACAAATTTATTGTGTGTATGTGTGTGTGTGTGTGTGTGTGTGTGTGTGTAAAATTTCACACTGGATCCAGCAGTGCCATTATTGGGTATATATCCCAAGGAAAGGAAAAACCCACATGTGCAAAAATGTTTGTAGCAGCTTTTTTTTTCCCTGTGGTAGCAAAGAACTGGAAAATGAGAAATGCTCATCAATTGGAGAATGACTGAACAAGTTGTGGTACATGAATGCAATGGAATATTATTGTTTTATAAAAAATAATGAATAAGCTGGTTTTAGAAAGACCTGGAAAGATTTACACAAATTGATGCTGAGTGAAACAAGCAGAACCAGGAATACATTGTACATAACAACAGGAAGAATTGTGATGACCAACTATTAAATATTTCATTCTTCTCAGTGATTCAGTGATCCAAAGCAATATCAATAAACTTTGGAAAGAAAATGCCATCTGCATCCAAAAAAAGAATTAAGGAGATTGAATGTAAATCAACACAAGCTATGTTCACTTCTTTTTTTCTGTTTTTTTTTTTAATCTCTCCCATCATTTTTCCATTTTGCTTTGATTTCTCTCCCAACATGATTTGTGTAATGTGTATTAAAAATAAATAAATTTATTAGAAAAAATTCGGTGGGCGGAGCCAAGATGGCAGAGAAGAAACACACGACTCAGTGAACGGCCTCACTCCCTCACAACCAATTAGATAAATTAAGTCTCAGAATTAGCTCAGGACTGACAGATACCACAAGGACTGGAAGCACGACTTACCAGCTGAAGAGAATCTGGAGTTTCAACAGGAAAGGTCAGTTCTCAGGGGAGGAATAAGAGAGACCAGCACAGACGGTGGGGTAGGGGCACACTGCGCCCATTGCGCTGGGAAGGGCTCTGGGATCAGAGAAGCCACTGAGGTAAAGGAATCTGGCACAGGCTGTTAGCTCTTCTCTGCTAATTATTTAGCAGTTCAGAAGAGAAAGCCAAAATATTTTAAAACTCAAATTAGATTTTCCCCGATCCTGGGGGTGACTCAGCAGATCTCTTGGCACCAGGGGGTGTGGCCTCAGCTACCTCCTGAGAATAGTTAAGAGATTGACAAGTGGGTGGATACGGCCCAAGGCAACACACACTGCCTAGCTTAGCTGGAGGGAGTGGAACTCAGCTCCAGGAAGTCCCAGAGAAGCGGAACCTTTGAACTAGGGACCGCGGTTTCTGGCAGACACTTCCAGTTTGAGCACAGGGGCTTCTCACGTCACCTGCTGCAGACATCCACTCCCCACCCGGACACATAGGCTGGGCTTCGTGCTGTCTTCACTATTCTACGTCCTTGAAGCACAGTAGTGCTAATCACCTCTGAGGCACCTCCAGGGAGGGGGTGGGGAACTCTCTCCCAGAGCTCTCTCTTAGCTCAGGCGCAGGGGCCGCTGCATCCATCCAGTCTGGGAGGAAGCTGGTAAAGAAGTAAATAATTTCCTACCCCAGGGACAGACCCCAAAAGATTTTTTTAAATATGAGCAAAAAAGCTAGAAAAACTATAGATTCCTTCTATACAGAGAAAGAGCGGGTATCCAACCCCGAGGAAGTTGACAGCAGAGAATCAGCAGATAACAACCTAAAGGGGAACGATTCCTGCCCCCCATCACATAACTCTCTCCTAGAAGAAGCTCTTAAAAAATTGAGGGAGATCGAAGAAAAATGGGGAAAGGAAAGGGAAGCTATGATAGAGAATAACAATGTCCTGAAATTGGAGTTGGAAAAAATAAAGAATTCACAGGAGATGCAGGGAAACAAAATTAGTGAATTAGAAAAGGTTAAAAAAACACAGGAAAGTAGGATTTCTGAATTGGAAAAGATAAAAAAGTCTCAAGAAAATAGAATTTCTGAATTGGAAAAAGAAAATAATTCTCAAAAAAAAAATTAGGGAAATGGAAAAAAATTCAATAGAGCAAAATAATTCATTTAAAAACGAAATTGGGCATTTACAAAAAGAACTAAAAACTGTGAAAGAAGAAAATAACTCCTTAAAAGTCAGGATGGAACAAATAGAAATGAATGATTCACAGAGAACCCAAGAATCAGTCAAACAAAACAAAAAAAATGAGAAGCTGGAGAACAACGTCAAATACTTACTGGGAAAATCTATAGACCTGGAAAATAGATCTAGGAGAGATAATCTGCGGATTATTGGACTTCCAGAAAACTATGACCAAAAAAAGAGCCTAGATTCTATTTTACAGGAAATTATCAAAGAGAACTGTCCAGAGATAATAGAAACAGAAGGGAAAGTAGATGTGGAAAGAATTCATCGAACTCCTTCTGAAATAGACCCTAAAAAAAGAACACCACGGAATATTGTGGCTAAGCTGCAGAATTACCACATAAAGGAGAAAATCCTGCAAGCAGCTAGAAAAAAACAATTTAAATACCAAGGTGCCACAATAAGGGTCACCCAAGATCTGGCTGCCTCCACATTAAAAGATAGAAGGGCCTGGAACCTGATATTCCGTAAGGCAAAAGATCAAGGACTGCAACCAAGAATGAACTACCCAGCTAAGTTTAGCATCTTTTTCCATGGAAGAAGATGGTCATTCAATGAAACAGAGGAATTCTATATGTTTCTAAGAAAAAAACCAGACTTAAACAAAAAATTTGATCTACATCCACAAGACTGAAGAGAAACAGAAAAAGGTACACAGAACCCTTGAGAACTGTAACTCTGTTGTGGGTATATAAAAAATACTCAAGGATAATTTGATTTTACTGATATAAAAGAAAAAAAGGGGGGTGTAGTAAAGGGAAGGACGTCGGTTCAGAAAAAGGGGAAGGAATGATAAAAAGAGGGAAACTACATCCCAGGAAGAGGCATAGAAAATACACCATATCTGAGGGAACTTAGTGAGGGGGAGAATCATTGTGTGAATCTTACTCTCATCAGAAGAGGCTCAAAGAGTAAATAATTAACATATTTGTTTTTCAGAGAATTTTCTCTCACCTCATTAAAAGGGGGGAGAGGAAAAGGGAAAAGGAAAAGGAGAATAAGTGAAGGGACTTGGAGGGAGGGGGGAGGGATCCTAAAAAAAAAAAAAAAAAAAAAAAAAGAGAGGGAGGGTTGTGCATCACAAGGGGGGGTCTGTAAATTAAATATCGGGGAGGGGGATCAGGGGGGTCAAGGGAAAAAAGCATAATCTGGGGATAATACGATGGCAGGAAATACAGAATTAGTAATTTTAACTGTAAATGTAAATGGGATAAACGATCCCATCAAACGGAGACAGATAGCAGATTGGATCAAAAAGCAGAACCCTACAATATGTTGCCTACATGAAACACACTTAAAGCAGGGAGATACATACAGAGTAAAGGTAAAAGGTTGGAACAGAGCCTATTATGCTTCAGGTAAAGCCAAAAAAGCAGGGGTAGCTATCCTTATCTCAGATCAAGCAAAAGCAGAAGTAGATCTCATTAAAAAAGATAAGGAAGGAAACTATATCCTGCTGAAAGGTAGCATAAATAATGAAGCCATATCAATACTAAACATATATGCACCAAGTGGTATAGCATCTAACTTTCTAAAGGAAAAGTTAAGAGAACTGCAAGAAGAAATAGACAGTAAAACTATAATAGTGGGAGATCTCAACCTTGCACTCTCAGATTTAGACAAATCAAACCACAAAACAAACAAGAAAGAAATTAAAAAAGTAAATAGAACATTAGAAAAACTAGGTATGATAGACCTTTGGAGAAAACTGAATGGCAATAGGAAGGAATATATTTTCTTCTCAGCAGTTCATGGATCCTATACAAAAATTGACCATATATTAGGACATAAAGATCTCAAAATTAAATGTAGGAAGGCAGAAATAATAAATGCCTTCTTCTCAGATCACAATGCAATAAAAGCTACATTCAGTAAAAAGTTAGGGGTAAATAGACCAAAAAGTAATTGGAAACTGAATAATCTCATCTTAAAGAATGACTGGGTGAAAGAACAAATTATAGAAACAATTAACAATTTCACCCAAGATAATGATAATGATGAGACATCATATCAAAATCTTTGGGATGCAGCTAAAGCAGTAATAAGGGGAAATTTTATATCTTTAGAGGCTTATTTGAAGAAAATTGAGAAAGAGAAGATTAACGATTTGGGCTTACAACTTAAAAGGCTAGAAAAAGACCAAATTATAAACCCCCAACCAAAAATTAAACTCGAAATACAAAAATTAAAAGGAGAAATCAATAAAATTGAAAGTAAAAAAACTATTGAATTAATAAATAAAACCAAGAGTTGGTTTTATGAAAAAGCCAATAAAATAGATAAACCTTTGGTAAATTTGATCAAAAAAAAGAAAGAGGAAAATCAAATTGATAGTCTTACAAATGAAAAGGGGGATCTTTCCACCAATGAAGAGGAAATTAGAGAAATAATAAGGAGTTACTTTGCCCAACTTTATGCCAATAAATTTGATAACTTAAGTGAAATGGATGACTTTCTCCAAAAATATAGGCTCCCTAGATTAACAGAGGAGGAGATAAATTGCTTAAATAGTCCCATTTCAGAAAAAGAAATAGAACAAGCTATTAATCAACTCCCCAGGAAAAAATCCCCAGGGCCAGATGGATTCACATGTGAATTCTACCAAACATTTAAAGAACAATTAGCCCCAATGTTATATAAATTATTTGAAAAAATAGGGGATGAAGGAGTCCTACCAAACTCCTTTTATGACACAGACATGATACTGATACCTAAACCTGGTAGATCGAAAACTGAGAAAGAAAATTATAGACCAATCTCCTTAATGAATATTGATGCTAAAATCTTAAATAAGATATTAGCAAAAAGACTTCAGAAAATCATCTCCAAGATAATACACTATGATCAAGTAGGATTTATTCCAGGAATGCAGGGCTGGTTTAATATTAGGAAAACTATTAATATAATTGACCATATTAATAATCAAATTAATAAGAACCATATGATCATCTCAATAGATGCAGAAAAAGCATTTGACAAAATCCAACATCCATTCCTACTAAAAACTCTTGAGAGTATAGGAATAAATGGATTATTCCTTAGAATAATCAGGAGTATATATTTAAGACCGTCAGTAAGCATAATATGCAATAGAAATAAACTGCAACCTTTCCCAGTAAGATCAGGAGTGAAACAAGGTTGCCCACTATCACCATTACTATTCAATATAGTACTAGAAACGCTAGCCTCGGCAATAAGAGCCGAGAAAGAGATTCAAGGAATTAGAGTAGGAAATGAGGAAATTAAACTGTCACTTTTTGCAGATGACATGATGGTATACTTAGAGAACCCCAAAGACTCTGCTAAAAAGCTACTAGAAATAATTCAAAATTTCAGCAAAGTGGCAGGATACAAAATAAATCCACATAAATCTTCGGCATTTTTATATATCACTAACCAAATGCAACAGCAAGAGATACAAAGAGAAATTCCATTCCAAAAAAATGTTGAGAGTATAAAATATTTGGGAATCCATCTACCAAAGAAAAGTCAGGAAGTATATGAGAAAAATTACAAAACACTTGCCACAAAAATAAAATCAGATTTAAATAATTGGAAAGACATTCAGTGCTCTTGGATAGGCCGAGCGAATATAATAAAGATGACAATACTCCCCAAACTAATCTATTTATTTAGTGCTATACCAATCAGACTCCCAAGAAACTATTTTAATGACCTACAAAAAATAACAACAAAATTCATATGGAAGAATAAAAGGTCAAGAATTGCAAGGGAACTAATGAAAAAAAACTCAGAGGAACGTGGTCTAAGTGTACCTGATCTAAAGCTATATTATATAGCAGCAGTCACCAAAACCATTTGGTATTGGCTACGAAATAGACCGGTAGATCAGTGGAACAGAATAGATACAAAGGACAAAAAAGGGTACATCTATAGCAATCTAATCTTTGACAAACCCAAAGATTCCAACATTAGGGATAAAAATTCATTATTCGGAAAAAACTGTTGGGAAAACTGGAAATTAGTATGGCATAAATTAGATATGGATCCACACTTAACACCATATACCAAGATAAGATCAAAATGGGTCCATGATTTAGGCATAAAGAGGGAGATAATAAATAGATTAGAGGAACAGAGGATAATCTACCTCTCAGACTTGTGGAGGAGGAAGGAATTTATGACCAGAGGAGAACTAGAGATCATTATTGATCACAAAATAGAAGATTTTGATTACATCAAACTAAAAAGTTTCTGTACAAATAATACTAATGCAAACAAGATTAGAAGGGAAGTAACAAATTGGGAAAATATTTTTAAAAACAAAGGTTCTGACAAAGGTCTCATTTCCAAAATATATAGAGAACTGACCATAATTTATAAGAAACCGAACCATTCTCCAATTGATAAATGGTGAAAGGATATGAACAGACAATTCTCAGAGGAAGAAATTGAAACTATATCCACTCACATGAAAGAGTGTTCCAAATCACTACTGATCAGAGAAATGCAAATTAAGACCACTCTAAGATACCACTACACACCTGTCAGATTGGCTAAGATGACAGGAACAAATAATGACAAATGTTGGAGGGGATGTGGGGAAATTGGGACACTAATACATTGCTGGTGGAGTTGTGAAAGAATCCAGCCATTCTGGAGAGCAATCTGGAATTATGCCCAAAAAGTTATCAAACTGTGCATACCCTTTGACCCAGCAGCGCTACTACTGGGATTATATCCCAAAGAAATACTAAAGAGCGGAAAGAGACATATATGTGCCAAAATGTTTGTGGCAGCTCTTTTTGTTGTAGCTAGAAACTGGAAGATGAATGGATGTCCATCAGTTGGAGAATGGTTGGGTAAATTGTGGTATATGAAGGTTATGGAATATTATTGCTCGGTAAGAAATGACCAGCAGGAGGAATATAGAGAGGCCTGGAGAGACTTAAATCAACTGATGCTGAGTGAAATGAGCAGAACCAGAAGATCACTGTACACTTCAACAACAATACTGTATGAGGATATATACTGATGGAGGTGGAAATCTTCAACATAAAGAAGATACAACTCACTTCCAGTTGATCAATGATGGACAGAGGTAGCTACACCCAGAGAAGAAACACTGGGAGGGGAATGTAAATTGTTAGCACTAATATCTGTCTGCCCAGGTTGCATGTACCTTCGGAATCTAATGTTTATTGTGCAACAAGAAAATGATATTCACACACATGTATTGTACCTAGACTATATTGTTACACATGTAAAATGTATGGGATTGCCTGTCATCGGGGGGAGGGAATAGAGGGAGGGGGGGTAATTTGGAAAAATGAATACCAGGGATAATATTATTAAATATATATATATATATATATATATATAAAATAAAAAAAAATTAAAAAAAAAAAAAGAAAGAAAAAATTCACGCAGGAACTTTTTACCATGCAATTACCATGATATTTAAATATCATAATAGCTGCTTAAATTTTTTTGGAAGTGTTGAAATATACAGAGAAACTCTCATAAAGATTCTAGGAAAATAGATAAGCTGATAGAACCATTTTCTGATTTTATTTTGGATGAATTTCAAAGGCTGTAGTAAACAGATATTATGGAAATGGTCATTTTACTAATTCCAGGAAAATAGCATTGTGATAATTATCAAAGATAATAGCACATATTTTAAAATTGTGGGCCCCAGAGCTAGACTATATTTACTAATCCACCTTTGGATCATGGTTAGTAGTTCCTTCGGACTGAATATCTAATTTTATTTCTGTCTGTATACTTCTTACATTCTTCTCCTTCTCTCTAATCACATGGTTCTCCTTAGTTCAGAATTGCTTTATTCTCTCCTAGACTCTTGCAATGGTTACCTATTTGGGTTATTTTACTCATCTTCTTTCTTTGGTATATCGTCCACACAGTTGCCAAAATGATTGTCCTAAAGTATACTCCTCCACTCAATAACTTTCAACAACTCCATATTGCTTTGAGAATCAAGTATAAACTCTTTGTGGCTTTAAAGTTCTTTGCAATCTGGCTTCAATTCACTTTGTTTGCTTTATTGTATATTATTCTTCTATATACACTTTGACAGTGAAACCAGACTTGCTTTATTGCTACTTCTCACTCATTATATCTAGTTGTTTATCTCTGTATCTTTGTTTTGCATGCTCCCTAATCCCCCAATCCTGGAATCAATTCCCTCCTTGTCTTTATATTCCTTGTTTCCTTCTCAATTTAGCTCAAATTGTACCTTTAACAATATTCCTTATCTCCCCAAGTTCTAATACCCTCCTTTCCACCTTATATTATATATTTTATATGTATATGTATATATATATGTATATATATATATATATATATATATATATATATATATATATATATATATATATATATATATATATATATATATATATATATATATATATATATATATATATATTGAGGATTGGAATTATTTAATATTTGTCTTTGTATACTTGGCATCCAAGACAGCGTCCAGTATATAATAGGCACTTAATAAGTGCTTGATTGACTGGCATGATTTAGCACAACATTGTACTTATAAAATGTACATGCATGAATGGCAACGTGGGTCACTTTCTCTATTTCTGTCCTTTTGGGCTCTGATAATATGACCCTACTCAAGGATAGTAAGAAAGACATCTCTTTCTCTTCTTACCTACTTAGTTGTTCCTTCTCAGACTCCTTAGCAAGATTTTCATCTAGGTCATGCCTATTAATCATGGGTATACCCTAGGAATCTATCCCAGGAACTCTTCTGTTTTTCCTCTATATTACCTCATTTGGTGATCTCATCACTTCCCACGGAACCAATTATTTCTATTCTAATGATTCTTAAATTTACTTATGCAGTTCTAGCATCTAATCTGGCTTCCATCCTTGTACCCACAATAACATATTGAACATAGTGTACTGGATATCTCATAAACATCATAAACTCAATATATACAGAACTAAATCTGCTATCTTTACCTCCAAACCCTACCCTCTTCCTAATTTCCTTTTTACTCTCAAGACCATTGTCATTCTCACAGTCACTCAGATTTGCAACCTAGGTTTCATTCTGGACTCTTCAGTCTTTCTTACCTTCCATATCTACTATGCCAATTTTATTTTCCTAACACCTTCCAATTACCTCCTTTTTCTCCTCATCCTGTTACTACCCTGATGCAGGACCTCATTCCCTCACTTCTTGGATTATTGAAATAACTTGCTGGTTAGTTTGCCTGCCTCAAGACTCTTCCCCATCTCAGTCAAATGTTAAATTAAACTTCTAAAATGAAAGTGGGACATTTGTCTTAGGTTCAATAAGATCCAATGGCTCCTTGTTACTGGCAGGAGAAAATAAAAAATATTTTGTTTGACTTTTAAAGTCCTCTATAACTTGATCCTTTCCTAGCTTCCTAGTCTTATACATTATACCTCCTTTCCCCATGCACCCTAAAATTCAGTGACACTGTTTTCTTTGCTATTCCTCTCCAGTGACACTCTGTAAATCTTCTCTGAGTCTTTTCACTTGAATTCCCTTATGCCTGGGGCATTGTGATTTCTACTTCCTAGTTTCAGTGGTTTTCTTCAAGTCTCTGTTACACTCCCATCTTTTAAAAGAAACTTTTACCAAGCCTCCTAAATCTTATCTCCAATTTATCATAATGTGTGTGTGTGTGTGTGTGTGTGTGTGTGTGTGTGTGTTGTTTGTTATTTACTTGTTATCACTTCCATTTGTCTGTGAGCTCCTTGTTGAAACCAAGGGTAGCCCTGCACCTTTCTTTATATCCACAGAACTTAGGCACAGTGATTTGAAATCAATAGGCATTTATAAATACTAGTTGAATGATTAATCATTCAACTTGCTCCAGAGTAACCCTAATAATTCCTATAGACTAATCGCCTTCACTCTAAGGATAACCACTTAAATTTTTATATACATGGTTAGAGAAAGTATGGCAACAAAAAAGAGGCTTCACAATTCAAAATGGTCCTTTCATTCTACAGTCTTGTATAAAGGTGGCAAAAATGATTTCCTTCCTTCCTTCCTTCCTTCCTTCCTTCCTTCCTTCCTTCCTTCCTTCCTTCCTTCCTTCCTTTGTTCCTTCCTTCTCTTCCTTCATTCCTTCCCTCTTTAACTTCCTTCCTTCTTTCCTCCCTTTCTTTCTATCTTTTTTGTTATGCCTTCCATCCTTTCTTCCTTCTCCTTTTCCTCTTCTATATCTTCCCTCTTCTCTTTTCCCTTCCTCTTCCCCTTCCCCTTCCCCTTCCTGTTCCCTTTCCTGTTCTTACTTTTCTCTCTCTCTCTCTCTCTCTCTCTCTCTCTCTCTCTCTCTCTCTCTCTCTCTCTCTCTCTCTCTCTCTTTCTTCCTTTCTTTCTTTCTTCTTTTTTTCTTCTTATTATCATTATTGAATTAGAGTTTTGTGATCTAAGTTCACTTATAGACTTACTGAAAACTTCTTAGGACTAACTCCAACAGCAAATAGGACAGAATTTTTACTGGTTACATGCACCTTTTCTTACATTCTTATAATCTTTTGCTAGATATCTATATTTTGAAAACTTTTAAATCTGTATAATTTTAAAATTATGCATATTCAGTATGGTGATAGGAAATCACAACTTTTAACTTTTTAGAGAACAACACTGTATCCATTTATGTAATGATGATCTGGTTCCAGGATAGTTTATCTATTAAATTCTTTAAAATATGTTATTTTTTGTAGTTGTCATCCAGATATATATCATATTTTACCATGAAAATAGAAAATTTCTACTTCTAACAATTTTATTGTTATTATTATTTAGATGTCTTCCCATCATCTTCCCTTGAGATTACAAAGGAAAAAAAAAAGTAGTATGTTCCTTTGATTGTTATTGCATAGATGGATCAAAAAAACAACTTTTGTAGTAAAAGAATCAAAGTTACCAGTGATCATTATGTCATCATTATAACATGAAGCCATATGAAGTTTTTAAATGGTACAATTTGTTTCCAGTTTTGTTTTGCTAAGTATGCTATAGTACATAACAAATATGTCCATGTATTCAGTCCACATTGGGCAAATGCAAGGTGTGACTCCTTTAGGAGGCAGCACCATCTGTATTGATCCCTTTCTGGGAGGTGGGATATTGCTTGTTCAAATTTTTTGTCATGTATCTTGCTTTCTTTGTGGTCCCAGTACATGAAAAGAATGCAAGTTGTTCTACTATCCTTTGTCACACTGATCTTCACAACAGTTTTGAGTAGTGCCAACCTGACCAATCAATGATATTGCCAGAGCCAAATTTGCTAATTTTTGTCAATGTTCCTACCAGACTTTCACAGCTGCAGTCATGGTCACAAGGACCATTATCATTAATCATTAATCCCTTACTATTTAACACCCTAGTTAGCATTACTCTACTTTGTTATCTCATACCATGTCCCACTCTTCCAAACATAATAACATGAACAGTAGTTCCAAGAGCTTAATATTTGAGCATATAGTTGAAGAAACCAGAAAAGTAAGGTCAGAGTATATGAACACAATTTGCTCTAATTTTATTTTCAAATGTCTTTCTTGGATTTCATCTAACAAAGCAAGATTTTTAAGGGAGGCAATATTGTCAAGTTGAACAAATATAAATCTTGAAATCAGCAGAAACTTGGTTTCCATTCATGTCAGTGACATTCATTAGCCAAGGAACAACAGAGAAGTTACTGGACCTCTCTAAACCTCAGTTTTTGTTTTTTTTTGTTTTGTTTTGTTTTTTTAATCTGAAAATGCATTAGTAATACTTTACATACCTTAATTACAGAGTTGTTGCAAGGACCAAAGGAGATAATATAAATGAAGAGCTTTGCAACCTTTTGTTGGTCAAAAGTAGCAACATTCTCTAAGGGATCTTTTCACTAACATATTTCCTATTCTAGGAGCCTAAGCACAAAATTCTCTTGTTTTGAATGCACATAAATTCAGAAGTTGTATCATTTTGGATTATTTATTCATAGATTTAATTATAGCTCAACATAAATGAGTACAACTTGGCTCAGTATGCATCCTTCATTAAAGGATTTCAAATCCATTAACTGAAAACCCATAGAAGAATTAACTCTGAAATCTAATTCTGTTAAGGTCCATACAGATATTTGTTTTGGTGCTAAAACCGTAAAATAAGCAAGACTAATCTATAGGCACTTTCTTCCTTTTAGTGATTTTTATTTACCAATAAATTGCACACTATAATCTTCAGTGCCTTACTTCTTCATAATGTACAAGAATAAATAAAAATTAAAATTCATATGTAATACATGATTAAAATGATCTTTTGGGGGGAATTTTGTTTTTCTCATTAAGCATATTTCAAATAGTTGAATTAAAGAATTAGATTTTTCATCAAAATTGTATTTTTGTGTTTCATCTTGGCAAAGAGGTGACTTTGAGTTCTTAAAGATTGTATCAGCAGAGCACAAATTGTAGCTGGTCCTTCTGCATTTCAAATATTTCAAATATAAACTCAATGCCAAATGCTGTGTCTGTCATCCAAGAGGCAGACTAAATAAATCTAGAAAGGCTTGCCATCATAAAAGTGGACATCAGATCATGGTCTCTTCTAGCTATAAAAACAGATCTAACCTTAACCCTTTATTTTTATAAATGAGGAACTGAAGTCAAGAGAGGATAAGCAAATTGCTTCAGATTACATAGATAGTGTTTAAGATAGGACTTAAACATAGCTTTTCTGACTATTAAGTATACAAATATTTCCATTACATGATGCTCTCTTTTATCTTACTCTGTTTCTCTAAATTTTTCATCCTTGTTATTTCTTAAGATGAAATAATATTCTATCACTTTCATACATAATTTGTTCAATAATCCCTCTGATAAAAGAAATCTACTTGGTTCCAAGATTTTTAATTCTACCATCCTGGGGATTACACTATACTCTGCTAAGTTTAGAACCTTTTCTGCTTTATGCCCCTGGGACAAGTAATCACAATAAGGCAAAAACCATAACAAATTTATTAACATTGCTTGAATAATTCTAAATTGATTTCCAGTTCTCAGAACTCTGAAAATGTTATATTAGTATTTTAAAAATATACTATGCCCATTTTTTTATTTCAAATTAGTTGATAATGAAGTAGAATCTTACACCTTTAAATAAATTTCATTAATTTTATTATAAGTAGTAGAAGGATTTGAGTGAAGGAATGAAGAAAGAGGAGAAGATGGAACTCATAATGAAAGGCCTCGTTTTCCCCCTCTAAAATATGAAGCAATTTCCTCAATCAAGAGGATAGTAAGAAGAAAATCATGGGAGGGTTTAGTGGAGAGGAAAGAACTGGAACAGCCACTGTGAAGACAGTGATTTAATAATAGAGATATAATGGGATTGGGCAGCAGCAATAAGGAGCCATTTATAATGGATCCCAGCAGAACAATTATGTGATTTTCTCTACATGATCAGCAGCACATATGGAGGCAAAAGGTGATGAATGGTGGAAGTAATCCAAGGTTTAATTTTGACTGGGTTCAATAAGAGATATATTAAAAGGAGTAGAGATTCAAGAAAGGAGTGAAATGTAGAACTGAATTGTTCCATCAAGGAACCAAGATAGGGAGAAGAAAACAGAGCAGCTAATGCAAAGGAGATAGCCTGGGAGAGAATTAAGATTAAGGATTGGTGGTCACCACAAGGGAAGGGAGAAAGAGACGTGAAAAGTCAAAAAAATGTAATCAGATATGGAATTTCAGAATTCTTGAACATGGGGGTGGTGAATTTGTCAGTGCCAGAAAGATCAAAGTATGATTGTTTTAGTGTACTGTTGTGGATTAAAAAAGTAATTTAGTAGAGGTGAATATACTGAGGAGCTGAGTGGCTATATGATATTTGAGGGAGATTCTATATGTTTGTTGAAGTTCTCTGGCGTAAGGGTTTGGGGAGAAAAGAAAATTGTAAGTCAGGTATAAAACTCCTTGAGGAAGAAAGAGGAGAGACTATTGTCTGTAAACAAAAATTACAAACATTTTGATTGGGTGGTAGATATGAATACCATAAACCTCAAAGGAAAAGACATTGTTGAGTGATAGAGGAAGGGAAAGAACTGGGAAGTGGGAAAGAGTATTCCGAAAACCCATCCTTGACTTTGAGCTGAGGAGAATGAATAAAGATAAAACCACTGCTGGAAAAAGTGACCAGGGAGAATGAGTTTTGGGAAAGCCAGATTTTGGTAAGAGCTAATTAATGAAGGAAATGGGAGAATATTAAACTTAAGATGAAGAGAGATTTATTTCCTACAGAATAAACATTGCAGAGGGCATAGTGGAAGGACTGTGTTGAATTAAGAAGAAACATGAAGATGAGAATGTTGAGGGAGATGACGATGAGGAATAAAGTAGTACAAGATATGGATGGGCATTTGGATAATGATCCACAGGAATTCAAAGTTATTGGGATGTGAAGGCTATGACCAAGTGTGAACATGTACATTACTGAGTAGAGTGTTCCATCATCTACCCCCAAAGGAGAAGGTTTAGCAAGAGATGAGAGGTCTGTAATCAAAGGGATGTTTGCTATTCTTTACACTGGAAATTCTTCTCATTTCAGTAGGGAGAGTGGGCTGACAATGTGTGGTTGAAGATGACTTGTGCTGGTACAGATGGAAGTGGTCACTTTAAGATAGATGGAAAATACCTGGCCTGATTTCTTATAACCTTTTCACAGGGAACACACTGAGTCCAAAAGGAAATATATACTTTAGGGCACTAGGCCACCTGTGGTCTGAGGTTTTTTCACCTGAGCAGGCTGACTGTGAGGTGACAATAGGAAGGGACAGATGGCTTTCACAGATAGAAGACTCCCAACATGTTCCTTAACAACCTTTCTTTAGGAGGCACTGACTATTGATCATAGGCAACTCATATACTTCACCTCTCATTGCTCAGTTAAGTCTGTGAGACAGAATAAGTTAATTATCTTCATTTGTATGGGGAGTCTCTTCACTCAAAGATTTTGCACACTAGAGATGTCCAAAAAATAGCTCAAGCATTCCTTGCTGGTGACAACAATCTGTAGTTCAAGTCAAACCAGACAAAAATGTTATTGGGAAACATTTTTTTAAATACCTAAAAATATAACAAAACATATATAACATTACATTTTAAAACTAAGTCAAGATGTGCTTGCAGAAAAACTTATTTGTCGATTAGTTGCACCAATTTCTACTTGATTCTGACCCAATTGCTCTATATCAATGAAATCAGAAGTCCAGACTATTAATAACAATGCCAATTTTGTCAATACATAATTCTAGAATACTATTATATAAACAAATCTGCATCTAAAACCTGATTTTTCTAAATATGATCCTTTTGAAAATTTTTTTTGTAATTGAATTATTTATTATTAAAGCACTAAGCACAAGGAGAAGTATGACTCTGTTTATGTATGTTTCTAATCATCCTTATATGCGTGTTTCAATGTTACATACATAATAACTGCAATAAAGTGTTGGGATTTTACTGACATGGAATCAGAGTGATTTCATTAATATAGAGAATTTTTGGATGACGAAACTTCCCTGTATTAAATATTCAGTTGGGACCTTCTCTGCAATCCATATTTCTGGAGAGTTGCCCAGAGCTTTGAAAGTTTAAATTATTTACCTAGGATCACACAGTCAGTCTATATATGAAAAAGGATTTAAACTCAGATTTTCCTAATGCAAAACAAGCTCTACATTAACAATTATATAACATTGATGATGATGATGATGATAGACAAGTCTCTTAACTCTGCCTGTTTCCTCATCTGTAAAATGAGTGAAAGAAGAAAAGGGCAAACTACTACAGTATCTTTGCCAAGAAAACCTCATATGGAATCACAAAGAGTCAAATATCTTTTCAAATCTTTGTCATAGATATTTAATGTAATTTTTTTCCTCTAGTCAGTTGATTATTATCTTATCCTATTTAAATTAAATTTGTTCATTCAAAATCCTTTCTATTACATGTAATCAGAATGAACAATTCTGTCCTTAGTGAAAACCTTTATTCATTATTTGATTAAAATTTTTTTCAAATAGTATATGATCTATTTTTCTTATTTTTATTTATTAGTGTTAGTGTGAACTTTAATATCTATTTTGATTTTAATGATATTGGTCTAAATCTAAATTCTGTCAGACTGATTTATAAATTTTCCAGTAGTTTGCATCTGAGTGACTTCTTTCCCCTGTTATGTTTTGAGGTGTATTGAACACATGGATTTGAATTAAATTATTACTGATTCTTCTTTGTGTGATGTTTTTTGTAGTCTTTTTTTCTATTTTTAAGCAATGTTTTCTGTTTTTAATTATTATTGCTTCATAATATTATTTGAGGTTAGGAAATTTTATTCCTTTTTTGACTTCTATTTTTTCCCACTTCCTCCTGATATTCTATTTTTTTTTTCTCATCAAGGAAGCTATTTTCATTATAGTAATTATTATTATATAATCATAAATAATTATATTTATTTATTGTAATATTCTCTAAAGTGTAATGTTCTCTGGGAGCAGATTTCTTAGGGGGCTTCTGGAGGCAGCCTTAGTTTCAGTTCAGTAATCACAAGTGCAGCCAGAGATTAAAGTCCAATTCTTTTATTGTGTCCTTCAAAGTCTTATCTGTTTTCCTGGGGCCTGGTTAGCTTTCTTAGAGGCCTATCTCTCTCTCTGGTTCCAAGAGCTCCTACTGCTAGTCCTTTGCCTCTGCCAGCTTCTGCCTCTAGCTCCCTCTGAATGAACTTCTAGTGGGCTTCTCCTCTCTGGCCCTAACAGCTGCTCCTTACATGTTCCACACTGAGTATACACCAATCATTATATCACTAGGGAACCATTATTTGTTGTAGTATTAAATCAATTCTAAACTAGATTTAACCACGATCTCCTCAATTCCACTTGCTTAGCACCTTGTAAGAATCCTAACAATTTAAATATCAAAATAAATAATATAATCATTACATTAATATCATATTATCATATAATAATAATAATAATAATGAGCATTTCCCTTGTCATTTAGTTGGATTAGCATCAAATCAGCAAATTTAAAGAACTTGTCAAAGTGACACAGATAATACATAAATGTGTCAACATTTGAACTCAGATCCTCTGATATTTATTATACCCATATCATGATAAGTTATAAAGATGAACCAGGAAATTCAAGGTAGCCTTTAGTCTCAGGCCCATGGCTCTCAGAAATTCTTACCTTTTCTGACAACAATGAATTCAGTCTTTGAGGAAGAAGGCGTAGGATGTCAGTAGGGTACATTTAACAGAAATTTGGAAGGAATAAAGTCAAATGACATTCAAGACTCATCAAACTCTCTTTTTCTCTCCATAGTTGATTTTCCTCTATCACTAAAAGTTTGTGAGTCATAAAGAACCCATTATATCTGAGTATCTATAGGATTTACAATTTGAAATAGAGGAAACCACACAGTACATAAAAGTGGTACAAATTTAGGGGACTGAATGGAAAAAAGCTAAATACCCAAATGAAAAATTAGATTTTTAAATCAACTGAAAATATGGCTGAAATTCTCATCCATTTCCTAAGCATAGTTTATTATATTAAGAGAGACAAATGCATTTAACATTCTGACAAGTTCAATTTTCCTACAGCTTTATTACCCAAATTACTTATTACCAAGAAAAATGTCAAATGTCAACTCTCTTAAAGTATGAACATGATTTTTAAGCCAGTCCATGAAGGCTTAGAGGAAGAACCAAGTAGCTTCTAGTTGTTTCTTCTAGTTAAGTCACTTGGAAAACAATTTGGGGAATTGGCATTTTCATAAAAATTGTGCTTTTGCTCACATCTCAGATTTCCAATAATTCATTTGCTTAGTAATTTAGGATTTTGATTTTAAGTTTATTTGCAAAAATTTTATTAAAGTGAATTGGTATTGAAAGTGTACTAGACTAAAGAATCAGATGGGATTCAGATATTTGTGCTCTTTGGCAATTCATCTCATCTCTTGGAAATACAGATTTCTTAATTTTAAAATGGTGATTGGAGAAGTTGTGTAAGATTTATTCCTGGTGTGCTATTACATCTTATAAGGAACACTCCCTCCTATCTCTTATAAAAGAGTTTCAGCCCCTTCCAGATTTAGTATTGTTTACTCTAAGTTTGTTTTCAATACTGATATGATATTTTATGTTGTAAGGTCTTTCCCTAACTCTGACCTTCTTTTAAAAGGAGTTTTATTACAACATAAGAGATAAGGGAATAATTTACCTGTCAGATCTTTGGAGAAAGAAGGAATTTATGACCAAGCAAGAAATAGAGAACATTATGAAATGCAAAATGCATAATTTTGATTATATTAAATTAAAAAGGTTTTGCATAAACAAATGTAGTCAAAGTTAAAAAGGAAACAGAAAGCTGGGAAACAATTTTTACAGTCAGTGTTTCTTATAAATGCCTCATTCATAAAAGATATGTAAAAATGAGTCAAATTTGTAAGAATACAAATCATTCCCCAACTGATATATGGCCAAAGGATATGAAAAGACAATTTTCAGATGAAGAAATTAAAGCCATCCAAAATCATATGAAAAATGGTATAAATCATTGTTGATTGGAGAAATTCAAATTAAAACAACTCTGAGAAACCATTTCACAGTTATCAGATTAGCTAAAATGACAGGAAAAAAAATAATGATAAATGTTGGAAGGTACATGGGAAAACTGGGACACTAATGCATTGTTGGTTGAATTGTGAACATATACAGCCATTCTAGAGAACATTTTAAAACTCTAGCCAAAGGGCTATGAAATTGTGCATATCTTTTAATGCAGCATGGTCACATTGGGTGTGTATCTCAAAGAGATCATAAAAAAGAGAAGAACTCATATGAGCAAAAACGTTTGTAATAGCTGTTTTTGTGGTGGCAAAGAATTAGAAATTGAGTAGATGCCCATCAACTGGGTAATGGCTGAATAAGTTATAACATATGAATGTAATGGAATATTATTACTCTATGAGAAATGATGAGCAGGCTGATTTATTTTCATTTTTTTATTAATTTTATAATTATAAATTTTTGACAGTATATATGCATGAGTAATTTTAATAACATTATCCATTGTATTCATTTTTCCAAATTTTCCCTCCCTCCGTCTACTCCCTCCCCTAGATGACAGGCAATCCCATATATTTTACATGTGTTACAGTATAACCTACATACAATATATGTGTGTAAATGAATTTTCTTGCTGCACATTAAGTATTGGATTCTTAAGGTATAAGTAACTTGAGTAGACAGACAGTAGTGCTAATATTTTACATTCAATTCCCAGTGTTCCTTCTCTGGATGTAGTTGTTTCTGTCTATCATTGATCAGCTGGAAGCAAGTTGTATCTTCTTTATGTTGAAGATATCCGCTTACATCAGAATACCTCCTCATACAGTATTGTTGTTGAAGTGTATAGTGATCTTCCAGTTCTGCTCATTTCACTCAATATCAATTCATGTAAGTCTCTCCAAACTTTTCTAAATTCATCCTGCTGGTCATTTCTTACAGAGCAATACTATTCCATAAGCTTCATATACCATAATTTACCCAACCATTCTCCAATTGTTGGACATCCCATTCATCTTCCAGTTTCTAGCCACTATGAAAAGAGCTCCTACAAACATTTTGGCACACACAGGTCCCTTTCCCATTTTTAGTATTTCTTTGGGATATAAGCCCAGTAGTAGCACTGCTGGATCAAAGGGTATGCACAGCTTGATAACTTTTTGGGCATAGTTCCAATTCTTTCTGAATTCTTTCACAACTCCACCAACAATGTATTAGTGTCCCAGTTTTCCCACATCCCCTCCAACATTCATCATTATTTGTTCCTGTCATCTTACCCCATCTGACAGGTGTGTAGTGGTATCTCAGAGTTGTCTTAATTTTCATTTATCTGATCAGTAGTGATTTGGAACACTCTTTCATATGAGTGGATATAGTTTCAATTTCTTTATCTGAGAATTGTCTGTTCATATCCTTTGATCATTTGTCAATTGGAGAATGGTTTGATTTCTTATAAATTAGGATCAATTCTCTATATATTTTGGAAATGAGACCTTTCTCAGAACTTTTAACTGTAGAAATATTTTCCCAATTTGTTACTTCCCTTCTAATCTTGTTTGCATTAGTATTATTTGTACAGAAACTTTTTAGTTTGATGTAATCAAAATCTTCTATTTTTATGATCAATAATGTTCTCTAGTTCTCCTTTGGTCATAAATTCCTTCCTCCTCCTCACGGCTGAGAGGTAGATTATCCTCTGTTCCTCTAATCTATTTATGATCTCATTCTTTATGCCTAAATCATGGACCCATTTTTATCTTATTTTGGTATATGGTGTTAAGCGTGGATCTATATCTAATTTCTGCCATACTAATTTCCAGTTTTCCCAACAGTTTTTTTCAAATAATGAATTTTTATCCCTAATGTTGGTATCTTTGGGTTTATCAAACACTAGATTACTATAGCTGTACCCTTTTTTGTCCTTTGTACCTAATCTGTTCCACTGATCAACTGGTCTATTTCTTAGCCAATACAAAATGGTTTTGGTGACTGCTGCTATATAATATAGCTTTAGATCAGGTATACCTAGACCACCTTCATCTGACTTTTTTTTCATATATTCCCTTGAAATTCTAGACCTTTTATTCTTCCATAGGAACTTTGTTGTTATTTTTCTAGGTCACTAAAAGAGTTTCTTGGGAGTCTGATTGGTATAGCACTAAATAAATAATTAGTTTGGGGAGTATTGTCATCTTTATTATATTCATTCGACCTATCCACGAGCACTGAATGTCTTTCCAATTATTTAAATCTGACTTTATTTTTGTGGCAAGTACCTTGTAATTTTGCTTATATAATTCCTGGCTTTTCTTTGGTAGATGGATTCTCAAATGTTTTATGCTCTCAACATTTGTTTGGAATGGAATTTCCCTTTGTATCTCTTGCTGTTGCAATTTGTTGGTGATGTATAAAAATGCTGAGGATTTGTGTGGATTTATTTTGTATCCAGAAACTTTGCTAAAGTTGTGAATTATTTCTAAGAACTTTTTATTAGAATCTCTGGGGTTTTTTAAGTATACCATCATATCATCTGCAAAGAGTGATAGTTTGATTTTCTCATTACCTACTCTTATTGCTTTAATCTCTTTCTCGACTCTTATTGCCGAGGCTAGCATTTCTACTATAATATTGAATAGTAATGGTGATAGTGGACAACCTTGTTTCACTTCTGATTTTACTGGGAAAGGTTCCAGTTTATCTCCATTACATATTATACTTACTGACGGTCTTAAATACAGAGTAGACTGATTTCAAAAAAAGCCTGGGAAGATTTACATGATCTGAGTGAAGTGAGCAGAATCAGGAGGACATTTTTTTGTTTGTTTTGTTTTGTTTTGTTTTATTTTTAATTATAACTTTTTATTGACAGAACTTATGTCTGGATAATTTTTTACAACATTATCCCTTGCACTCACTTCTGTTCCTACTTTTCCCTTCCCTCCCCTAGATGTCACATTTCTCTGAATTTCTTATTTTTCATTTCTTACAAAGCACTTATATAGATCATTATATCAATATATCAAAATTCAGCTAATCTTCAATAGATGAATGCCCAATTTATTCCCAGATCTTTACTATCACAACAATGCTATTTTAACATTATGTTATATATTACACCTTTATTTATTGACTTAGAAACTTTCTTGAATTTACAGTGGATTCCCTTGGTCAAAGATTATGAACATTTTATTCATTTTTTTGATATCCAGTGATCAATTTAATGATTCTGATATTAAAGGTCTAAGGTCCCTTCTAGTTCTAGCATTCTTTCTTCTAAGTTCCTTCCAAGTTTTCAATGGTATGATTCAATACACACACACACACACACACACACACACACACACACTCTTACATGAGATATTCCAAAGGAACGTATGATAGAGAAGAAGTATTAGACTGACAACCAGACAAAATATTCATAGAGCCATTGTGCTGACCTCATTGTTATGTGCTTGTAAAATCTGAACAATATATCAGTGCCCTACCAGGAAAATTAATTGATTCTATTTGAATGATCTTAGGAAGATTCTGGAGATCACCTAGTAGGATAAAATAATTAACAATGAAATCCTTTCTCTACTAAACTGCCAAGTATTCAAACTCTACTTCACAGACTTCAGTTCCATCAGACTGGCTATGTTGTAGGAATGCCAAATTCATACTTGCCAAAAAGACTCTTTTATGGAGAACTTACATAGGGCAAGTGTTCACATGGTGGTCAGAAAAAGTGATATAAGATGGGGCGGAGCCAAGATGGCGGAGAAGATACATGCGGTTCTTTAAGCTCCTTTCTTCCCTCACAACCAACTAGATAAAATCAGCCTCAGAAATAGCGCTGGACTGATCCACAAGGACTGGAAGCACAACTTACCAGCTGAAGAGAATCTTGAGTTCCAACAGAAAAGGTCAGCTCCCAGGGGAGGAAGAAGAAAGGCCAGCACAGATGGCTGGGTGCTGGCACGCTGAGCAGATCGCACTGGGGAGGGCTCTGGGATCAGAGAAGCCACTGAGATAGAAGAATCTGGCACAGGCTGTTAGCTCTTCTCTGCTTATAATACAGCAGTTCAGAAGAGAAATCAAGCCACTTTAAAATTTTAAAACCAGATTAGATCTTCCGGAATCCTGGGGGTGACTCAGCAGATCTTGGCACTGTGGGTGTGGCTGACATAGGCAATCCAGGTTTTCACCTGGGGGTAGTTAAGAGATTGAAAGGTGGGCGGGGCGTTAACTCATAGTGCCTGGCTCTGCTGGAGGCTGTGGAATTCAGTCCCGGGAAGTCCGAGAGAAGCAGAACCTTTGAACTAGGGACCGCGGTTTCTGGCAGACACTTCCAATTTGAGCTCAGGGGCTTTTCATGTCACCTGCTGCTGACATACATGCCCCACTGGTACGCACAGGCTGGGCTTTGTGTAACCTTTACTGTTCAGTCTCAAACCTCAGGGAAGCCGCTAGAACACAGCGCCCTCAAAACACAGCAGTGCTGATCACCTCTGAGGCACTTCCAGTGAGGGGGTGGGGAACTCTCTCCCAGAACTCTCTATTAGCTCAGGCGCAGGAGCCACTGCATCCATCCAGTCTGGGAGGAAGCTGTTAAAGAAATAAATAAATAATTTCCTACCCAAGGGACAGACCCCAAAAGATTTTTTAAGTATGAGTAAAAAGCCAAGAAAAACTATAGATTCCTTCTACCCAGAGAAAGAGTGGGTATCCAACCCCGAGGAAGTTGACAGCAGAGAATCAGCAGATAACAACCTAAAGGGGAACGATTTCTGCACCCCATCACATGACTCTCTCCATGAAGAGACTATTAAAAAGTTAAGAGAGTTTGAAGAAAAATGGGGAAAGGAAAGAGAAGCTATGATAGAGAATAACAACGTTCTGAAATTGGAGTTGGAAAAAATAAATTCACAGGCGATTCAGGGAAACAAAATTAGTGAATTAGAAAAGGTAAAAAAATCACAGGAAAGTAGGATTTCTGAATTGGAGAAGATACAAAAGTCCCAAGAAAATAGGATTTCTGAATTGGAAAAAGAAAATAATTCTCAAAAAAAAAATAATTAGGGAAATGGAAAAAAAATTCAATAGAGCAAAATAACTCATTTAAAAACGAAATTGGGCATTTACAAAAAGAACTAAAAACTGTGAATGAAGAAAATAACTCCTTAAATTTCAGGATGGAACAAATAGAAATGAATGATTCAATGAGAACCCAAGAATCAGTCAAACAAAACAAAACAAAACAAAACAAAAAAAAAAAAAAAAGAAAAGCTGGAGAATAACGTCAAATACTTACTGGGAAAATCTATAGACCTGGAAAATAGATCTAGGAGAGATAATCTGCGGATCATTGGGCTTCCCGAAAACTATGACCAAAAAAAGAGCCTATATTCTATTTTACAAAAAATTATCAAAGAGAACTGTCCAGAGATAATAGAAACAGAAGGGAAAGTAGATGTCAAAAGAATTCATTGAACTCCTTCTGAAATAGACCCTAAAAAAAGAACACCACGGAATATTGTGGCTAAGCTGCAGAATTACCACACAAAGGAGAAAATCCTGCAAGCAGCTAGAATAAAACAATTTAAATACCAAGGTGCCACAATAAGGGTCACACAAGATCTGGCTGCCTCCACATTAAAAGATAGAAGGGCCTGGAACCTGATATTCCAAAAGGCAAAAGATCAAGGATTGTAACCAAGAATAAACTACCCAGCTAAGTTTAGCATCTTTTTCCATGGAAGAAGATGGTCATTCAATGAAATAGAGGAATAACATATGTTTCTAAGAAAAACACCAGACTTGAGGGCGGAGCCAAGATGGCGGAGAAGAAACACAGGACTCAGTGAACGTCCTCACTCCCTCACAACCAATAAGATAAATTAAGTCTCAAAATTAGCTCAGGACTGATAGATATCACAAGGACTGGAAGCACGACTTACCAGCTGAAGAGAATCTGGAGTTTCAACAGGAAAGGTCAGTTCTCAGGGGAGGAATAAGAAAGACCAGCACAGACGGTGGGGTAGGGGCACACTGCGCCCATTGCGCTGGGAGGGGCTCTGGGATCAGAGAAGCCACTGAGGTAAAGGAATCTGGCACAGGCTGTTAGCTCTTCTCTGCTAATTATTTAGCAGTTCAGAAGAGAAAGCCAAAATATTTTAAAACTCAGATTAGATTTCCCCCTCCCCCACCCTGGGGGTGACTCGGCAGACTCGGCACCAGGGGGTGTGGCCTCAGCTACCTCCTGAGAATAGTTAAGAGACTGACAAGTGGGTGGATACGGCCCAAGGCAACACACACTGCCTAGCTTAGCTGGAGGGAGTGGAACTCAGCTCCAGGAAGTCCCAGAGAAGCGGAACCTTTGAACTAGGGACCACGGTTTCTGGCAGACACTTCCAGTTTGAGCGCAGGGGCTTCTCACGTCACCTGCTGCAGACATCCACTCCCCACCCGGACACATAGGCTGAGCTTCTTGCTGTCTTCACTATTCTACGCCCTCAAAGCACAGCAGTGCTAACCACCTCTGAGGCACTTCCAGGGAGGGGGTGGGGAACTCTCTCCCAGAGCTCTCTCTTAGCGCGGGCGCAGGGGCCGCTGCATCCATCCGGTCTGGGAGGAAGCTGGTAAAGAAGTAAATAATTTCCTACCCCAGGGACAGACCCCAAAACATTTTTTAAGTATGAGCAAAAAAGCTAGAAAAACTATAGATTCCTTCTATACAGAGAAAGAGCGGGTATCCAACCCCGAGGAAGTTAACAGCAAAGATTCAGAAGATAACAACCTAAAGGGGAACGATTCCTGCCCCCCATCACATAACTCTCTCCTAGAAGAAGCTCTTAAGAAATTGAGGGAGATCGAAGAAAAATGGGGCAAGGAAAGGGAAGTTATGATAGAGAATAACAACGTCCTGAAATTGGAGTTGGAAAAAATAAAGAATTCACAGGAGATGCAGGGAAACAAAATTAGTGAATTAGAAAAGGTTAAAAAAACACAGGAAAGTAGGATTTCTGAATTGGAAAAGATAAAAAAGTCTCAAGAAAATAGAATTTCTGAATTGGAAAAAGAAAATAATTCTCAAAAAAAAAAAATTAGGGAAATGGAAAAAAATTCAATAGAGCAAAACAATTCATTTAAAAACGAAATTGGGCATTTACAAAAAGAACTAAAAACTGTGAAAGAAGAAAATAACTCCTTAAAAGTCAGGATGGAACAAATAGAAATGAATGATTCACAGAGAACCCAAGAATCAGTCAAACAAAACAAAAAAAATGAGAAGCTGGAGAACAACGTCAAATACTTACTGGGAAAATCTATAGACCTGGAAAATAGATCTAGGAGAGATAATCTGCGGATTATTGGACTTCCAGAAAACTATGACCAAAAAAAGAGCCTAGATTCTATTTTACAGGAAATTATCAAAGAGAATTGTCCAGAGATAATAGAAACAGAAGGGAAAGTAGATGTGGAAAGAATTCATCGAACTCCTTCTGAAATAGACCCTAAAAAAAGAACACCACGGAATATTGTGGCTAAGCTGCAGAATTACCACACAAAGGAGAAAATCCTGCAAGCAGCTAGAAAAAAACAATTTAAATACCAAGGTGCCACAATAAGGGTCACCCAAGATCTGGCTGCCTCCACATTAAAAGATAGAAGGGCCTGGAACCTGATATTCCGTAAGGCAAAAGATCAAGGACTGCAACCAAGAATGAACTACCCAGCTAAGTTTAGCATCTTTTTCCACGGAAGAAGATGGTCATTCAATGAAACAGAGGAATTCTATATGTTTCTAAGAAAAAAACCAGACTTAAACAAAAAATTTGATCTACATCCACAAGACTGAAGAGAAACAGAAAAAGGTACACAGAACCCTTGAGAACTGTAACTCTGTTGTGGGTATATAAAAAATACTCAAGGATAATTTGATTTTACTGATATAAAAGAAAAAAAGGGGGGTGTAGTAAAGGGAAGGAGGTCGGTTCAGAAAAAGGGGAAGAAGTGATAAAAAGAGGAAAACTACATCCCAGGAAGAGACATAGAAAATACACCATATCTGAGGGAACTTAGTGAGGGGGAGAATCATTGTGTGAATCTTACTCTCATCAGAAGAGGCTCAAAGAGTAAATAATTAACATATTTGTTTTTCAGAGAATTTTCTCTCACCTCATTAAAAGGGGGGAGAGGAAAAGGGAAAAGGAAAAGGGGAATAAGTGAAGGGACTTGGAGGGAGGGGGGAGGGATCCTAAAAAAAAAAAAAAAAAAAAAGAGGGAGGGTTGCGCGTCACAAGGGGGGTCTGTAAATTAAATATCGGGGAGGGGGATCAGGGGGGTCAAGGGAAAAAAGCATAATCTGGGGATAATATGATGGCAGGAAATACAGAATTAGTAATTTTAACTGTAAATGTAAATGGGATGAACGATCCCATCAAACGGAGACGGATAGTAGATTGGATCAAAAAGCAGAACCCTACAATATGTTGCCTACAGGAAACACACTTAAAGCAGGGAGATACATACAGAGTAAAGGTAAAAGGTTGGAACAGAGCCTATTATGCTTCAGGTAAAGCCAAAAAAGCAGGGGTAGCTATCCTTATCTCAGATCAAGCAAAAGCAGAAGTAGATCTCGTTAAAAAAGATAAGGAAGGAAACTATATCCTGCTGAAAGGTAGCATAAATAATGAAGCCATATCAATACTAAACATATATGCACCAAGTGGTATAGCATCTAACTTTCTAAAGGAAAAGTTAAGAGAACTGCAAGAAGAAATAGACAGTAAAACTATAATAGTGGGAGATCTCAACCTTGCACTCTCAGATTTAGACAAATCAAACCACAAAACAAACAAGAAAGAAATTAAAAAAGTAAATAGAACATTAGAAAAACTAGGTATGATAGACCTTTGGAGAAAACTGAATGGCAATAGGAAGGAATATACTTTCTTCTCAGCAGTTCATGGATCCTATACAAAAATTGACCATATACTAGGACATAAAGATCTCAAAATTAAATGTAGGAAGGCAGAAATAATAAATGCCTTCTTCTCAGATCACAATGCAATAAAAGCTACATTCAGTAAAAAGTTAGGGGTAAATAGACCAAAATGTAATTGGAAACTGAATAATCTCATCTTAAAGAATGACTGGGTGAAAGAGCAAATTATAGAAACAATTAACAATTTCACCCAAGATAATGATAATGATGAGACATCATATCAAAATCTTTGGGATGCAGCTAAAGCGGTAAGAAGGGGAAATTTTATATCTTTAGAGGCTTATTTGAAGAAAATTGAGAAAGAGAAGATTAACGAATTGGGCTTACAACTTAAAAGGCTAGAAAAAGACCAAATTATAAACCCCCAACCAAAAATTAAACTCGAAATACAAAAATTGAAAGGAGAAATCAATAAAATTGAAAGTAAAAAAACTATTGAATTAATAAATAAAACCAAGAGTTGGTTTTATGAAAAAGCCAATAAAATAGATAAACCTTTGGTAAATTTGATCAAAAAAAAGAAAGAGGAAAATCAAATTGATAGTCTTACAAATGAAAAGGGGGATCTTTCCACCAATGAAGAGGAAATTAGAGAAATAATAAGGAGTTACTTTGCCCAACTTTATGCCAATAAATTTGATAACTTAAGTGAAATGGATGACTTCCTCCAAAAATATAGGCTCCCTAGATTAACAGAGGAGGAGATAAATTGCTTAAATAGTCCCATTTCAGAAAAAGAAATAGAACAAGCTATTAATCAACTCCCCAGGAAAAAATCCCCAGGGCCAGATGGATTCACATGTGAATTCTACCAAACATTTAAAGAACAATTAGCCCCAATGTTATATAAATTATTTGAAAAAATAGGGGATGAAGGAGTCCTACCAAACTCCTTTTATGACACAGACATGGTACTGATACCTAAACCTGGTAGATCGAAAACTGAGAAAGAAAATTATAGACCAATCTCCTTAATGAATATTGATGCTAAAATCTTAAATAAGATATTAGCAAAAAGACTTCAGAAAATCATCTCCAAGATAATACACTATGATCAAGTAGGATTTATTCCAGGAATGCAGGGCTGGTTTAATATTAGGAAAACTATTAATATAATTGACCATATTAATAATCAAATTAATAAGAACCATATGATCATCTCAATAGATGCAGAAAAAGCATTTGACAAAATCCAACATCCATTCCTACTAAAAACTCTTGAGAGTATAGGAATAAATGGATTATTCCTTAGAATAATCAGGAGTATATATTTAAGACCGTCAGTAAGCATAATATGCAATAGAAATAAACTGCAACCTTTCCCAGTAAGATCAGGAGTGAAACAAGTTTGCCCACTATCACCATTACTCTTCAATATAGTACTAGAAATTCTAGCCTCGGCAATAAGAGCCAAGAAAGAGATCCAAGGAATTAGAGTAGGAAATGAGGAAATCAAACTATCACTCTTTGCAGATGACATGATGGTATACTTAGAGAACCCCAAAGACTCTGCTAAAAAGCTATTAGAAATAATTCAGAATTTTAGCAAAGTGGCATGATACAAAATAAATCCACATAAATCCTCAGCATTTTTATATATCACCAACAAAACGCAACAGCAAGCGATAAAAAGAGAAATTCCATTCCAAACAAATGTTGAGAGTACAAAGTATTTGGGAATTCATCTACCAAAGAATAGTCAGGAATTATATGAGAAAAATTACAAAACACTTGCCAAAAAAATAAAGTCAGATTTAAATAATTGGAAAGACATTCAGTGCTCTTGGATAGGCCGTGCGAATATAATAAAGATGACAATACTCCCCAAACTAATCTATTTATTTAGTGCTATACCAATCAGACTCCCAAGAAACTATTTTAATGACCTACAAAAAATAACAACAAAATTCATATGGAAGAATAAAAGGTCGAGAATTGCAAGGGAACTAATGAAAAAAAAGTCAGAGGAAGGTGGTCTAAGTGTACCTGATCTAAAGCTATATTATAAAGCAGCAGTCACCAAAACCATTTGGTACTGGCTAAGAAATAGAATAGTCGATCAGTGGAACAGATTAGATACAAAGGACAAAAAAGGGTACATCTATAGCAATCTAATCTTTGACAAACCCAAAGATACCAACATTAGGGACAAAAATTCATTATTTGGAAAAAACTGTTGGGAAAATTGGAAATTAGTATGGCAGAAATTAGATATGGATCCACACTTAACACCATATACCAAGATAATATCAAAATGGGTCCATGATTTGGGCATAAAGAATGAGATAATAAATAGATTAGAGGAACAGAGTATAGTCTACCTCTCAGACCTGTGGAGGAGGAAGGAATTTATGACCAGAGGAGAACTAGAGATCATTATTGATCACAAAATAGAAGATTTTGATTACATCAAACTAAAAAGTTTCTGTACAAACAATACTAATGCAAACAAGATTAGAAGTGAAGTAACAAATTGGGAAAATATTTTTAAAAGTAAAGGTTCTGACAAAGGTCTCATTTCCAAAATATATAGAGAACTGACCCTAATTTATAGGAAACCAAACCATTCTCCAATTGATAAATGGTCAAAGGATATGAACAGACAATACTCAGATGATGAAATTGAAACCATTTCCACTCATATGAAAAAGTGTTCCAAATCACTATTGATCAGAGAAATGCAAATTAAGACAACTCTAAGATACCACTACACACCTGTCAGATTGGCTAAGATGACAGTTACAAATAATGATGAATGTTGGAGGGGATGTGGGAAAACTGGGACACTGATACAGTGTTCGTGGAGTTGTGAAAGAATCCAGCCATTCTGGAGAGCAATTTGGAACTATGCCCAAAAAGTTATCAAACTGTGCATACCCTTTGACCCAGCATTTCTGTTATTGGGATTATATCCCAAAGAAATACTAAAGAGCGGAAACGGACCTGTATGTGCCAAAATGTTTGTGGTAGCTCCTTTTGTTGTAGCTTGAAACTGGAAGTTCAATGGATGTCCATCAATTGGAGAATGGTTGGGTAAATTATGGTATATGAAGGTTATGGAATATTATTGCTCTGTAAGAAATAACCAGCAGGAGGAATACAGAGAGGCTTGGAGAGACTTACATCAACTGATGCTGAGTGAAAATAACAGAACCAGAAGATCGCTGTACACTTCAATGCTGTATGAAGAGGTATTCTGATGGAAGTGGATATCTTCAACATAAAGAAGATCTAACTCACTTCCAGTTGATCAATGATGGACAGAAATAACTACACCCAGAGAAGGAACACTGGGAAGTGAATGTAAATTGTTAGCCCTACTGTCTATCTACCCAGGTTACTTATACCTTCAGAAGCTAATACTTACTGTGCAACAAGAAAATGGTATTTACACACATATATTGTATCTAGGTTATATTGTAACACATGTAAAATGTATGGGATTACCTGTAATCGGGGGGAGGGAGTGGAGGGAGGGAGGTGATAATTTGGAAAAATGAATTAAAAAAATTAAAAAAAAAAGAAAGAAAAAGTGATATAAGGATACTCTCAAGTTCTCTCGTAAGAATTTTGGAATTGATTATTTAACATGGGAGACATGGCACACCATGGTGTGCCCTCACAAAGAAGGTGGTGTGTTCTGTGAGCAAAGCAGAACTAAAATAACTTAAAAGAAACTGAAATATACAAATTTAGAGAATACCACCCAAATGTTCACATGGACTGTTTGTACCCAGATTTTTCTAAAACATTACAAACTCTTGTTGGTCTGATCAGTCACAGTCAGACACCTTGAGGCTTGCCTCTAACATGGCAATATGTATTTATCTGTATAGATAGTCAGATAGATATAATTTCTTACATTTCTCTTGATTTTTACTCTATAGTCACTGAAAATTATAGAAAAATGATATGCAGAGATGGGCTGGTAAATGTTTAATAAGTGATTCTCTGGGGGAGGAAATAGAATGGTAAGACACAGGTTAAAGTTTAATCTGAAGTATTATCATTTTCTCCTTCATTTTCAATCTGCAAAATCAGTAAAATAATTCATCTAACTCTAATCAATAGCTTTTGCCAATTTCCAAGGTGTAAATTTTCACACTAAAAGTTTTGCCAACTTCTCTTGTAAGCCAGATTGTTTTGTGTCTCATGCCAAATTTCAATGATTTTCATGGGTATTTATATGTTACCTTCCTCATTCAGTTGTGTGATCCTTGACTAGCTTTCTTCTTTTTATGTGATTTTAATAACCTCAATCATCCCTCTACAGGATTTCTTACCTCAAAATTGTCATCATCATTAATAATAATAATAACTGGCATTTATAAAGAATTTTACAAAACTCTTTACAAATAAGATCTCATTTTTCCTTATAACAACCCTGAGAGCTAAGTTCTATTATCATCCCCATTTTACAAGTGAAAAATTGAGAGAGTGGTAAAATAATTTATTCAAAGTGTAATTACTAGTAAGTATCTGAGGAAGGATTCAAATTTGCTCAGGTTCTCCTGATTCCAGGCTTAGATTTTTTAGTCACTGTTCTATCTAGCTGCCTCATTATTAACACAAAGCAATTTATGTAGGTTCACCATGCATCTTTCTATAACTTTTGAGAGGTTTTTAACATTATCATTCTTCTGATATCATGTTGTATTTATTAAGTGTGGAATATCATTATCAGGAGAATATTGATGGGAAATAGATGACTTTTTGTATTAATGAACAGTTTGAGATCATGAAAATGGATAAATTCAAAGGAATGCTATCTTGAACCCATGGCATAATTTGTGTAACATGCACTTATTTTAAAATAATTTTTGCTTTTCCAATTTGAAAAAGTTCATGGCAATCTTGAAGTTCTAAATTAACTAGCAGGAAAATGGTGCTCAGTAAAAGTGATGAAACTTTACCGATAAACCTAAGACAGTTTAGAGAAAAAAAATAGTGTGGATAGAGCCAGAATCAATCTTCAGTCATGTCAAACTTGGTGCGATGGAAGGTGGTAATAAAATGTCTTTCTTGTCATTGAACTGTCTATCATAAGAGAAAACAAATGTGGAAGTGATAAATGTTGAGCTGTTAATAGTCTACATTGGTTTTTATTCTCTGCTTATATTCAATTGAATTTTGACTGGATTATAATTCACAGTCAAAAGTGATGAGATACAATACCCTCAATCACCATCTGTTGCATTTCTCTGTAATGAATTGATATAAAATTATATATTCAATATGATCCTATATGATATGTCTCAGATCATTTGGGACTCTTGTACCATTTTGTTTTTGTCTCATTTAGTCATATCACTCAGTTATGTGACATTATACACCTTTGAAAGTAGTGAAAAGCAGTGCCACTGATTATAGGAACAAAGAGTAAATTATAGAAAATATTTTTAATTGTTCAAAATTCCTCTAGTTCAATTCAATATTTAATCCAACAATCATTTTTCATTCAATAAATAATATATCAGTTGTGCCATGGACTGCATTAGGTAGTATGGATAAAAGCTTTTAAAAAAAGAAGAAATATTCCCTGTCCTCAGGGATCTTATATACTATTGGGGTTGGAGAAGCAAAAAAGTTCATAAATATATAGAAATATTATCTTCAGTTCTTACAACTGTTTCTAATAATAGAATTTAACTTATAGTGAGATAGATTGGCAAATATTCTTATAAATTTTTCAAGCATAAATTGCAGAGAGTACTTTCTTTTTAAGGAAACTAATGTCATTTTCCTGACTACGTGATGTGTAATACAATAAAACCATGTTAACTAGAAGCTCTGAGAGTATTGAAAATATGAGTTACTATATCTTAAGATGCATTTTCAGTGGTAGGGAATATGTTAACAAGGTAATTGTTTATGCTTAAAAGTTATCACTTTCAAGATTTTATCTCAATTTATTCTATGTAATAGAATTTTACTTAGATAATAAAATACTGGAAGGAATTATATATTTAATCTAATTTTGCATAATTTTTAAATTTACCTGATAAGAAGACTCATTCACACAACAGTCCAGGAAAAAAAAATAGCTTTATCAGCAATGTAGCTTTCCTTAAGTGTGTGTGTGTGTGTGTGTGTGTGTGTGTGTGTGTGTGTGTGTGTGTGTGTGTGTTGAGAGGCTATGTGGCATAATGGAAAGAGTCTGTCTAAAATCAAAGAAATTAAACTTGAATCCTGATTCTGCCTTTCACTAGCTATATTACCTTAAACAAGTTATTGAGCCTATTTAATGATCCATAAAGCTTTCACATATGGAAAGAGAGGTTGATTCTTAAAGCTCCATCTTACAAGACTTTAGTGAAGAAGGAATTTAATTAAAATGTGTGTTAAATCATTTAGTGTTACATAAATATGAGTTATTAAATGAATGAATGAAACCTCCAGTTGTTAAATGATTTCCTCTCTGCTCCAAACCAAGCCTTTTTAGAGGCAAAGATTGAGGTATCAGCTACTCTTTTCAATTTTAAGGTTTATGAATCCAGGAATGAAACTTATATTATCTTCATCTACTGAACTGAAATCCACTCCAAATGTCTACTACCCATATGGTGCTTATCTTATGTAGCCTTGTATTGATAATCAGTCAGTATTTTATATCAGAGGGACTGGGTTCAAATTTCATTTCTGGCCTCTTTGTGACATTGGGAAGATCACAATCACTTGGGGATTCACATTCTTCATCTGTAGAATTCTTATCCCTGAGAACCAGGAATAAAGCTCTCTCTTCACTGCACAATAATTGTTTCACTGAATGATTATTTTACAGACTGGAAACTTACACGCACTGCCCAATTTTTGGAAAGGAACACAGAGAGAATTGTGAAATCACTGTATATTATAATTCATTCTCAAAAGTATAATTGTAGACACATTTTTTCTATAATGTTGTTTTTTATGTCTCCTGTTGATCACTATTTTTAAATTGTCCAAGTATTTATAATTTTCTCAAATGCAAAAGTCAAAAATTTCCTTTGCCAACATTTTTTTCTTTCCTATGGATACATCCTTATGTACTTTTTCATTAAAAAAAGGTGTAATTCACAATGTAGAAACTTATCAATGAGATCTTCCATTTTCGTGACAGTAAGGGTTATGTCTCTTTTTAACTGGAAGAAGTAAATAGTGGCACTCATTATCTTTTCCTTATTTGTAATTCTCAAGCTATTTTTCTGGGACAATTTCTTTGAAAATCTGCATGAATTTGAAAGTTGGATATATTTCTGAAGAGAGCAGATGTGAGCATAACTTTTCTTATTAGTTTTTGGAGAATACAAAACCTATTTGAAAACACAAGTCAATGCATTGTAAATGGACATTTATTTTAATTCCACAGGGAATAGTTTTATTCCTCCTGGTATTATGTTGCTGTTACTTTCAAAATACTCCTCACTAAAATCTCTACTTAAGGGAATAAAGAAGGGGTAAATATCAGCCTTTGTGTATTTCTGGAGGAAAAAAAAATGAGTTATCCATGACCTTGGGTGAGAAGAAAGGAAATATTTGAGGGAATGTAAAAAAATTGGATTCAGAATAAAAAAAAAATTAAAAAGGTGTAGAATATGGGCTGTAACTTTTTCATTAACTTTATAATTATAATTTTTGACAGTACATATGCATGAGTAATTTTTTAAAATTATCCCTTGTATTCATTTTTCCAAATTTTTCCCTCCCTCCCTCTACTCCCTCCCTTAGATGACAGGCAATCCCATACATATTAAATGTGTTACAGTATATCCTAGATACAATACATGTGTGTAAAACCAATTTTCTTGTTGCACGTTAAGTATTGGATTCTGAAGGTATAAGTAATCTGGGTAGAAAGACAGTAGTGCAGTTTACATTCAATTCCCAGAGTTCCTTGTCTGGGTGTAGCTGTTTCTGTCTATCACTGATCAACTGGAAGGGAATTAGATCTTCTTTGGGTTGAAGATATAAACTTCAATCAGAATATATCTTGATACAGTATTATTGGTAAAGTGTATAGTGATCTCCTAGTTCTGCTCATTTCACTCAGCATCAGTTCATGCAAGTATCTCCAAAACTCTCTGTATTCATACTGCAGGTCATTTTGTACAGAGCAATAATATTCCATAACCTTCATATACCACAATTTACGCAACCATTCTCCAATTGATAGGCATCCATTCATTTTCCAGTTTCTAGCCACTACAAAAAGAGCTGCCACAAACATTTTGGCACATACAGGTCCGTTTCCGCTCTTTAGTATTTCTTTGGGATATTAAGAATGCTGGATCAAAGGGTATGCACAGTTTGATAACTTTTTGGGCATAGTTCCAAATTGCTCTCCAGAATGGCTGGATTCTTTCACAACTCCACCAACATTGTATTAGTGTCCCAGTTTTCCCCATCCCTTCCAACATTCATCATTATTTGTTCCTGTCATCTTAGCCAATTTGACAGGTGTGTAGTGATATATCAGAATTGTCTTAATTTGCATTTCTCTGATCAGTAGTGATTTGGAACACTCTTTCATATGAGTGGCTATAGTTTCAATGTCATCATCTGAAAATTGTCTGTTCATATCCTTTGATCATTTATCAATTGGAGAATGGTTTGATTTCTTATAAATTAGGGTCAGTTCTCTATATATTTTGGAAATGAGGCCTTTATCAGAACTTTTAACTGTAAAAATATTTTCCCAAATTGTTACTTCACTTCTAATCTTGTTTGCATTAGTTTTGTTTGTACAAAAGCTTTTTAATTTGATGTAATCAAAATCTCCTATTTTGTGATCAATAATGATCTCTAGTTCTCCTTTGTTTATAAATTCCTTCCTCCTCCACAGGTCTGAGAGGTAGACTATCCTCCGTTCCTCTAATATATTTATGATCTCATTCTTTATGCTTAAATCATGGACCCATTTTGATCTTATCTTGGTATATGGTGTTAAGTGTGGGACTATATCTAATTTCTGCCATAATAATTTCCAGTTTTCCCAACAGTTTTTTTTTTTAAATAATGAATTCTTATCACAAAATTTGGTATTTTTGGATTTGTCAAACACTAGATTGCTATAGTTGTACCCTATTTTGTCCTGTGTACCTAATCTTTTCCACTGATTGACTAGTCTATTTCCTAGCCAATACCAAATGGTTTTGGTGACTGCTGTTTCATAATATAGCTTTAGATCTGGTACAGCTAGACCACCTTCATCTGACTTTTTTTTTCATATATTCCCTTGAAATTCTCAACATTTTATTCTTCCATATGAACTTTGTTGTTATTTTTTCTAGGTCACTAAAATAGTTTCTTGGGAGTCTGATTGGTATAGCACTAAATAAATAGATTAGTTTGGGGAGTATTGTCATCTTTATTATATTCTCTCAGACTATCCAAGAGCAATTAATGTCTTTCCAATTATTTAAATCTGACTTTATTTTTGTGGCAAGTGTTTTGTAATTTTGCTCATATAATTCCTGAATTTTCTTTTGTAGATGGATTCCCAAATATTTCATGCTCTCAACATTTGTTTTGAAAGGAATTTCTCTTTGTATCTCTTGCTGTTGCATTGTGTTGGTGATGTGTAAACATGCTGAGGATTTATGTGGCTTTATTTTGTATCCAGCAACTTTGCTAAAGTTGTGAATTTTTTCTAAGAACTTTTTATTGGAATCTCTTGGGTTCTCTAAGTATATTATCATATCATCTGCAAAGAGTGATAGTTTGATTTCCTCATTTCCTACACTTATTCCTTTCATGTCTTTCTCGACTCTTATTGCTGAGGCTAGCATTTCTAATACAATATTGAATAATAATGGTGATAGTGGGCAAACTTGTTTCACTCCTGATCTTACTGGGAAAGGTTCCAGTTTATCTCCATTACATATTATGCTAACTGACAGTTTTAAATATATGCTCCTGACTATTTGAAGGAAGAGTCCATTTATTCCTATACTCTCAAGTGTTTTTATTAGGAATGGATGTTGTATTTTATCAAATGATTTTTCTGCACCTATTGAGATGATCATTGGTTTTTATTAATCTGATTATTAATATGGTCAATTATACTAATAATTTTCCTAATATTAAACCAGCCTTGCATTCCTGGTATAAAACCCACTTGGTCATAGTATATTATCCTGGGGATGGTTTTCTGAATTTTTTTTGCTAATATCTTAAGATTTTAGCATCAATATTCATTAAGGATATTGATCTATAGTTTTCTTTCTCAGTTTCCAACCTACCTGGTTTCTGTGTCATAAAAGGAATTTGGAAGAACTCCTTCATCCCCTATTTTTTCAAATAGTTTATATAACATTGGGGCTAATTGTTCTTTAAATGTTTGGTATAATTCACATGTAAATTCATCTGGTCCTGGTCATTTTTCCTTGGGGAGTTGATTAATAGCTTGTTTTATTTCTTTTTTCTGAAATGGGACTATTTAAGCAGTTTACCTCCTTCTCTGTTAATTTCGGAAGCCTATATTTTTGGAGGTAGTCATACATTTCACTTAAGTTATCAAATTTATTAGCTGAAAGTTGGGCAAAGTAAATCATTACTTCTCTAATTTCCTCTTCATTGGTGGAAAGATCCCCTTTTTCATTGTTAAGACTAACAATTTGATTTTCCTCTTTCCTTTTTCTGATCAGATTTACCAAAGGTTTATCTATTTTATTGGCTTTTTCATAAAACCAATTCTTAGTTTTATTTATTAATTCAATAGGTTTTTTTTTGTTTGTTTGTTTGTTTTTTACTTTCAATATTGTTGATTTCTCCTTTTAATTTTAGTATTTGGGTTGGGGTTTTTTAATTTTGTCTTTTTCTAGCTTTTTAAGTTGCAGGCCCAATTCATTGATCTTCTCTTTCTCTATTTTATTCAAGTAAGCCTCCAAAGATATAAAATTTCCCCTTATTACTGCTTTAGCTGCATCCCACAAATTTTGGTATGATATCTCATCGTTGTTTGAAATTATTAATTATTTCTATAATTTGCTGTTTTACCAAATGATTCTTTAAGAAGAGATTACTTAGTTTCCAATTACTTTTTGGTCTATTTACCTGTAACTTCTTGTTGAATGTAGTTTTTATTGCATTGTGATCTGAGAAGAAAGCATTTACTATTTCTGCCTTCCTGCATTTAATTTTGAGATCTTTATGTCCCAATATATGGTCAATTCTTGTATATGTTCCATGAACTACTAAGAAGAAAGTATACTCCTTTCTATCACCATTCAGTTTTCTCCCAAGATCTATCATACCTAGTTTTTCTAATGTTCTATTTACCTCTTTTATTTCTTTCTTATTTGTTTTGTGGTTTGATTTATCTAATTCAGAAAGTGCAAGATTGAGATCTCACACTATTATAGTTTTGCTGTCTATTTCTTCTTGCAACTCTCTTAACTTCTCCTTTAGGAAGTTTAATGCTATATCCCTTGGTCCATATGTGTTTAGTATTGATATGGCTTCATTATCTAGGCTACCTTTTAGCAGGATATAGTTTCCTTCCTTATCTTTTTCAATTAGATCAATTTTTGCTTTTGCTTGATCTGAGATAAGGTTAGCTACCCCTGCTTTTTTGGCTTCACCTGAAGCATAATAGATTCTGCTCCCACCTTTTACCTTTACTCTGTATGTATCTCCCTGTTTTAAATGTGTTTCCTGTAAACAACGTATTGTAGAGTTCTGACTTTTGATCCAGTCTGCTATCCGCCTCCTTTTAATGAGAGAGTTCATCCCATTCACATTTACAGTTAAAATTACTAATTCTGTATTTCCTGCCATCATATTATTGTACCCTTCTCTTATTCCTCTTTTCATTTTCCCTTTTCCTCTCCCCCCTTATAATGAGGTGAGAGAGAATTCTCTGAAAAACTAATATATCAATTATTTACTCTTTGAGCCTCCTCTGATAAGAGTAAGATTCACACAATGTTTCTCCCCCTCTCTAAATTCCCTCAGATGTGATAAATTTTCTTTGCCTCTTCCTGGGATGTAGTTTCCCTCTTTTTATCTCTCCTTTTTCATTTTCTGATACTATCCCCTTCCCTTTTACTACTTCCCTTTTTATGTTATATCAGTAAAATCAAATTACCTATGTGGACTTTCTATATATCCACAACAGAAATACAGTTTTCAAGAGTTCTTTTTACCTTTTCCTGCTTCTATTGAATCTTGTGGATATAGATCAAATTTGTTGTTTAAGTCTGTTTTTTTTTTTCTTCTTTGAAACAAATGGAATTCCTCTGTTTCATTAAATGTCCATCTTCTTCTATGGAAGGAAATGCTAAACTTACCTCGGTAGTTTATTCTTGTTTGCAATCCTAGTTCTTTTACCTTTCAGAATATCAGGTTGCAGGCTCTTCTATCTGGAGGCAGCCAGATCTTGGGTGACCTTTATTGTGGCACCTTGATATTTGAATTGTTTTTTCCTAGCTGCATGCAATATTTTTCCTCAGTTTGTTAGTTCTGCAGCTTAGCCACAATGTTCTGTGGAGTTCTTTTTTTAGGGTCTTTTTCAGAATGTGTTCGCTGAGTTCTTTCAATGCCTATTTTCCCTTCTGTTTCTATTATCTTTGGACAATTCTCTTTGATAATTTCCTGTAAAATAGAATCTAGGCTCTTTTTTCATCATAATTTTTGGGAAGTTCAATTATCCTCAGATTATCTTTCCTAGATCTATTTTCCAGGTCTATAGATTTTCCCAGCAAATATTTGGCATAATTCTCCAGCTTTTCATTTTTTTTTGTTTTGTTTGACTGATTCTTGGTTTCTCAATGAATCATTTATTTCTATTTGTTCAATCCTGATTTTTAATGAGTTATTTTCTTCATTCGCTTTTTTTTAGTTCTTTTTGTATATGTCCAATTGAGTTTTTAAATGAAGTTTTTTGCTCTGTTGATTTTTTTTTTTTTTTTTAGTGAGTTATTTTCTTTTTCCAAATCACAAATCCTACTTTCTTGGGAAGTTTTTTTTTTTTTTTTTCCAATTCAGCAATCCTATTTTCCTGTGATTTTTTAACCTTTTCTAATTCACAACTTTTGTTTTCCTGAACCTCCTATGAATTCTTTATTTTTTCCATCTCAAATTTCAGGACATTGTTATTCTCTATCATAGCTTCTCTTTCCTTTCCCCATTTTTCTTCTAAGTCTCTTAACTTTTTAATAGTCTCTTCTAGAAGAGAGTTATGTGATGGGGGGGCAGGTATCATTCCCCTTTAGGGTGTTATCTGGAGACTGTCTACTTTTAGCCTCCTCAGGGTTGGATATCCGCTCTTTCTCTGTATAGAAGGTGTCAATCATTTTCTTCAGTTTCTTACTCATCGTTAAAACTCAATGGGGGGTCTGCCCTTGCTAGGAAATTTACCAGCTTCCTCCCAGATAGAGTGGAATGCCGCAAAATTGTTATGGGGCAAGAGAGAGCTCTGGGAGAGAGTTCCCCTCCCCCCAGGAATAACTCAGAGATGGTTAGCACAGCTGCATTGCAAGGAGTGTTCAGCGAGGAACCCCCTGTGTGGCCTAGCAACTTCCCTGAGGTTTGAGGCTGAACAGTGAAGGGGTCACAAACCCCAGCCAATGCCTCCCGTGGGGCCATGTATATTAGCAGCTGATGCTCAAAAAGCCCCTGCACTCAAACCAGAAGTGACTGCCCAGAAAGCACAGTCGCTGTTGTGGGGATTCTGCTGCTGGGTAAGTTCCACTGCCTCAGGCTGAGCCCCACATTATGTGGATTAGAGGCTATCCCAGGCTAAGTCCCCTGCTGTTCAGCTCTTAACTGCCTCAAGGAAAAGTCCCAGACATCAGAAGGCAGCTCTACAGCCATGCCGGGATTGGTGTTAGGTCACTTCCGGATTGGGGTGGTTAGAAGAACTGGCTTTTTATTTTAAAGTGGCTTTGATTTCTCTTCTGACCTACTGTTTTACAAGCAGAGCACAGTTATCAGCCTATGCTGGATTCCTCTATCTCAGTGGCTTCTCTGATCCCAGAGTTCTCTGCAGCCCGTCAGCACAATGTGCTAGCCCCTAATCCAACCCTGTCTGTGCTGGTCTTTTTTTTTCCTTCCCTTGGAACCGACCTTTTCTGTTGAAATTCTAGATTCTCTTCAGCTGGTAAGTTGTGTTTCTAATCCTTGTGGTTTTTATCATTCCAACATTATTTTTGATGCTGATTTAACTAGTTGGTCTTGAGGGTAGAAGGGAGCTTAGAAATTCATGTGTATCTTCTCCTCCATCTTGGCTCCAACCACGGCTGTCACTTATTGAATATATAAGCTAAAGCAAAGCTTCTTAAACTGTGAGGCACAACCTCATATGGGGTCAGGTAACTAAATGTGGATGTTGTGAAATTATGAATTATTACCAGCAAAAGTTTGATTTGTGTAGCTATTTTATACATCTATATACCCAGAGTTGCATAAAAATGTCTCAGGTGAAAAAGATCACATGTGAAAAAAGTTTAATAGCCCAGATCTAATGTGATTTGTTTCTTTTCTTCAAGCTTTCATTTCATCAGCCAGAAAAACAGGAGGATTGGAGTTGATGACTTCTAAAAACTGATTAACAATAACAATCACATTGCTCACATACAGAGAATAAGAGATTTCAAAAACCCCTGAGGTTAAAGGTAAATATTGAGTCTCTAATCTCCCCCCCAAAAAAATTCACATTTTTTCCTTATTCATTTTCAATTACATATTTTGTGTTACATACAACCTATTTTGTATTGCACATATCCTATGTTGTTTATAATCTATTCTTTGTTACCTATTTTATATTACATCCAACATATTTTGCCAGGTAGGTTGGTTGGTGACACAGTGGATGGAGTGCCAGGTGGGAACTCAGGAAAGTTTGACTTCAAATATGGCCTCAGACACTACTATATGACTCTAGATGAGCTCTTTATCTTGTTTGCCTCAGTTTTCTCATCTGTAAAATTAGTTGGAAAAGGAAATGGCACACTCTTATAGTATCTTTGCCAAGAAAATCGCAAATAGGCTCAGATATGACTGAAAAAAGGACTAAACAATAATAAAAAATTTTGCCCAGTAATGTGCATACTTCAATAGAGATATGTGTAATTTATTATTCATTAAACATTCTTTGCAGCCAAATACATGGGCACAGAATGTAATAAAGGATATTCCCTTGCAAGGGAATCATTAAAAGCATACCTTTCTGCCTTCAAATTAGGACCACATTAAGAGATCCAGGACAGTTGATCACCCTAGCAATATTTCTATTGTGGCTCTGGTAAGTTACAACATGTTGATATTTTGTGCGTGAAATACAGTACCGCAAAATACTATTCGATTTGGCCCAGTACTTACAAAAATAAATCATAGAAAATTACCCTCCCAAAAATCAGAAATAAACATTATCCAACATGTGGAAATGGTATTTTCTAGAGAGTAAGGATATGGATTATACAAACTAGTATTTCAATATCCTGAACTTCAATTTATCATCTTACTCATATGTGTAATTCTAGAGTGATATAGATCTCAAATCAACATGATCTTTTTTATTTAGATTTTCTCCAACAGATCCTCAGAACATTTTGGGTAAGTTCCTATAGTTTTATTGACATTGCATAAGTACCAATAAAATGCAAAGTGATTTAACAAAACAGGAATGGCCTAAGTTAATGAGTTTTTCCCCTAATGTACCTATTTAAATTTCCAGTCATATGTCTCTCATAACACCCTTTACATAGGATCTCTTACATAACACTTATTTCATAATATATTACAAGCTATTTGTGTCCATCCTATACTTCTCCAAAGTCTTTGGGCAAATCCTTAATTATAATTTTTCAGGCATTGTAGAAACTTACAGCCACTATCAGAATAATATTGTGTTTAAAAATGATAAGCCATTTTTTCAAGGAAAAATCTTGAGGTAATTAAAACACTAATTGACCTTCTAAAGCCAATACAGTCACTTCTCTTCCTATTTATTTTGGACCAAGCTTACAATATGTGATTAGTTTCTGTCTAAAATATGTGTATATCTACATACCTGTCAGATTAGCTAGAATGACATGGAAAGATAATGCACAATGTTGGAGGGGATGTGGGAAAAAAGGGACACTGATACATTGTTAGTGGAATTGTGAATACTTCCAGCCATTCTGGAGAGCAATTTGGAACTATGTTCAAAAAATTATCAAACTGTGCATACCTTTTAATCCAGCAGTGTTAATACTGGGTTTGTATCCCAAAGAGATCTTAAAGAAGGGAAAGGGTAGGTGCAAGAATGTTTGTGGCAGCCCTCTTTGTAGTGTCCAGAAACTGGAAACTGAGTGGATGCCTCTCAATTGGAGAATGGCTGAATACATTATGGTATATGAATGTTATGGGATATTATTGTTCTGTAAGAAATGGCCCACAAAATGATTTCAAAAAGGCCCAGAGAGACTTACATGAACTGATGATGAGTGAAATGAGCAGGACCAGGAGATCATTATATACTTCAGAATGATACTATGTGATGATCAATTCTGATGGACATGGTTTTCTTCAACAATGAGATGAATCAAATCGGTTCCAATTGTCCAGTAATGAACTGAACCAGCTACACCCAGTGAAAGAACTCTGGGAGATGACCGTGAACCACTACATAGAATTCCCAGTCCCTCTATATTTGTCCACCTGCATTTTGGATTTCCTTCACAGGCTAATTGTACACTATTTCAAAGTCTGATTCTTTATGTACAGCAAAACAACTGTTTGGACATGTATACATATATTGTATTTAATTTATACTTTAACATATTTAACATGTATTGGCCAACCTGCCATCTGGGAGGAGGAAGGAGGGGAAAAATTAGAAAAAAAAAGTTTGGCAGTTGTCAGTGTTGTAAAATTATCCATGCATATATTTGGTAAATAAAAACTATTAATAAAATTTTTTTAAAAATAAAATATATGTGTATATATTTATATATACACTACACATAGACATACATAGATTATTATTTGTATCACTTAGGAGGCTCTTCAGTGTCTCAAGGCTTCCTGTAACCAGAATAATGGCATCCTCAGGTAAGAGTATCTGGAAAACCTTACCATCCATCAATACGAAATCTGTCCTCCATTTGAACTTCATGACACCCACCTTCAACAAAAGCAGCAAAGACATTTGTCAAATTGTAATTTTCATGTTTTATCCCTTGTTCCACAACAATAACCAAAAAAAATAACTAATTAAAGGAGTCTCTGATATCACATCTTATGAGATTTTGAGCCAACCATAGAAGATACATTGTTTGAGAAGAAACTTTAAGTAATTTTACTGTACCAAATGACTTCCTTGTGATATTAATAATTCTTAACAAGAATAACAAAATGAACTTAATGGGATTTTGTGTTTTTAATACATTTTAGTCAACTGTATATTTATGAAGATATGATCAGGAGTAGGAGGTCATTTGTGAAAGCTTGCCTATTTTTTCCTATCTCTTTCAAAGATGCCCTCATTTGTAGTTTTTGTAGGTTATTTTATCATTTTTTATAAATGGGATTATAAATCTAAGGGCAAATCAATATTTTTACTTTCTCAGTCTTTTTTTTCCAGGTAACAATAAGTTCTGACTTCCCACACACACTGACTAAAACATTAGAAAATACTTTGAGAATCAATTTTTTAATGCCCTCAAAATCATGTCATTTCTAACATGATCTACTCCACCGGCCCCTGCCAAATGTCTTTCCTATAGTACCACTTCCTCATGTATCACCTCTGCAACAGCATTGTGAGAATTCTTTTTTTTTTTTTTTCTTCCTGAGGCAGTTGGGGCTAAGTGATTTGCCCAGGTCACACATCCTCAGCTCTGCCAACAGAACTTTAGCAAAGAGTTAAAAGCTGAGAAATAGGCTACAAAAATGAGCAGACAACAGAGAGAGATTCTGACTGTCGAAGGTTATTATTATGACAAGAAAGATCAATACACACACTCAGAAGATGATAACAAAGTCAAACCTCCTACATCCAAAGCCTCCAAGAAAAAATAAGAATTGAGTTCAGGCCATGGAAAAATTCAAAAAGGAGTTTGATAATCAAGTAAGAAAGGTAGAGGGGAAATTAGAAAAAGTAATGAGAGGGGTGAAAAAGGTAAAACAAAAAGCTAATGAGGATAAGAATTTTGCAAAATTAGCCAATTGGAAAAGAGGTACAAAAGCTCACTGAGGAAAATAATTCCTTAAAAATAGAATTGAGCAAATGGTAGCTAATGACTTTATGAGAAATCAAGATACAATAAAGCAAAAAAAAAAAAAAAAAAAAAAAAAAGAAAGAAAGAAAAAATAGGGAAAATGTGAACTATCTAATTAGAAAAACAACTGACATAGAAAATAGATCCAGGAGAGATAATTTTAAAATTATTGATCTACTTGTAAGTCATGATCAAAAAAAAAAAAAAAAAAAAGATCATGGACATTATCTTTCAAGAAATTATCAAGACAACCTGTCCTAATATTCTAGAACCAAAGGGTAAAATAGAAATTGAAACAATGCATTGATCACCTCCTAAAAGAGATCCCAAAATGAAAACTCCAAGAAAATGTATAGCCAAATTCTGCATCTCCCAGGTCAAGGAGAAAATATTACTAGCATCCAGAAAGAAACAAGTGAAGTATAATGGAGACACAATCAGGAAAACACAAAATTTAGCAGCTTCTATAATAAAGGACTGGAGGGCTTAGAATATGATATTCCAGAGAGCAATAGAAATAGGATTGCAACCATGAATCTCTTACCCAGCAAAACTGAGAATAATCCTTCAGAGGAAAGGTGGTCATTCAATGAAGCAGAGTGTTTTTAAACGTTTGTGATGAGAAGACAAAAGCTGAATGGAAAATCTGATTTTCAATATAGGACTCTGGAGAAGCATAAGGAGGTAATCAGGAAAATGACATCATAAGGTTTACATTCCTACTTGGAAGGATGATTTTTCTCATCATTATGGCAGTTAGAAGGAATAAATATGGACAGAGGGCATGGGTGTAGGTTGAATATGAAGAGATAATGTCTTTTTTAAAATGATGAAATTAAGGGATGAGAGAGGAATGCATTAAAAAAGAGAAAGGAAGAAGGGAAATGATGCAAATTATCTGCCATAAAAAAGAGGCAAGAAAAAGCTTTTACAGTGGAGGAGAAGAATGTGAGGAGAGGGGGAGAAAATGAACCTTAATCTCATCAGAATTGGCTCAAAGAGCCAATATATAACATATATAAGTGCATATATATATACATATATATATATATATATATATACATATACATATATATACACATATACATATATATATATATAAACATAAATAATATACGTACTCAATAGGGGTATAGAAATCTATCTTACCCTGCAGGAAAATAGGAGAGGAAATGGACTTTGGGAAAAGGGAATTGGGGGATAAAAGAGATGGCATATTAGGGGAGAGAGTTATCAGACCCAAATCACTTTCACAGGGTGAAAAGAAAGAATAAATGGGGGAAAACACAATTAGCAATAGTAATTGTAAAAATAATTTTGAAGCAATCTGGTATGTGGAAAATTTTTTGTTCACGTCTAAATAGCCTTTGAGATTCCTTCCAATTCTGAGATTCTATAACTCTGGAATATGAGCATGATATTCACCCATATCTAATATTATTGCTTTGTTTTTTTAGTTTTCTGAGCTTGTTATGATGATAATTCTTAAAACTTGTCAAAAGCTTAGCATTCTAGTACCATCAGGCCAGAGAACCCCTACTTTCTTCCTAGGTTTCTTTAAAGAAATAAAGTGAAAAAATCCAGTTTAGAAACATGACTGCATATCAAATGAAACCTTCATAGCCAATACAGTATGAAATTTGTCTTGTAAGAAAATGAATTTTGACAGCTAACTTATCTGAAACCCACAGAGTTGTTTTTAAGAGTCACTCAAAGTTCATTTCATTTTCTTCATCAATTCCTCTTCTTTCTCCCCTCTCTGCAGCAAGTCTCTTGACTATCTACTCTCATCTCCTTTCAGCCCTCCTAGATTTTTTAACCAATTCAGTGAGTGTTTGCATTTAAAACAGTGATTTAAGAATGAAATTTCTTCCAGCTGTCATGTACCATGGACAGCTTGGCAGCTGTTTTAGGATCAGGAGATGAATTCTCCACACAGCTGATGTGACTATTCTCTGTAACATACCTGGTAGGCGACCAAAGAAACTGACACTGCTCAGAAATTCCTCTTTGCTACCGATATGTCTCTAATATGCTCTGATTTCGTGCCAGCCTCAGGATGTATATTGCATCCTCCGTGTGTTCTTCTCAGCACTAACACCTTCCACACTGAGCTGCCTCTGACACATCATGACAAGGATGACATTGTTGCACATTGCTATAAGTAATTCCACAGAATCCTTGGAAAACTTGATGGAGCCTCTGTCAATCTCTTCTATTACTTTATGTTTGGTTCAGTAGAAAGAATACTTGACTTGGTGTCACAGAAAGATCAAAGGACTAGGTATTATTGAGTCCTAGCTCACATACTAAATAGCTGTGTGAACTCTGGCCAGTCATTTTGATTCTTGAAGCCTCATATGTAACATTTGGAGAATGAGGGAATTGAACTCTATTATTGCTCAAGCCTTTTTATTTATAATTTTTATGTTTCTATTTGTTCTATTTTTGTTAACTTTAAGTTAAGTTACTTTGTCTTATCCTCCTGAGGGAGGGAGGTTACTATTTTTTGTTTGGTTTGTGTTTTAATATACCATGGAAATTCCAGTAATGCTTTCAGGCCACTGGAACATTTCTTAATTCACTAACAAATATCTTGGCAAGTACATAGAATATGTATAGATGAGGTGGAAGGATGTAAAAGAATTTGAAAATATAAGTTCATAATAAAAATGTAAATGGACAAACTAGAACTCTTAGCCTCAATTTACCAAAAATTATTTTCATGAGCACAGATTTCATCATGCCATTCTGCTTCTCAATAAATTCCAGCATTTTCTATTATTACAAATAAGAATCTCCCTGGTTTTTAAAATCTTTTACAACACAAAACCAAACCACCTTTTCAGCACAAGTATTTATCACTCCTGCTTCCCAAACACTACAGTCTAGAAAAACTTGTCTTCCTGATGTTCTGCAAAAAAACCCCATTCTATCACCTACTTATGTGTCTGAGCATAGGATGTCTTAGCATGCCTGTGATACAATTACTCCTCCCTTTAGTCTTAGAGAATCCCTTATCTCCTTCAAGATTCAGTTCTGTCTCCAACATCCATAATTTCTAACATAGTTCTGGAGTTCTATTCTTTTTTTTTAATTTTTAAAAGTGTTCTATTTTTCAAAATACATGCAAATACAATTTTCAACATTCATATTTGTAAAATCTTCTGTCTAAATTTTTCTTCCTCTCTCCTCTCTTCCGCCTTCCCCAAGACATATGTAACTGTTCTAAATATATCCCCATATTTGTCATGCTGCACAGGAAAAATCAGATCAAAAAGGAAATTGCATATTAGAAATAAACAAACAAGCAAACAAACAACAAAAAGGTGGAAATACTATGCTTTGATACACATTCTTTCTCTGAATGCAGATGCACAAGTCTGTTGAAATTGTCTTCCATCACCTCATTGTTGAAAAGAGCCAAGTACAAACCAGTAGATCATCACATAATCTTGTTGTTATTGAGTAAAATGTTCTTTTGGTTTGGCTCAATTCACTCAGCCTCAGTTCACGTCCATCTTTCTGGGATTTTTTGAAATCATCCTGCTGATTGTTTCTTATAGAACAATAATATTCCATTACATTTAATTAGCATGATTTATTCAACCATTCACCAACTGATGGGCATTCACTCAGTTTTCAGTTATTTGCCATTACAAAAAAGACTGCTACAAACATTTTTTTTGCTCATGTGGGTACTTTTCACATCTTTATTATCTCTTTGGGGGATACAGAACCAGTAGGGATACTGCTGGATCAAAGGGAACAGTTTGATGGTGTTTTGGGCATAGTTCCAAATTACTTAGATTTCTATTCTTCTGCTACATCTACAGAACAAATGATTACTTACAAAATCTTTGAATTAGAACAGATTGGTCTGGGTTTAAGTGTGGTTCAAATAGGGGCAGAATTCCTCAGGAAAGACTACCTAAAAGACAAAAAAAGAACTTAGCTTTGAGTTTTTTTCTTCTTCAAAGAATGAAATAAAAAATTGCAAGTTATATTGGAAATTTAGATGGAAAAATCAGAAGACATGAGTTCAACTGCTGCATCACTGACTACCTGCATGACCTTCAGGAAGTCATTTAATTTTTTCTATAAAATTAGAGATGTTTGGATGAAATTGCCTCTACTGTCCCATCTAGCTTTCCATGTATGATTTTATTAATATAGTTTAGTCAAAAAGCAAGAACTGTGGAAGGCATCTCAGAAATTCAGAAATAGAATTTCAACCATGCTTTGGCAAGAGATGATAGACTGACTTGTATTACTGATGGCCTTAGTGAGGAGTTAGGCAACTCATTTGACTTCTAAGTTCTCAGTTTCCTTATCCATGGTAGAGCTAAAAATTGCTGACATCTAATATCATTTACAAGCAGAAAAAGCAACTAAAGTGCCAGAAAACACAACCTGTGGGAAAGAAGAAGACTAAGAGAAGTAATTTCTAATAATACTGAATGGTTTCAGTTCACATCCATAATGTTATGAGAAGCAAGGGGACTTCATGTCCTTGAAAAGCTCATTGTAACGGCTTTTCTAGACTTTTATTAATCCTGGCACTGTCTGAAACAATAATTTCAAATTCATACACACACACACACACACACACACACACAGACACACACACAAAAGAATGGATTGCCAGAACCCTCTATCAGGTAGACAACAAGTGCTACTACTTTCGGTAGTGAAATTCTTGATTTAAAAAAAAAAAAAAAAAAAAAAACTCTTTAGAATGCAGTTATATGATCTATTGAATCATGGATTTGAAAAGATTCTTTGCAAATTGATGCAACTCTTGTTGGATTTACATTTATTATTTACATATGAGGAAACTGGGCCATAAAAGGAAAATAATTTAATGCTACATAGTAATGAAGTGGCAGAATCATGATGTGAACCCAAGTCTTCTTTACGCTCAAGCCAATGTCACCAATGGAACCATGGAGTTAAAGTTATGCTAATATTTCTCTTTTCCTTTCCTATGAAAGGCAATATCACAAATTATTAGAATGTGACATGTAGAATTAGGAAGTGTCCCACCTCTGATGTTTACTAGGTATGTGACCATGGAAAAGCCATTTATCCTCCCTGAGTCTGAGACAACTCTCTAAGATAATAAATTATAGATGACCCATGCCAGTGAAATCTCAGATTCTTGATACATTCAGTGTAACAGTAAGTTTTTGAGAGTTAAAAGGGCCTTTACAGATGATATAGTCTATAGGTAAATACAGAGTGGCCTCTGAACTTGGAAGAGGAAAAAAATATAACTTTATTTTCACTAAACTCTAATTAAAATTTATCTAATAAAAATTAAGAAACATCTAATTAAAACTAAAATTAAAATTAAAATAATTCAAATTATTTCAATTTCAAATAAAGATCACAAACTACTAGTAGTTGTAAGTTTCATCTATATCCATGACATAAAAGATATTAAGAACTTATTACATAATCCAACTTCTTCATTTCATAGAAATGAAATTTCATCTCAGAGAAAAGAAATAACTGAATATTAAACTGGAGAAGTGTTAAACTCTGGTTAAAGTGGTAGTATCATTAGTTTGCAGTTCTTGGAAAGGCCTTTCTGCAGGCATCTGTAGCTTACTGCAGTTTATCATAGACACAGAGTTCTGAGCTTCCCTAAACCTTTTGAAACAGTAAAGAAAAAAAATTACTTTTGTGAAAGTAAAGAAATCCATTGAGGGGAAATGGAGGGAAGAAAATTACCTGTGGGTAAAAGGCAGAAGAAGAAAATTAAATTTTGATAACTGGGGAATGAAGAAAAATTCACTGTGGGGACCAAATATACAAATGTACTTTTGTGGGGGGCTGGAGGGGAAAATAATTCACTTTAGGGGGGATAAAAGAAAAAAATTAACTTTGGGGAAGCAACAGAGGAAAAGATAAATTCACCTGTTGTGGAAGGAAAAGACAAATTTCCCTCAGAAGCAATGAAAAGTAAGACAAATTATAAGGAAGAAAAAAACAAGTATTTCATTTTAGCGAATAACATAGGTGACATTTTCAGGGGAGCTCAAAATACAAAAAAAAATATATTATTTTGTATTATATAGTAGACATTTTACAGAATGTTTTTAACACATACACAGACATTTCCCAGAAAAAAAAATAGAATCAGAACTAAGATGAAATAACATCTTACTTGTTCAATGTAATTGGCCAAAAAAAAAAAAAATGAGCCTACTCCCAGCAGATGGATAATAATAGAGCTGCAATAGCTGGCATCCTTTTAAAGTAATTAGAAGATTATAGACAGGAGGAAGGAAGAAAGGAAGGAAGGAAGGAAGGAAGGAAGGAAGGAAGGAAGGAAGGAAGGAAGGAAGGAAGGAAGGAAGGAAGGAAGGAAGGAAGGAAGGAAGGAAGGAAGGAAGGAAGGAAGGGAGGGAGGGAGGGAGGGAGGGAGGAAGGAAGGAAGGGAGGAAGGGAGGAAGGGAGGAAGGGAGGAAGGGAGGAAGGGAGGATGGCAAGATCCTCACTCAAATTGACTACTCAGAGGCATCTCTAGGCACAGACAGAAAGTTTCTTTAATTACAATCTTGAAAAGCAGGCGGTCCAGCACTGAGTCTAAAGGGGAAACTCGGGAGGCCTCCTGTCAATCCTTGTCAGCAAGCTTTTATCATCAAAAACCACAGTATTTCCCTAACCCATCCCATTGCTATTGGCTTCTAATTTCATTGGCTGGGGCCTGGTCTGCAGGGAATAAAGGCAGCTTGTGGACTTCCTGCAAGGTCTTATTCAAAGAATAAGGAAGCTTGTGGCTTTCCTGAAAGGTACTTTCACAAAGGCCTTAGAAGAATATGGTTGTCACAACAGCATTTTGCAATGTCTGACATTAGCATTATTGTAAAGGGTTTAGTAATATTATTTCTATATAATGGAAACTGAGGCTCTCAGACTTTAATTATTTTAATAAATTGTTTCTGGGAGGCTTTCAATATATTTCACTGAGAAGGAAGGAAGGAAGGAAGGAAGGAAGGAAGGAAGGAAGGAAGGAAGGAAGGAAGGAAGGAAGGAAGGAAGGGAACAAAGAGCATTTATGAAATGTCTATTATATGCCAGGAACTGTTCTAAATACTTTATAAATAATATCTCATTTGATTGTCACAAAAACCCTGGCAGATAGGTGTTATAGTTATTCTCATTTTTTAATTGAGGAAACATACAAAGAGAGGTTTATTGATTTACCTAGCCTCCCAGTTAGTAAGAGTCAAGTTGGATTTGAATTCAATTCTTCCTGATTATATGGCCAAAACCAAATCACTGCTTAGCTGCTTCAATTTCACCACTTATAAAATGATGTGTGCTACACTCCTTTTAATGATATTTTGATTGTATTTTAAAAAGAACCCTGAAATAATTGGTGTTAGTTGTATCTGACTCTTTGTGACCACATTTGAGAATTTCTTATGAAAGATATTAGAGTGCCATTTCCTTCCAGCTCATTTTAGAGGTGAGAAAACTATAGCAAAGTTAAATGACTTATCCAGGTCGTACAACTAGTAAATGTCTAAAGCAAGATTTAAATTCAGGAATATAAGTCTTCCTGATTCCAAGCCTGGGACTATATCCATTGTACCACATAGCTGAGCTAATTATTAAAATATAAATACAATCCATATTTTTGACTCTAAAGTGACTTTTCTACCATCAACTTTATATGTTCACAGTATTTTGAAATGGTTCTCTTTAGGCATTTACAGGAAATTAGAATCATAAGATATCGGAATTATATCAGCACAATGTAACATCTATGATTTCACCAATGTGGCTGCTTCTCCTACCAACAAAGATAATCCCTTGGGGTTAGAGATAATCTTCCTGAGTTGCCACAGCCAAAATCTTCATTATCTGCTTTCTAGTCTTTGGGAAAACCCTTTCTTTTTAATTTATTTTGAAAGATGGATTCAAAGATGAGAGACATACACAGTCTTCTGTCCAGTTGAGACTGAATCATTCCACTTTGTTAGGACCTCCAATCTAACTTTAAAGAACCAAGCTATAATAAGGTATTAAAGGAGGACTTTAATTGAAATATGCATCTTAAATGCAGAATATTAAAAGTAGCTTTGTCTATTAAAGGCAAATGGAGAGATCACATAAGATAATGCCACAGTATTAAACTCAAATGGAAACTTTTGCAGGATCATTATAGCCTCAACTTGACACCTCTTTGGATGTAGAACTGGCTCTGGAACCTAGAAATCTGGATTCAAATTCCACTTCTCTTATATCCTTCTTATGTGACTATGGGAAAATCACTTAAACTCTCAGTGGTTAGGGTAAATCTCTAACACTATAAGTTTCAGAAAAAAAATCAATTATTAGAGGACACTTTCTCACAAGTGAGTTCCCTATCCCAATGAAATTATCATTCCAATCTTGTTCTCTGCCTAACCTCAGGATTTCTTTTATGAAAAGCAAAGAAATAATCTCTAATTCCTCAGTCACAATCATTTGAAGTTATCCCTGAAAACTCCCAGAGAAATACTTCATAGCACTACTTGAACTTAAGTTATAAGTAAAGGAGTCATAAGTTCTGCCATTTCCATAGTAGGAAAATGAGTCCAAAATCACTTTTCAAATAAAAACAGTTTCTCTTGATCTGAGAGGCAGTGCATCTATCAACAATTTTATTACTCTCCCAAATAGGTGGGTGGCAGAAATAAGCAAATGGGTTTAAAAGCCCTGATTTCCTGCAGGAATTGTGAAAATTTTAGCTAAATCATTTGAATTATCATTACCAGATGCTTCACAAAGAAATTATATGTAAGGGGACTGGTTAAAAACCTACACTGATATATGTTTCCAAGTGAATAGAAGCAAATCAATGTAAATGCTTTAAGTAAAAGCTCTAGATTGTAGGTCACCATTTTCTAGGTTAGGTCAACAAACTCTATTCATCATAACCATCATTATTAGTTCCTATACAATTCCTTTTCCAAAGATATATGAAAAATCTATTTCTAGATTTGGCACCATCATTGATTCTGTCTCAGCACAGCGATGTCGGACACAATTCATTGATTCTGTAGACACCAGTGGGGTATTGTTTACTGTATAATGGACTGTGAGGACAACCTATGTCTGTGTCCTAGATCTGATGCCTACTCATTAAGCAACCTTAAGGAAGTAACATCTACTTATTCAAACATCAATTTCTTTATCTGTAAAGTGAGCCTCCATGATTTCTTTAATAGTATTCTGCAAGGCTCAAAAGACTGGTATTTATTAGAATCATAGAGAACCTCAAAAAGACTCAAATGGTCTTCTATTCCATCCTCTACTGGAATTTCCCCATAAGGTCTCTGACAAGTTGTCAACCAGCCACTGTAGACCTTTAGTGAAGTGCAAATCACAATTGATTCATGCACTTGGATAGCTGATTCAAGACTCATAGTATTATAGATTTTGATCTCAAAGATATCTTATATATCTAATACAAATCTCCTTCCATTACAGGTGAGGAAGCCAAGGTCCAATAAAGCAAAGTGACTTGTTCAAGGTCACTTGGCTTATAAATGGCAAAAAATGATTCAAATCTAGTTCTGTTCTCTTTATTATACTACTTTTAATTTTAAACTCTTTTTTCTTTTATTGAGCAGACATCTTCTTCTTAAAAACAACTTTTGTTATCTAGAACTAAACAATTATGTCAAATACCTCATGACAAATGTAGAGATCATGCCTATAGAGGAGGGGATGGCATTTATTATCAATGGACCTAAACTGAAACTTTTTCTGTTGAGTTTGAGAAGAACTAGTTGATCAATGGAATGAACAGATCTAAGTAAGTCTTTCGGTTGCAAGGAAAAATATGGCTACATTGGTTAAGTATTCTTGAATATTTCCCCTTAAATGTGATTTTCTCTGCTTTATATTAACTTCTTGAGATTCCACTCTCCTCACCCCATTCCCCAAGACAATTGATTAGAAGTGGGGGAACAAATGGGTGTATTTTTTTCCTAGAATTTTAACTAGATAGATAAAAGTCTGGAATCATCTGAAGGGTAAATATGTGAGGGAAGATTGAATTCTGTAAAAAAAAAATTGATCTGAACCTTTGCTTTATCCCCAGAGGCATAAATGAAATCATTGACCATTACATAATTGTTTGCCAAAACAATGGTTGATTTTAAGCAGTAGAGCTGAGTAATATGCTGCAAAAAGAGTATTTGTAGCTTCTGAAAAGAGTGATAAATTGGATGTGCTCTTCTGTTTGGTTGAAGTCATTTAAAAATGAAACTTTTTCTTTTGATGTATTAATAGCCCATAAGAAAATAGGTAGTTATTATTATTGTGTTGTTGAATTACATAAGGTCTATAATAATATATTAATTTCCTATTCACTGATAAACATGAGTTGTGATATGTGTGAATATAATTGTTTCCTGATAGTAGATTATTTTGAATAAACCAAATGCTGATCCTCACATATTTATGATATCTGGATAAGTCTGCTGATGCTTTGAAGTAAGATTTGGAATCAAAAGACCTGGATTTCAGCCTGGACTTAGTCACTTTCTAGCTATATAAGTCACTTCCCTTTTCTGGTACTCAATTTTTTTCATTTTTCAAATGCAGTTAATAAATCTTCACTAATTCTATACTTCACATGGTTGTTGTGTATTTCATATAAATCAGTATCTATAAATCATTTTGTAAACTATAAGACAGTATCCATACTCATTAGTCAGTTAAGTGACACAGTAGATGATTGATTGCCAGGTCTGGAGTTAGAACTTCTCTTCATGAGTTCACATCTAGCTTCAGTCACTTACTAACTATGTGATCCTGGGCAAATCATTTAACCTTGTTTGCCTCAGTTTCCTCATTTGTAAAATAAGTTGAAGCAAAAAAATGCAAACCATTCCAACCCCCCCTAAAAAAAATACAAGAGTCACAAAAAGTCAGACATGCCTGAAGAACAATAATAAGTATTTCTAATGACATTTTTCCCCTCCTCACTTTATTCATTAGGAAAATGAGGGGGTTGGACATGAGGATCTATAAGTTTCTTTTGTTTTCTGATAAGGTAAGAACATTTGACCATCATCTTCAAAACTGCAACAACTTCCACTGAAATAGATCAATGAAGTTACATACATTTTGCGTACATTAGTGACACTCCAGTGTTTTTAACAACAAAAAAATCCCAAATGGGGTCATGATGAGTTGGACACAAGTGAAAAGACTGAATGACTAATGTACATTCAAACTATTTTTCTTTATAGCTTATTTAAGAATGTTAAGGATTATGGAACGCTTTCCTCATAACTATCCTTTATCTTTATTTTCATTAAGTCAATATAAATAATTATAATTTCATTATTCAGATGAGGCAACTGAGGCCCAGAGTGATTAAATGATTAAAATTAAGTCCAGAAGGCTTTCTCCTAACATACTCACTGTTTCCTCAAAAAAAAAAAAAAAAACAGCCAAAATCCACTATCATTATAATAATAGGCATTGAGGTAAATTGTAAAGTGAAGCAAACAAGACTTTTACTTGATGTGTAGGAAAATTTTGGCTTAGTGTAGCTATTTCAATTCAATTCAATTCAATTGGATAAGTATATATTAATAACCTACTTTTTATACAAGGAACTCTTCACTCCAGAGATTTTCATTTTGTTGCTTTTTCCTCAGCTTTTTGTTTATAGCTCAATCTGATTCTGCTTATTCTCAATATATATGTAATTGAACTGCTACCCTTTCTCCAGAAGTATGATTAAACTTAACTAATTTATCTTTATCAGGCCCTTTTATCAGGCTCATATGATCTTTTCTTGTTGTTGATGTATTCCTTGAGAGGTAAAGAACTAGACAAACCAAGAGCTCACACTCAAATGATACAAGTAATAAAAGGCAGTAAGGATCTCTTTTATTTTTAAAGTAATTTTCACAGTTTGCAAAATTATTTCACCTTTGTCAACTTTACTTTCTTTATCCATAAAACCAAAGAAATTCAGCTAGTTCCATTACAATATTTGCTGGCTACATACTCTGACTAACATACATATATTTAATGGTTTGTTAAAAAAATGTTTAACAATTAACCCTTAAAAACTTATGTTTAATTGATTATTATCACTTTCTTAAATCTAAACCATCAATAAAGGAAAAAATCAAGACCTAATTTTAAGTGTTTGCTATTTTCCTATGTGTAAATGCTCACATTGAGCATTTATCAGCTCTTATCAAACTGTCTGATCAGAGTCAGCATACCCTTATCTATATTCCTTAAGTTCTGAGATAACCTTATGGGACTGAATTATAATTTCTGACAAGATGGATAAGTGAGAGGTTAAGTATGAACTCAGCAAGTCTTCATCAATACTTCAAAAGAATTAGAAATATACAAAATAAACTTAACAATAACTCTAAGAGAAGAAAGGACTTAATTTCCACCAGGAATTCATTTAGTACACAAAAATAAGAACCAAACCAACAAAAAAAAAAAAAAGGCTAAGGAATTGAGCAAATGAGTAATTAATGTAAATCTTCTAATACAACTCCCAAAGAGGAGAATAATTGTGTAAAAAAATAAATTGACTTTGTGAATGCATATTTTGTTTGTTTGTTTGTTTGTTTTGGTTTGGTGTTTTGTTGACCAGCATATTGAAATGGTTTACTATTTTCTTCTATAGCTCATTTTACAGGTTTGAATACTGAGGTGAACTGGGTCAAATGACTTTCCCAGGTCACATTAGTTTGTATTTGAGGATACATTTGAACTCAGGAAGACATCTTCTTGACATTCTACTTACTGTACTACCTTGTTGCCTATACTACCTACTAGCTTAATAACTTTTATATGCATGCTCTATAATTTCTTCTAGTTTCCATATATATAATTATATGTAATTTTAAAAAATCTACAGTGGGAAATAAATTACTTTTTAATTTACATAAATATTTTCAGAGACTCCCCTTTTCTTCTATCAGAATCATCTATTTCAATGTAACTAGACTTTCATTCTCAAGAGCTTCCCATTACTCTTGCACTAACTTGACTTGAAGTTAAGGCCAAAGGATTCTCTTTATTCTTTCTTTCAACTCTGAGTTCCATTCTCTCTAAACACTTGGTTGATTTCAACTATAACTAATTTTTTCTTTTTCTATAAGACGAAAAGATAGATCTTTCCCTTCTGAAGTCTTTTTTGTTACAATAGCATATGTGATTAAAATGCCAGTTTTGTCTCTATTTTCGTAATCCCTGCCAATACCTACTAGTTCTCTTCTGGAATTAGCATTTTTCTTTGTATGATGGATAGGCTAGATAATATAATCCCACTTTACTACAAACTATGGCAAGTCAAGATTAGATGAGTTATCCAGGGCCCCATAGTAAAGACCCCAAAACAAATATTTTGATTCCCAGTTCAGTGATCTTTTCAATATGTATAACCTTGCTTTCTAATTAAGAAAATTATAAAATTGGAAGATGCTATGATTAGACAAATTAATCTCTTTTAAACTTCTCAAATCTTACACACATAGTCTAAAACTATTAACCACATTAAGAAAGCTAAGACAGTTAAATTATAAAATGATTAAGATATATACTATAGCTGTGAGGGCTTCATTAGTCTTTTTTCCAAATATGTTTAAAGGAAAGAAATAAAAGGAGAAAAGGAAAACTTAAGGTTTTTTGAAGAAATGGTTAGAAGCAGAGTTTAATATAGCAGAATTGTAGCAAATTTGCTGCAGCTTTCCTCACACTTTTTTCCTAATGAACTAAAAAGTGTAGCAAACAGAATTCTGAAAGAGAAATCCAAGAAAAAGTTCCACTGAGTCACTTTTCCAGGATAGCTAAAAAAAAATAAAATAAACATAAAGGGTTGCAAACTCAGGGGCAGAGACTGGCCAGGAGCTCAGCTCATTAGAAGCTGCATTTGGCTGTGGTGGCAGCATCAGTAGTAAGGAGCAGCCTAACAGCTAGGATTAATAAGGCTCCCCAGTTTAAAACTGAAAGAAGGAATTGGTGCCATTTGACAGGCCTGTCTCCCAATATCCAGTTACAGATCACAGATACAGGACAGAGAGAAGCAAGGAGTCATTGCCCTGAGGATGCAGGGACTTTGCCTGTGTAAAAAGCAGAGTACAGAACAGGAGGAGAATGGAGAGAACTCTCCCAGATCATATCATGTCATTAACACTAAAAACTGACAGGCCTCAAGAGAGAGCTGTGAAAACAGAAGAACATTAAAGGCAGAACTGCAGACCAGTCATGACACCACTTCACAAGATATGGTTAAAAATCAATTCTAACATAAAGATAAAAGCTGAATATAGGCTAGAAAAATAAGCAAACAACAACAGCTAAGAACCTAACCATTATTCAGCTTGATGATACAGAAGTTCAAAATACAAATACAAAAGAAAACAATGATTTGAAAACATCAAAAATATTTTGATCACACTTCCTCCCAAATCCTAGAAAAAAGAGATTTTTGAAAGAGCAAAAAAAGATTTAAAAAAAATCAAAAGAGATTAGCAGAGAAAAATAGGAAAAGAACTATGTAAGAAAAAATAATAAGACTATCTGAGGTAGATTCAAGACACAGAATAAAGATAGCACTCAGCCAATATACTCATTCCCCTCTAAATAATTAAAAGATAATAACTCAGTTGGAAATCTTAAGTAGCAGAATCAGCAAATGATCAGGGTAAGACATTATTCAAATCTTAAAAAACAATTACTAAGTTGGAAGAAAAAAAATCTGAGATAGGGGACAGAAACTGGGCCAAAATCGTGTGCATATATTACCAATGGCAATAGACAGAAGTAGTAGCATCTTTCTGAATTCCATTGCCTATACCCACTTTTGGGTCGCAGCTAAACAGTAGAGAATAGCATTTTTTGCCACAAGAAGGAGTATAGCTTTAGATCACAAAGAAGCAGTGAGCTGAGGAGCAGTCAATTAAGTCCTAAAAAAATGAGGTTCCGTCTTGGAAAAGGTCCAGAATTCAGATTTGAAGAGCAGTGACCACACCTTTTCCCAGATAACAAAACCTGCCAACCTCCCAGAAATATCTCTAAAGCAGCAGTGTAAAAAACCCTGAAGCTGGAAAGGATGCTCCTTTGTACCCTACCCTCCACTCCATGCCAGGAACAAAGATCCTTATTTAACATAAATTCCAAATCAAGAAATAGAATAGAAAATGAGCAAACAAAAGAAAAGAATCTAACAATACATTTCATATATATATATGTATATATATATATATATATATATATATATATATATATATATACATATATATATATGTATGTATGTATATGTATATATATATATGTGTATATATATATATATAAACATAAAAAGTCATAGATTTCTTATGGAATTGCTTGCTTTATTTCTTTAAAAAAATAAATAAAATTGCTATTATGACAGGAAATATACAAAACCAAAAGACACTAAAGACAAAAATAAAAACAAAACAAAACAAAATGAATGAACAAAAAAAAACAGAAGTAAAGCTTTGAAGAAAAATACAAATTTAGCACAGCCCAACAAGAATCCCTAGAGGAGTTAAAATAATTTTCAAAATAAAAAAGCTTTAGAGAAAGAAATCTGAACCAGAAAAGAAAATTATGAAAAAGAAAATTCAGCTTGGTAAAAGAAGCATGAAAAATACTGAAGAAAATAATATCTCAAAAAAACAGAAGTGACCAAATTGGAAAAAAAAAAGATTTTAAAACTTTGCTAATGAAAATAAATGCTTAAAAATTAGAATTAGTTAGAATTAGGCAACTAATGAGCACATGAGACATAAATTAAAATGAAATAAAGTCAAAAGAATGAAAACAGAAAAATAGTAATATGTCATTAGAAAAAGTACTGATGTAGAAAAAAGACCAAAGAGAAATAATTTAAGAATCTTTAGACTATGTGAAAATCATCATAAAAGCAAAAGCTTATACATACTTCAAGAAATTATAAAGGAAAATCGTTTCAATATCTTAGAACTAGAGCAAAACAAAAATTAAAAGAATTCACCTATCACCACCTAAAATAAATCCCAAAATGAAAATTCCTAAAAATATTATAATCAAATTCCAGAGCCCCAGTTCAAAGAGAAAATATGTGAAGCACCCAGAGAAAACTATTCAAATACTGTGCAGTAGCAGATATAATTACAAAAGGTTTTATAGCTACCATATTAAAGGAACACTGGGATTGTAATATAAAATTTTGGAAGAGAAAAATTTTAAATTACAACAAAGAATAATATAACAAAGAATGGATACAATGAAACAAAAGAATTTCAAGCAATCCTCATTAACAGACAGAGCTAAATAGAAAATCTGATTTTCAAATATAAGACTCAAGAGAATATTAAAAACATAAACATGAAATAGAAATAATGAAGGACCCAATAAGGTTAAATTCTTTGTATTTCTATATGGGAAGATGATAAATGCAACTTCTAAGAACTTAAAAATTATTAGGGGCGTTAAAAATTTCTACATAGGCAGAAGGTGTGGAAGTTAGTCAATTATTTTGAGATGATAGAGAGGTAATAGATTGTCAAGAAAGAGGGATAGGAGAAAGGGAAAGAAAGAATAGGGAAATTTTTCTCACATTAAAGAAGCATTCAAGGAGGAATGCTTATGATGGAGATGAGAAATGATGGTGTAGAGGGCTTTATTTGAACTTCATTCATTTATATTGGTTCCAAGAAGGAAAAAAAAAATTTAAACACACACACACACACACACACACACACACAAACACACACACACACACATGTTGTGTTTAGTTAATAAATATTTATTAAACACCTACTATTTTCTGGGCATTGTAGTAAACATTGGGAACACAGGAAAAGTTTAAAGATAAAGTTATAGGAATTATTCAAGAACTTCTAAATCTAACTTTTGTGATTCTAAGTCTCTCTGTGCAATTGAGGGGAAAAGGCCTTAACTGTTTCTTTTGCTTTCTTTTACCATTAGAAAGTCACATGTGGTCCTCTCCAATATAAATGATGACCAGAGTGAAGTCAAAACCTCTGTTAAATAAAGTGCTCAACCCTGACAGATATTTAAGAAAATCTTCAAATTCCAAACGGAGTTCAAAGTTTTCTTTAACTACAGATGCAAATAGAAAGCAGTGACACTGACTGGAAAGATCAAATCCACTTTTCCATTTTCTTGTTAGTATGAAGAAATATTTTGGAGATTTTCCATGTTTCTGTTACTATCAAGATATTATAGCAGCAAAAACAACAACAACAACAACAACTGGTCGGCACTTCAAGTCCAGTCACTTTTTTGATACATGATCTCCTTGACATCACAGACAGAGTTTCAAAGAGGGTTTCTAAGTGGCCACTATTCACATTTATGTCTTAAGTGGTGGCTTTGTTCCAAACACTGAGTGTTTGAAATAAAACTAAGAAAGTATAAGTAAACAGGTATGTGGGGACAGAAGGGTAGGCATAAAGATGGACTCTGGCCAGCACACACTGGATTGGGGATAGCCATAGAGATGAATCACTTCATTTTCTGATTGAGGAAAATAGTTTATGTCTCTCACAGAAAAGTGGAGCTTTGGGAGAAATAATTTGGGAAAGTGAGTTGTAGTGGAAAAAACCTTGTACTAAGTGTTAGAGTGATAATTTGGGGATTTTGAATATATATATATATATATATATATATATATATATATATATATATATATATATATATATATATATATATATATGTATTTACATATACATTTTTTTCCCTAGCTCTGCAGCTCATTAACTTATGTGACTTGGGGATATCATAGAATTAGGCAACTTTCACAATAGTTACACAAATATTTTGTAAGCATAAAATATTCTGTGAAAGCACCAGAATGTTGGAATGATATTCCTCTCTCATCTATTTCTTACTATCCCTGTCTCTGTTTCTCTATCTTTGACTCGCTGTTTCTTTTTCTATCTTTCTATCTCTGATTCTTGTTTCTCTCTTTCTTTGTCTCTCTGTTTCTCTCTCTCTCTCTCTCTCTCTCTCTCTCTCTCTCTCTCTCTCTCTCTCTCTCTTTCTCTCTCTCTTTCTGTGTCTATCTATGTGTCTCTGTCTCTGTCTGTCTGTATCTCTGATTCTCTTTCTGTTTCTTTCTGTACTTCTCTCTGTCTTTATTTGTCTCTGTCTCTTCCTCTGTCTCTATCACTCTCTCTGCTTCCATCTCCATGTCTCTGTCTCTCTCTGTCTGTATTCCTCCCCCCTCCCATCTCCTCTCTTCTTCCCTCTCTGTCTCTCTCTGTCCATCTTTGTCTCTCTCTCTGTGTCTCTCTATTTCTGTGTGTCTCTTTCAGTCTCTCTCTGTCTCTGTCTCTGTCTTTCTCTGTCTCTCTCTGTCTCTCTGTCTGTCTCTCTGTCTCTCTCTGAATCTCTGTCTCTCTCTGTATCTCTCTATCTCTCTGTCTCTTTCTGAATCCTTCTCTGTCTCTCTCTGTGTCTCTGTCTTTCTCTGTCTCTCTGTCTGTCTCTGTCTCTTTCTGTCTGTCTCTCTGTGTCTCCCTCTCTCTGTCTCTATCTCTGTCTCTTTCTGTCTGTCTCTCTGTGTCTCCCTCTCTCTGTCTCTATCTCTGAATCTGTCTCTGTCTCTCTGTCTCTCTCTGTCTCTCTCTGTCTCTCTCTGTCTCTCTCTCTCTGTCTCTCTCTCTCTCTCTCTCTCTCTCTCTCTCTCTCTCTCTCTTTCTCTCTGTCTCTCTCTGTCTCTCTCTCTCTCATACACACACATCAACCTGCAAAGAATGTGGGGTGACACTACCCATACTAGGATAAACCTTATGCTAGAGCAACTTAGAGCACCCCAATTGGAAGCAGTATCAAAACCAGAAAAGACTAAACATATAATATAGAGTAATGTTTCACTTTAGTTTGTCTTTCATGTTTTCCACTTCCAAAATAATTAATACTAATTATTGAGTTTGCATAAAGATGAAAATTTATGAAGGATAAGAATCTACTTAATAACTGCTAGATGGTAGGCACTGTTCTATATGTTTACAAATATTTATAAAGTGTTTCATTCAATAATAATAATGAAAGGTTTCTATTTTCAAATGTTCCAGAAAAAAAATAAGGTTATCTGGTAAGAGGAGTGGGGTAGGTCTTGAGCTGGATCAGCATATATCAAAAAAAGACTAGCTCACTACAAAAAAACCCAAATAGTTTCCTTATACATAGTTGAAATGCATGTACACACATGTGTATAGGCATATGTAATATAAATCTGTATATATATATATATATAAAATATGAAAAAATAAATTCAAGTTTTCAGGGAAAGCAATAACAACTAGGAGCAAGAATCCAGAGAAATTTTATATAGAACGTATAGCTTGAATGGATGTTAAGGTTTGTGGGATTCAGAACTAAGGAAGGCTTACATATATAATATGTGTGTATGTTTATGTTTACATCTGGAAGAACCTATGAGAAAGGAACAAACGTGGACTATAGAATAGTGTGTGTGAGGAACAGCAAAAAGGTCAATTTAGCTGGACAATGGAAGACTTGAAGGGAAGTAAAGCACAATAAACCTAGAAAGGTATATTGGAGGATGATTTAAAAATGCTTTAAATAAAATAAAATAAAAAAGAATTAGCATTTCATTCTATGGGCAAAACAGTACAAGATTTTTTGTGTCCTCACAAATTAGCATAGTGTCTGACTCATAATAAGCACTTAATAAATATTTATTGACTATTGACTATTTATTGAACAAGGGAGCAACCTTGTGCAATCTGTGTTGCAGTACAGACATATGGAGTATGAAGAAAAAAGAGGTTGAAGGCAGACTATAATTAAGAAGTTGTAGTGATTGTCTTGAAAAGTTGTAATGAGAGCCTGAATGAGGAGGCAGCCATGGGAATTAAAATAAGGGTCAATATTCAAGAGTGTGTATAGGAGCAGGGTAAGTAATTGGATGTGAAGGTTAAAGGAGAATGAAATAGTGAGAATAACTCCAAGATGGTGCCTGGGTAACTGGAATGATGGTAGTAGCCTCAACAGAAATTGAAAAGTCTACAAAAGAAAGGGATAAATATTTTTTGAGAGGAGAGAGAGGAAAGATAATGGATTTCTATTTTAGTATTTTGAATCTGAGATGCTTTTGGTACATCCAGTTACAAATGAGGAATAGATAATTAGTGATATGGGACTGGAGAGAGATTAGAACTAACTATTGATATGCATATAGTCAGATATAGATTATGGAATAATATGCATAGTGAAGATAACTAAACTTATAGGATCTGATAAGTGTACTGAGCAAACACACACACACACACACACACACACACACACACACATACACACAGAAAAGGGGAAAGTGACAGAATCTTGTTGAACACCCACATTCAGTGAGCCTGATATAGATGATGATCTATAAAAAGGGAAGCCAATAAGAGTCAGATAGATTTTATGCATTCAAGACATGCATTATGTGTGCACACAGAAATCATGCCTGAAACACATTTCTTTCTCATCTTTGCCTTCCCAAGCCATTGTCTTTCATCAAGGCTCAGTATGGTTGCTTCTACTTCTGCCAACTATTCCAGAAAACTGCCAGTTTTTAGTATTTCCTTCTTTAATTTTCCTTATACTTTACTCGTTTTATTAGGAGAGCATGAGCACTAGAGTGTCTCTGGTTCCAGGTGTAGTGCTACAGTTTGGGGCAGAATTAAGGCCTTTGCCTGAGATCCTAGTCTTCCTTGAAAGGAGAACTCTGTGTAAATACTAAAATGGGTTAGAAGTAGCAGCTATTATTATTAGTTTGTCAGAAGTTTAGAAGAAACTTTAAAGATATAGTTTTTAAACAACTACATTTTCTCCTCTTTCAGGTGTGGGTGAGTGTTTTATGTACTAAATTAGACAATGACATGAGACTTTTCCAAAGCATTCATTTTGGCCTAGATGCGTTGCCTGACTGTACAATTAGAAGTTGTTCCTTGTATGTGCACTGCAGGGTTTGCATTATGACGCTTATTCACCATTTCATTTTTTAAAAATCAGATGTTTTAGGTAACTAGAGTCAATTCCTTTTCCATTTTCCCATTCCTATCTGTCGAAGCAACTTTCAAAACAAAGATTCTTAAACTTCAGTTCCACAGATCCCCAAAGAGTTCATAGATAGACATCAAAGAATCTGTGCATTTGAGTGGGGAAAAAAAAAGCATATTTTTATTTTCTCTAACCTCTAATCAAAAGCTACCAGATACTTCTATTGTTTAAAAATATGATACTGAAAAGGGGTCTCCTCTTTTACCATGGCCAATATTCTTAAGAAATGTTGCTCTAAAAGAAGTTATAGTTTGTGTGCTTAATCAGACAGGAGAATATTTTTCATGGGAAACAAGAAATAGCAAGTCTGGACTAGGCAGGTTATAGGTATCCACAATGAAAAAAAAATTAAATTAAGGCAATTTCATGATTATCTTTACTATTTTAATGGAGAGCAATCAGATATAAAGTGTAGTGGTATCCAGACTTCACAAAGTTGTAGGGGTAGGGAATGAAACCATTGAGGTGTATATTGACACCCCTTTTCAGGTAGCAGTGGAAGTATTGATTTTATTTTGATGAGAAAGGAAGGGTAGTATAGATGGTACATGGCAAAGTAGGCAGAGATGACTAGGGACTAATGAAACTAAAGCATAGCAAGTCTTTTCTATTCAACATCCTTAACATCTTTTCAATTTGACCCTTTCTCTTCACTTATATCATCACTAGCCTAATGTAAAACCTCTACAATTGTAATAGCCTTTAAGGTATCTTCCAGCTTCCATTCTCTCTCCCTCTCCAATCTACCTATCACATTTATTCCAAAATAACATTCATAAGGCACAGATCTGACAATTTTGCATCTTGGCTAAAAAGTGTCTTCATTGGTTCCCTACTGAGTACAAGATAAAATTGGAACATTTAAGACTTCATACAGTCTGCCCCTCACCAATCTTCTTAGACTTATTTTGTACATTTTGCTTTCATTAATTCACATAGTCAAGCCAAAACAGAATACAAGCTACTCCCTGAGCCATCATGAAACATCATATGCCATCAACACAGCTCATCTCTGTGCACACATAAGTCATGCCTGAAATACATTTCTTTCTCATCTTTTCCTCCCCAAGCTCTTGTCTTTTATCGAGGCTCAGTATGGTTGCTTCTGCCTCTTCCAGAAAACTGCCAATTTTAGTATTTCTTTCTTCAATTTTCCTTATACTTTACTCGTTCGTCATCTGCCCAGTAAAATAAAAGCTCCTTCTCAACAGAATATTTTTATCTTTGCATACCCGGCTCCTAACAGTTCCTTGTAAATAAAATATTTCAAATCTCTTCAATTGAACTGAACGATTTATACTTCTGATTCCCTTGACCAAAAGTCCAAAAGCCAGGGAAACATATACAATGATGAAAGAGTGATAAAGGGAAAAAAAAAGTAAACCTTTGCTTCAGAATTCTCAGTTCCTTACCTGTCATTCATTTCCTACTATTCTCTTCATTGTATAGTGATATTCATTATAAGAATGAATGGGTGTTTCATGGGTCAAAGTTCACTTAAATCCATCCTGAGACTTGGAATGAGCATTGCCCCTGATATTTACCCTCATTGCCCAGCTAAAGTTCTCTACTATTCTGACCCATTGTTGCCAAGGTGAAGAAACCTTGTAAGAAAGAAGTTCAGAATTGTAACCTTGATTTCTAGGGAGAAAAACAAAATTCTATGAGGATGCCTTTTTAGTTATTTCTGAGGGTAATAACGTGAACTTGAATGTCTATCATAATTTCCATTTCTGTAAACAAATTTACATGATTTAGCCACTTTGTTTTATGTTTCTTTGTCAACATACTTCTGGCCGAGTTCATGTAGATGTTGCCATGTTGAACTGCAGAGCAATAGACAACTTAAGATAAAAATACAAAAGTTGTCAATTTGTAGAGTTTGAGATAGCTTTCATTCACAAGTGTCATAGCTGCTTCCCACTTGCACCACTATTTTGAGGGAAACCCTCAGTCAGACTAGTTGATAGCAAATACTTTCCAAACTGATGACCAATATTTTGTTATCTCACTTCGAAAAGTCTGCTGACATTCCAGATCATATCATCTGAATGGTGCTTTGGATTTGTTTTTAAGCTTGCTATATAAAATGATTTGTCAACAAAGCCCATTTGAAATCTTTTTGGCTACAGATGAAAGAAGATGAAATTAGACAATTACCTGCATGTGAGAATGTGTCTGTTGACAGAATCTCAGATTTATTACTTAGCGCATGCCATGTGCACCCTGGCAACTATCTCCTTTCCCAATGCCATACAGCGAGAATTAAGGCAATGAACATGATAAACGGAAGCTAAGTTGTTTTATGCAATGACTGAGAGATCCAAATGAGCCTCTGTCTGTTATTAAAGACAGCAGATTTGGCCCCAGAGTATTAAAAGTTTAAACCCAACATTCTGTTTGCCTGCAGGCAATGCATTCTGTTAGGTAAAATGAAAACCACAACAATTCAAATTCGGCTCAGAATGTGATAAATCAAGATTTTAAACAAAAATGACAAATGTATCTAGTTTTCATAAAAGTAATTTTGAATCCCAACTTAATGTTTGCCTCCAGATATCTGTTTTCTGCAGGCATACTTTCTCACAAACTTTTAGATCTGAGTTTATGCTTGTTGCATCATTAATGAATTGTGACCCTGGCCTATAATTTCCTTTAAAGTCCAGCATTCTCTGTCTCCAGAGAATGGAGGTAGAAAGATCTACTGATCTCTCATATACACAAATTTCACAGTGGGGGAAAAAACTTTATGTTTAGCTTCAACTAAAAATAACTTAGTTCATCTTTAAATCTTTTTTCTGGAAATTCTTTACTGTAAATTCTGGCAATTTCAGCAATTTTTTTAAAAATTTACCTGCACTTTTATGAAGGACACATGACAATTTCTTGTAGTTATACTAATATAAATGATATCTTCTCTGCTACCTTCAAACATGATTATATCTCCCCTATTAAAAAACACCATTTGATGCTAACAAACTCTCAGTCTATAATCTTATATTTTTTTTTCCTTCTTCCAATCAAAGTCTGAGTATTTTTTTCTACATTTATTACCTACCACCCATAAACTTCTCAGTCCTTAGTAACATGGCTTTCATTTCCATTAATCAATTCAATCAATTCTAAAATTAAACTACTGTCTCCAAAATCACCAAAATCTTGGGTTTTTTTTTCCTATCTTGACTTATCTTCTCTTTTGATCACATCCTTCTATGAATACTCTCTTCCTTAGGATTTTTAAATATTATTCTATCATGATTCTCTTCTTACCAGAGAGTAAAATAAACATTAAAAGAGCCCACAATTTGACTTTCAAATTTGATGGCTTTCTAGAAAAATGGAAAAAGGAAATCCTAAGGACTTCATAAGGAAGTTAAACTGTTTATAATCTTACATGGGAAGATGATACTTATAACTAAGAACTTTCACATATAGACAGAGGTCAAAGGTGTGAGGTGAATGTGAAGGGATGGTATTTTTTAAAAATCAGATAAAATTAAGGGTTAGAGAAGAATGTACTGGGAGAAAGGGAAAAGGAAAGGTAGAATAATATAAATTGTCTCCTTTAAAAGAGTCAAGAAAAAAAGTTTTTACAGAGGAGGGGTAGAGAAAGCAGGTAAATATTAACCTTAATAATATAATTATTAATATTATTATTAAATATACACATATTATTATCAAAAATAAGTTAACCTTCTCATCAAAACTGGCTCAATAAAGGAATCACATACAAGACTCAACTGAGAATGGAAATCTATCTTAAACTATGGAAAAAATAGGAGGGGAAGAGAATAAAAGAAGCCAGACAATGATAGAAGGGAGGAGAGTTGGAGGGCAGGTGTAATCAAAAACAAAACAGAAAATGCAACTGGGTAAAAGGAGAGGCAATAGAATAAATGGGATGGGAGGAATACAGTTAGCAATAATTATGAAAAAAAATTTTGAAAGAAGTTGTTCTTAATTAAGGTCTCATTTCTCAAATATACAGAGAATTGAGTCAGATTTATAAAAATAAGAGTCATTCCTCAGTTGATAAAAGAACAAAAGATATGAACAATATTTAGATGAAATAATCAAATCTATAACCATATGAAAAGTCTTCAAAAACATTATGGATTGGAGAAATCCAAATTAAAACAATTCTGAAGTACTATCTTATATCTATCAGATAATTTAATAGAACAGAAGAGGGAAGTGACAAATATTGGAGGGGATGTAGGGAAAATTAGATATTACTACATTGTTGTTGAGTTGTGAACTGATTCAACCATTACATAAAACAATTTGAAACTATGTTGAAAGACTATAAAATAACTCATATATTTGGACCTAGCATTACCACTATTAAGTCTGCATCCCAAAAGAGATTTTAAGAGGGGGTTGAGGGGAGAAGGACCTGTATATGCAAAATATTTGTAGAAGCTCTTTTCTGGTGGCAAAGAATTGGAAATTGAGGGGATGCCTATCAATTTGGGAATGACTGAACAAACTGCGGTATGCAATTATCATGGAATATTATTGAACTATAAGAAATGTGAGCAGGATGTTCTCAGAAAAACCTGGAAAGATTTCCATGAGCCAATGCAAAGTGAAATATATTATGTGCAAAGCAGCAGCAATGATGTAAAATGATCAGCTTTAGCTATTTTTAGCATTTTAACAATCCAAGACAGAGATGATGTAGTTATGTGAAAAATTCTATCCATTCTCAAAGAAACAACACAGGGTCTCTGAATATAAATTGAAGCATTAAAGTGAAAAAAAAAAGAAAAAGAAAAGGACTACATTCCTTCTGAGGGCTCAGTTGATATCATATGCCATAAAATCTGTAGTAGAACCTATCAACAAGGTATTATGATTTTCTCCAGCTTTGTTTCGAAGCATATGACTAGAAATGAAAAAGATAGAAAATGGTAACAATCCAAATTTGAGTTTGACAAGGCATGATGAGCAAAATAATGGGTATAGAAATTTCAGAATAAAATATATTATAGTATGTAATGGATCAAGGATTGAGATAGTGAGGGGAGTTAAATATAAACTGAGGTGGGGAAAGGAATAGAGACAGAGAGGATTTGGTAAGTTTTAATGATTGCTTTTCAGAAAGGAAAAAATTTTGTAAAACAAAAATTTTAGAATTTTTTATTAATTTTTATAATTATAACATTTTTTGACAATACATATGCATAGGTAATTTTTTTTTACAACATTATTCCTTGTACTCCCTTCTGTTGCGAATTTTTCCCCTCCTTCCCTCCATTTCCTCCCCTAGATGGCAGGCATTCCCATACATATTAAATATCTTATAGTATATCCTACGTACAATATATATGTGCAGAACCTAATTTTGTTGTTGTTGTTGCAAAGGAAGAATTGTATTCGGAAGGTAAAAATAATCTGGGAAGAAAAAAAAATGCTCACAGTTTATACTCATCTCAAAGTATTCCTTTTCTGGATGTAGCTGATTCTGTCCATCATTGATCAATTGGAATTGAATTAACTCTTCTCTATGTTGAAGATATACACTTCCCTCAGAATACATCCTCATACACTATCATTGTTGAAGTGTATAATGATCTTCTGGTTCTGCTCGTTTCACTTAGCATCAGTTGATGTAAGTCTCTTCAAGCCTCTCTGTATTCCTCCGGTAGGTCATTTCTTACTGAAAATAATATTCCATAACATTTATATGACATAATTTACCCAACCATTCTCCAATTGATGGGCATCCATTCATCTTACAGTTTCTAGCCACTGTCCCAGTTTTCCCAAAGCCACTCCAACATTCATCGTTATTAGTTCCTGTCATCTTACTCAATTTAACAGGTGTATAATGATATCTCAGTTGTCTTAATTTGCATTTCTCTGATCAATAGTGATTTGGAACACTTTTTCATATGAGTGGAAATAGTTTTAATTTCATCATCTGAAAATTGTCTGTTCATATCCTTTGACCATTTATTAATTGGAGAATGGCTTGATTTCTTATAAATTAAAGTCAATTCTCTGTATATTTTGGAGATGAGGCCTTTATCAGAACCTTTAACTGTAAAAATGTTTTCCCAATTTGTTACTTCCCTTCTAATCTTGTTTGCATTAGTTTTGTTTCTGCAGAAACTTTTTAATTTGGTGTAATCAAAATTTTCTATTTTGTGATCAATAATGGTCTCTAGTTCTCCCTTGGACACAAACTCCTTCCTCCTCCACAAGTCTGAGAGGTAAACCATCCCATGTTCCTCCAATTTATTTATGATTTCATTCTTTAGGCCTAAATAATGGACCCATTTTGATCTTATCTTACTATGTGGTGTTAAATATGGGTCCATGCCTAGTTTCTGCCATACTAAATTTCCAGTTTTCCCAACAGTTTTTGTCAAATAATGACTTCTTATCCCAAAAGTTGGTATCTTTGGGTTTGTTAAACACTAGATTGCCATTTTATTCACTATCTTGCCCTGTGAAACTAACCTATTCCACTGATCAACTAGTCTATTTCTTAGCCAATACCAGATGGTTTTGGTGACTGTTGCTTTATAATATAGTTCTAGATCAGGTACAGCTAGATCACCTTCATTTAATTTTTTTCTTTCATTACTTCCCTTGAAATTCTCGACCTTTGTTGTTCCATATGAATTCTGTTGTTGTTTTTTCTAGGTCATTAAAATAGTTTCTTGGGAGTCTGATTGGTATAGCACTAAATAAATAGATTAGTTTAGAGAGTATTGTCATCTTAATTATATTCACTGGGCCTATCCAAGAGTACTCAATTTCTTTCCAATTATTTAAATGTGACTTTATTTTTGTGGCAAGGGTTTCGTAATTTTGCTCATATAATTCCTGACTTTCCTTTGGTAGATATATTCCCAAATATTTTATACTATCGTCCATTATTTTGAATGGAATTTCTCTTTGTATCTCTTGCTGTTGGATTGTGTTGGTAATGTATAAAAATGCTGAGGATTTATGTGGATTTATTTTGTATCCTGCAAATTTGCTAAAGTTCTGAATTATTTCTAATAGCTTTTTAGCAGTCTTTGGGGTTCTCTAAGTATACCATCATGTCATCTGTAAAAAGTGATAGTATGATTTCCTCATTTCCTACTCTAATTCTTTCAATCTCTTTCTCGGCTCTTATTGCCAAAGCTACCGTTTCTAGTACTATATTGAATAGTAATGGTGATAGTGGGCAACCTTGTTTCATTACTGATCTTACAGTGAAAGGTTCTAGTTTATCATCATTACATATGATGTTTACTGATGGTTTTAAATATGTGCTTGTTATTATTTTAAAGAATAGTCCATTGATTCTTATACTCTCAAGCATTTTTAGTTGGAATGGATGTTGGATTTTATCAAATGCTTTTTCTGCATCTATTGAGATGATCATATGGCTTTTATTAATTTGATTATTAATATGGTCAGTTATACTAATAGTTTTCCTAAAATTAAACCAGTCCTACATTTCTGGTATAAATCCTACTTGATCATAGTGTCTTATCCTGGGAATGATTTTCTGCAGTCTATTTGCTAATATCTTATTTAAGATTTTAGCTTCAATATTCATTAAGGAGATTGATCTATAGTTTTCTTTCTCAGTTTTCAAACTACTTGGTTTAGGTATCAGTACCATGTCTGTGTTATAAAAGGAATTTGGTAGGACTCCTTCAATCCCTATTTTTTAAAAATAGTTTATATAGCGTTGGAGTTAGTTATTCTTTAAATATTTGGTAGAATTCACATGTAAATCTATCTGGTCCTGGGGATTTTTTCTTAGGGAGTTGATTAATAGCTTGTTCTATTTCTTTTTCTGAGATGGGACTATTTAGACTACTTACTTCTTCCTCTGTTAATCTGGGCAAGCTATATTTTTGAAGGTATTCTTCCATTTCATTTATGTTATCGAATTTGTTGGCATAAAGTTGAGCAAAGTAGCTCCTAACTATTGTTCTAATTTCCTCTTCATTAGTGGTGAGTTCTCCCTTTTTATTTTCAAGATTAACAATTTGCTGTTTCTCTTTCCTATTTTTTAATCAGGTTTACTAAGAGTTTGTCTGTCTGGTGGTTTTAAATTTGTTCCTTTTCTAGCAATTTTAGTTGTAAGCTCAATCCGTTGACCCTCTCTTTCTCTATTTTATGCAAGTAGGCCTCTAGAGATATAAAAATTCCCCTTATTACTGCTTTGGATGTATCCTACACATTTTGGTATGATGTCTCATTATTGTCATTTTCTTGGGTGAAGTTATTAATTATGTCTATGATTTGGTGCTTTACCCAATCATTCTTTAGTATAAGATTATTTAGTTTCCAATTATTTTTTGGTCTATTTTCCCTTGGCTTTTTATTAAATGTAATTTTGATTGCATTGTGGTCTGAAAAGGATGCATTTACTATTTCTGCCTTCCTCCATTTGATTTTGGTTTTTTATGCCCTAGTATATGGTCAATTTTTGTATAGGTTCCATGAACTGCTGAGAAGAAAGTATATTCCTTTCTGTCTCCATTTAGCTTTCGCCAAAGATCTATCATATCAAAATTTTCTAGTATTCTATTTACCTCTTTGACTTCTTTCTTATTTATTTTGTGGTTTGATTTATCTAATTTTGAGAGTGCTGTCTATTTCTTCTTGCAGCTCTCTTAATTTCTCTTTTAAGAATTTAGATGCTGCACCACTTGGTGTGTATATGTTTAATATTGATACTGCTTCATTATTGATGCTGCCCTGTAGCAGGATATAATGCCCTTCCTTATCTCTTTTAATTAGATCAATTTTTGTTTTTGCTTGATCTGAGATGAGGATGGCTACCCTTCCTTTTTTGGCTTTACCTGAAGCATAGTAGATTCTGCTCCACCCTTTTACTTTTAGTTTGAATGTATCACACTCTTTCAGGTGTTTCCTGTAAATAACTTAAATAACTTATAGTAGGATTCTGACTTATGATCCAATCTACTAAATGCTTCCTCTTTATGAGGAAGTTTACCCCATTCACATTTATGGTTAGAATGACTAATTCTATATTGCTTGCCATCCTATTAACCCCTGCTTATGCTTTTCTCCTTTTATTCCCTCTTACCCCCTACCCAGCATTAAACTTGTGAACACCACTTGCTTTTCACAGCCCTCCCTTTTTAGTATCTCTCTCCCACCTTAAAGTTCCTCCTCTTATTTTACCCCTTTTTCTCACAATTTCTGTAGTCCCTTCCCCTTAGCGTATTCCTTCCCTCTCACTTTTCAATGAAGTGGAAGAAGTTTCACCATAAATTGAACATGTCTATTGATATACACTATTATTCACCCCGCTCCTTTCTCTCAGATATAATAGGATACCTTTGCCTCTTCATGAGATGTAGTACCACCCCTTTACCCTTTCTTATGATATAATTTCCTTTCCACCTCTAGTTTCTTGGACAAATTATACATATGTTCTTTACATATTTTTATGGCAGAAATATAGTTCTCAAGATTTCTTTTTATGACTTCTGGGCCAAGATGGTGGTGTGGAGGCAGACAGCTGCTTGAGTTCCATGTTTTCTCTCAGGACTTACTTCATGACATGCCTTGGAGTTAATGATTGACCAGAAAAGAAACCCACAAATAATCACCAACAGAACACATCCATGAAATTCTCCAGAGAAGGTCTGTGTTTCCTCAGGGGAGGGTTGAACAGACTGGGTGCAGATTGAGGGCAGGCAAGCCAGAGTGAAATAGGCAGCTCACACAGCTCAGATGTGAGGGGGGAGGGGTAAGATCTCTTCCGTTTCTGCGAAAAGACTTTTGCCCCACTGTGGATATTCTGTCTTGGCAGCAAGCCAGGAGCAGCTGAGAGGGTGTAAACACCAGAGGTGAAGCATAAAACCCCGGAAAGCCAGCCTCTCTTGGAACCTGGGCACCCCCACCCCCACCCTGAGTGACTCAGCACATCCTAAGAGCCTCAGAGCACAGAAGCAGAGCAGCCATCACAGTTCCGTAAGTGGCTCACTGCTGCCCTCCCCCCCCCAGTCTATAGAGGAAGCCCATTAACACCATCCAGCCCCATCTCCACCAGAAACACACAAATTGTTTCTCTTGTCAATTTGTTTTCTTTGAGTCCTCCTCTGACAAAATGAACAAAAAATTCAAAAGGGCTATAACCATTGATAGCTTCTCTATGGAGAGAGAGCAGATTTCAAATACTGAGGAGACTAAAAACAGACTGTCCCCAGAGGAATCCCCTAAGGGGGATATGTTCTGCTGCTCAATACAAAAGAATCTCATAGAGGATATCAAAAAGGCTCTCACAAGAGAGCTAGAAGAGAAATGGGAAAAGGAAAGTGAAGCTTGGGAAGACAGCCTGGAGAAATCATCCAGAGTGGATAAAGAGATCAAATCATTGAGAAATAAAATTAGTGAGCTGGAAAAAGAAAACAGCTCTCTAAAAAATAAAATGCATGAAGTAGAAAAAAAAATTCCATAGAAGAAAAAAACTCATTTAAAAACACAATTGGACGATTACAAAAAGATATAAAAAAAGTGAGTGAAGAAAATACATCATTGAAAATTAGACTCAAACAAGTAGAAATGAATGACTCAAGGAGAAACCAAGAAGTAGTCAAGCAAAACCAGAAAAATGAAACAATTTCAAAGAATGTCAAGTACCTTATTAGAAAGATAACAGACCTGGAAAACAGATCCAGAAGAGACAATTTGAGAATAATCAAACTCCCTGAAAAATGTGAGGAAAAAAAGAGTTTGGACACTATTTTCCAGGAAATTATCAAAGAGAACTGCCCAGACGTTTTGGAAACAGATGGTAAAATAAACATTGAAAAAATTCATCGATCACCTACTGAAAGGGATCCTAAAGTCAAAACGCCAAGAAATATAGTAGCCAAGTTCAAGAACCATCAGACAAAGGAAAAATACTAGAAGCTGCTAGAGAAAAAGCAATTCAGATATGGAGGAGCCACAATAAGGATAACCCAGGATCTATCAGAGTCCACATTAAAAGAACGAAGGGCCTGGAACATGATATTCCGAAAGGCTAAGGAACTTGGTATGCAGCCAAGAATAACTTACCCAATAAAAATTAGCATCGTTTTCCGGGGAAGAAGATGGACATTTAACGAAATAAATGAATTCCATCTATTCTTGATTAAAAAAAAAAAAAAAAAAAAAAAAAAAAAGACCTACATAAAATGTTTGATCTTCAAATACAGAACTCAAGAGATTCCTAAAAAAAAGGTAAAAAAAAATCTTGAGAACTATACTTTTCCCATAAAAATATGTAAAGACATATGTATAATTTGTGCTAGAAACTAGAGGTGGAAAGGAAATTATATCATAAAAAAGTGTAATGTAAAGTGGTGGCACTACTTCTCATGAAGAGGCAAAGGTAATCTATTATATCAGAGAGAAAGAAAGGAGGGGGATGAACATAGTGTGTATCAATAGACATATTCGATTTATGGTGAAACTTCTTCCACTTCATTGAAAAGTGAGAGGGAAGGATTAAGCTAAGGGGAAGGGAATACAGAAATTTTGAGGAAAAGGGGTAAAATAAGGGGAGGAACTTTAAGGTGGGGGAGGGATATTAAAAAGGGAGGGCTGTGAAAAGCAAGTGGTGTTCACAAGTTGAATACTGGGTCGGGGGGTAAGAGGGAAGGAAAAGAGAAAAGCATAAGCAGGGGTTAATAGGATGGCAAGCAATATAGAATTAGTCATTCTAACCATAAATGTGAATGGAGCAAACTCCCTCATAAAAAGGAAGCAGTTAGCAGACTGGATTAAAAGTCAGATTCCTACTATATGTTGTTTACAGGAAACACACCTGAAACAGGGTGATATATTCAAACTAAAAGTAAAAGGGTGGTACAGAATCTACTATGCTTCAGGCAAAGCCAAAAAATCAGGGGTAGCCATCCTCATCTCAGCTCAAGCAAGATGTCTTTTTACCTTTTTAAAAATCTCTTGAGTTCTGTATTTGAAGATCAAACATTTTGTGCAGGTCTGGTTTTTTTCATCAAAAATAGATGGAATTCATTTATTTCGTTAAATGTCCATCTTCTTCCCTGGAAAACGATGCTCATTTTTGCTGGGTAAGTTATTCTTGGCTGTATACCAAATTCCTTAGCCTTTCAGAATATCATGTTTAGGCCCTTTGTTCTTTTAATGTGGACTCTGTTAGATCCTGGGTTATCCTTATTATGGCTCCTCCATATCTAAATTGCTTTTTTCTAGCAGTTTCCAGTATTTTTTCCTTTGTCTGATGGTTCTTGAACTTGGCCAATATATCTTGGCATTTTGATTTTAGTGTCCCTTTCAGTAGGTGATCGATGAACTTTTTCAGTGTCTATTTTACCATCTATTTCCAAAACGTCTGGGCAGTTCTCTTTGATAATTTCCTGGAAAATAGTGTCCAAGCTCTTTTTTCCTTACATTTTTCAGGGAGTCCGAATATTCTCAAATTGTCTCTCCTGGATCTCCAGGTCTGTTTTCTTTCCAATAAGGTACTTGACATGCTTTTCAATTGTTTCATTTTTCTGGTTTTGCTTGACAACTTCTTGGTTTCTCCTTGAGTCATACATTTCTACTTGTTCGAGTCTAATTTTCAATGATGTATTTTCTTCACTCACTTTTTTAATATCTTTTTGTAATTGTCCAATTGAGTTTTTTATCTTCTATGGAATTTTTTTTTCCATTTCATCCATTTTATTTTTTAGAGAGCTGTTTTCTTTTTCCAGGTCACTAATTTTGTTTCTCAATGATTTGTTTTCTTTATCCACTCTGTCTTTAAATGCATGGAATGCCTTCTCTAGTCTCTCTTGCCAAGGTTACCTTTCCTTTTCCCATTTCGCTTCTAGCTCTCTTGTGAGAGCTTTTTTGATTTCCTCTATGAGATTCTTATGTATTGAGGAGCAGTTCATATTCCCCTTAGGGGATTCCTCTGGAGATAGTCTGCTTTTGGTCTCCTCAGTATCTGAAGTCTGCTCTCTCTCCATACAGAAGCTGTCAATGATTATAGCCCTTTTGAATTTTTGCTGATTTTGTCAGAGTAGGAATGGAAGAAAACAAATTGATAAGAGAAACAATTGGTGTGTTTCTGGTAGGAATGGGGCTGGATGGTGTTAATGGGCTTCCTCTACAGACTGGGGGGGGAGGGCAGTAGCTTGCCATTAACAGGAAAGTGATGGCTATGTTGGGTCTGCACTTTGAGGCTCTGAGAATGCACTGAGTCACTCCGAGTGGGGGGTGGGGTGCCCGGGGTTCCAAGACACACTGGATTTCCAGGGTTTTATTCTTCACCTCCAGTGTTTATACTCTCTCTGCTGCTCCTGGCTTGCTGCCAAGATGGATTATCCTCACTGGGGTAAAAGTCTTTTCCCAGAAATGGAAGAGATTGTACCCCTCCCCCCTCTGGTCTAGGTTGTATGAGCTACCTTTCTAGTTCTGACTGCCTGCCCTCAGTCTGCACCCAGTTTGTTCGACCCTCCCCAGAGGAAACACAGACCTTCTCTGGAGAATTTCAAGGATGTCTTCTTTTGGTGATTATTTGTGGGTTTCTTTTCTGGTCAGGCATTAACTCCTAGGCTTGTCATGAAGTAAGTCCTGAGAGAAAACAAGAAGCTCAAGCAGCTGTCTGCCTCCACACTGCCATGTTGGCCAGAAGTAAGAACAAGCTATTAATCAACTCCCCAAGAAAAAATCCCTAGGACCAGATGGATTTACATGTGAATTCTACCAAACATTTAAAGAACAATTAGCCCCAATGTTATATAAACTATTTGAAAAAATAGGGGAAGAAGGAGTCCTACCAAACTCCTTTTATGACACAGACATGGTACTGATACCTAAAACTGAGAAAGAAAACTATAGACCAATCTCCTTAATGAATATTGATGCTGAAATCTTAAATAAGATATTAGCAAAAAGACGTCAAAAAATCATCCCCAGGATAATACGCCATGATGAAGTAGGATTTATACCAGGAAGGCAGAGCTAGTTTAATATTAGGAAAACTATTAGTATAATTGACCATATTAATAATCAAATTAATAAAAACCATGTGATCATCTCAATAGATGCAGAATAAGCATTTGATAAAATATAGCATCCATTCCTACTAAAAACACTTGAGAGTATAGGAATAAATGGACTATTCCTTAAAATAGTCAGCAGCATATATTTAAAAATGTCAGTAAGCATCATATGTAATGGGGTTAAACTGAAACCTTTCCCAGTGAGATCAGGAGTGAAACACGTTTGCCCACTATCACCATTACTATTCAATATTGTATTAGAAATGCTAGTCTCAGCAATAAGAGGAGAGAAAGGGATTAAAGGAATTAGAATAGGTAATGAGGAAATCAAACTATCACTCTTTGCAGATGATATGATGGTATACTTAGAGAACCCCAGAGATTCCAATAAAAAGTTATTAGAAATAATTCACAACTTTAGCAAAGTTGTTGTATACAAAATAAATCCATATAAATCCTCAACATTTTTATACATCACCAACACAATCCAACAGCAAGAGATACAAAGAGAAATTCCTTCAAAACAACTGTCAGGGGTATAAAATATTTGAGAATCCATCTACCAAAAAAATTCAGGAATTATATGACCAAAATTACAAAACACTTTCCACAAAAATAAAGTCAGATTTAAATAATTGGAACGACATTCAGTGCTCTTGGATAGGCCGAGCAAATATAATAAAGATGACAATACTCCCCAAACTAATCTATTTATTTAGTGACATACCAATCAGACTCCCAAGCAACTATTTTAATGACCTACAAAAAATAACAACACAATTCATATGGGGAATAAAAGGTCGAGAATTTCAAGGGAATTAATGAAAAAAAAAAAAAAAGTCAGATCAAAGTGGTCTAGCTGTACCCGATCTAAAGCTATATTATAAAGCAGCAGTAACCAAAACCATTTGGTATTGGCTAAGAAATAGACTAGTTGATCAGTGGAAGAGATTAGGTACACAGGACAAAATAGGATACAAATATAGCAATCTAGTGTTTCACAAACCCAAAGATCCTAACTTGTGGGATAAGAATTCATTATTTGAAAAAAAACTGTTGGGAAAACAGGAAATTAGTATGGCAGAAATTAGGTATAGACCTACACTTAATACCCTATACCAAGATAAAATCAAAATGGGTCCATGATTTAAGCATAAAGAATGAGATCATAAATAGATTAGAAGAACGGAGGATAGTCTACCTCTCAGACCTGTGGAGGAGGAAGGAATTTATGACCAAAGGAGAACTAGAGATCATTACTAATCAAAAAATAGAAGATTTTGATTACATCAAATTAAAAAGCTTTTGTACAAACAAAAGTAATGCAAACAAGATTAGAAAGGAAGTAACAAATTGAGAAAAATATTTTTACAGTTAAAGGTTATGATAAAGGCCTCATTTCCAAAATATATAGAGAACTAATCCTAATTTATAAGAAATCAAACCATTCTCCAATTGATAAATGGTCAAAGGATATGAAAAGACAATTTTCAGATGATGAAATTGAAACTATATCCACTCATATGAAAGAGTGTTCCAAATCACTACTGATCAAATCAAGACAACTCTGAGATACCACTATACACCTGACAGATTGTCTAAGATGACAGGAACAAATAATGATGAATGTTGGAGGGGATTTGGGAAAACTGGAACACTGATACATTGTTGGTGGAATTGTGAAAGAATCCAGCCATTCTGGAGAGCAATTTAGAACTATGCTCCCAAAGTTATCAAACTCTGAGCAGTACAGTAGTATTACTGGGCTTATATTCCAAAGAAATACTAAAGATGGGAAAGGGACCTGTATGTGCCAAAATGTTTGTGGCAGCTCTTTTTGTAGTGGCTAGAAACTGGAAAATGAACCGATGCCCATCAATTGGAGAATGGTTGGGTAAATTGTTATATATGAATATTATGGAATATTATTGCTGTATAAGAAATGACCAGCAGGATGAATACAGAGAGGCTTGGAGAAACTTACATGAACTGATGCTGAGTGAAATGAGCAGAACCAGGAGATCATTATACACTTCAAAAACGATATTGTATGAAGATATATTTTAATTGAAGTGGATATCTTCAACATAGAGAAGATCCAATTCAGTTCCAATTGATCAATGATGGATAGAAACAGCTATATTCTGAGAAGGAACACTGGGAAATGAGTTTAAAATGTTTGCCCTATTGTCTTTCTACCCAGGTTACTTATATTTTTGGAATCCATTTCTTACTTTACAACAAGAAATTTGCTTTTACACACATATATTGTATCTAGGATGTACTGTAACACATTTAATATATATATTGGATTGCCTGTCATCCAAGTGAGGGAGTAGAGGGAGGGAGGGGAAAATTTGGAAAAGTCAATACAAGGGATATGTTGTAAAAAAAAATTACCCATGCATATGTACTGTCAAAAAAATAATTATAAAATTAATTTTTAAAAAATGAATTTATTTCAAAAGGTACATAAATCTGTGTTCAAATCTTGAAATAAGAAACAACTTTGAAGACTAAATTACCTTCTATTGATATAAAATACTACATTTCAAAAGCATTTAAGTCTATTGTAATTAATAAAACATGAATTCATTTAAATATATAACTGAATTTATAGAAGCTTTTTATGATCATGCATTTTCTCAATCAACAAAATATTAATAACAAATCTACCATCATGTGCAGGTCCATGGAATACTTTGATATTTAAAAAAGTAGCCAGTGGGGTGAGATTGGCCTAGAATCACAATGAGACCTAGACTTTAGTGTAGTGCCTTGTACAAAATAAATTTATAATATATTCTTGTTACATTTAAGACTTCAAAACAGGCTAAAAATAAGTCTAATATTCTTGTCATTATACCAAAAACCTGCTACCCAAAACCTGAAAGCATGAAATATTTTGAGTTGCCTTTTCTCATATGGATTAAATTGATTTTATGTATTTGATAATTAACCACATAGATCACATTCTTCTTTCATTTCAAAGGAAGAAATCATTGTGATTCAAGACTAAAGAAAGTCCATTAAAAAAAAAAAAGAAAGAAAGGAAGGAAGAGTTAATTTGAGTTAACTTAAAAACACAAACAAGTTAAGCAAGCCTGGTTAGATATGTTTTTTTTGTTCTTTTTTTTTTTTTTTTTTTTTTTTTGTATATACCCATATCTATTTGCTCACATCTACAAACCAAGAAGCAACCAGTTTAAAGAGAAATAAAATTATATATAATTCAAGAGGTTTTGCTTAATGACCAAATCTTATCTATCAGTAAACTCAGAACAAGAAGTAGACAAAGGAAATGATGCATGTATCCAGGCACAATAAGGAATACATTATACTATTTTTTTATAAAAAATAAATTTCCACATTTTAAAGCCAGAAAATTCTGATTTCTGTGACTTTTTTTAATTTGAAGTTATTAATTTTTTCATTCCATTGAACCCATCAATAAGCTTATAAAACCTATGAACCTTTTTTCTGAATAATGCTTTTAAATGCATAAAATAAAATATGTAGAATTACATAAAATTATGTTAATGTATAATTGTAGAAATATTAAAAAAAACAAGACACATTCAAGATCCCAGGATAAGAATCCCTATTATTTTGTGATCAATGTGTATTACAAAGACTAAAGTGATAGCAAAATCCAAAAAGTGTAATTTTTTAAAATTTCTTTTCTTAGGATAAACAAATAACTATGATACCAAAATGCTTGATTAAACACTTAGTGTAGGCCTGGCACTGTTCCAAGTGCAAAATATACAACTAAAAGTTCATGAGTTATTACACTACCCAGCTTTCAAGGACCTTCCAATCTAATGGGGAAAAACAACACAGAAAAGGGAGGAAAACAAGATAGGGGTAAGGTAGAAAGAAAAGCATATAGTAGAATGATTTGGGAAAAGGTCTGAATCTTGACTGAAGCCTTTTCCACATTGTATCATTAAGACTTCTTTCGAATGTGAATTATCTAGTGTACAGTTAGATTTGAAATCTGAATGGTTTTCCCACAACACTCTCAAGAACTGGTCATCTAGCCCTTAATTTCTAATGCAGGTTTTTTGAACTTTTGAATACTACTAATTTCTGGGAATTTTTACCTTAAATCAAACCTAAAATTCCCTATCTGCAATTCTATCTATTGTTTTTTATTCCCAATTCTAACTTCCTAGAACAAGCAAAACAAGTTGAATTTACCCTTAGAGGATCTAAACCTTTCAACTATTAGAAATCAGCTTTATGGAATCCCTAAAGTTTTTCTTTTCCAGAATAAATAGTTCTAATTCCCAATCAATTCTCAAATGGAAGGATTGCAAGGTTCTTCATTTTCCTGGTTATACTCTTCTGGATTCTTATTATTTATCTTATTATGTTTTAAATTCAGATAAGATCTGATGAGAAGAGGGTACAATGGGACTGTGTCAGCTTTGTTCCTTGAAGCTATGTTTATCTTAAAGTATCTTTATGTCACTAGCTTTCACTTCCTCTTGGACCTATAGACCTATCTTAAGCTTACAGTCCACTAAAATGTTAATTATCTTTTTCTGAATGCCTTCTTTATTCATGACTGTCCCACCTTATAGTTTTAGCCTGGAGAAAAGAAACCCAATGAAAATAAGATTGTAGTAGTCAAATATATGAAGGGCTTGCCCAGGGAATTGAGATTAGATTTTTTTTTCCCCCTTTGGTCACAGAAAGTGGACTAAGAACAAGGGGAAGTTTGCAAAGGACTAAAACTAAGTTTGATTTCAAGAAAGACTTCAGAGCTACCCCAAAGTAATAGTAGCTTTCTTGAGAGGTGGTAGTTTCTCCCTCCTTAAAGCTGAACAGAGCTAGATGGAGATTTGTCAGATGTGTCATAGTGAGGATCCTTTTTGTGTGTGTGTGAATTGAAGTAGATGTCAGTTAAATATCCTTCCAAGTCTTAAATTTTGTTTCTATGAGATCTAGGAGGTTGATTGTGTATAGTTTATCCTTGGAGACAACATAAGAAGGAGTTTGTAGTGGTACCTAATCATAGAGTTTAGTTTAAAGACTATCAAAATAGGCTCCATCTTCCCAAAGGAAGAAGACATAAAATACAGTACATATAAAGCTTTGTCATAAAATTTATCAGTGACAAAGCTGATGATAAAAAGGTTCAGTAAAAGCATCTAATAAATATTCCATAAACAGATCTTTCATTTATGCATTAATATTTATTGGTATCCTTTGTCTGGGGGGAAATACTTTTGAAGCCTATAAAATTAGGCAAACAGAAACAATTTCAGGCCATTGAAATGAATTGAATGTTAGGAAGATAAGGTTCTTACCACAAAGACACACTCAAGTTTATAGTCGCTGGTATGTCTGGTGAGATGACAAAATAGTCACATATGTACTAAGACCTTCTATGTGCCAGACATTGTGTTAAGTGCTAGGGATAAAAAGAGGGCTAAAAACATAGTCCCTGCTTCAAAAAATTCATATTATAATTAGTGTTAAAACAAGTATATACACTTGTGTATATACCAGATCTACCCAAATTATAAAAAAAAAAAAAAAAAAAAAAAAAAAAAAAAAAAATCTCAGAGAGAAGGAGAGAGAGAAGAGAGAACAGGAGGGTTTTTCCTGTAAAAAAAAATGGGATTTAGGCTGATTCTTAAAGGAAGCCTGTAGCTCTGGAAATGAGAATTAGAGAGCATTTCAGTTAGGGAGCCTGCCAAGAGAAGGCTAGAATAGGCATATGGAGTGTCATGTTTGTAAAATGGCAAAAAAAAAAAAAAAAAAAAAAAAAACCACATTCATTTCAAATTATTTGAATGATATAAGATGTAAGAAGACTAGAAAAGCTGGAAGAAAGCCAACTGTGAAAAGTTTTAAAAGTCAAACAGAAGCTTTTATCATTGATTCTGAAAGTAAAGGAAACCATTGGAACTTATTGATTAGGGTAACAACATGATTATGCCTGATCTTTAGAAATTTTCATTTGACAACTGAGTGGAAAATTAATTGGAGTGAGGAAAGAAAAGTCAGGGAGACCAACCAGGATGCTGCTATCATAGCTCAAATATGAGTTGAAGACTTCCTCTAATGTAATGAAAGGGTCAAAACAGAGAAGGGGATATATAAGAGAAATGTTCTGAAGTTAGAACTAACAGGTCTTCAAAACATATTAAATATGAGAGTAAGAGAGTAGAATTGAAGATGACACTGTGTGATGTCCTAAACTATAATAGGAAAGTTCTTATGAGAAGAGGTTTTAGAAAGAGGGAAATAATTCTGTTTTAGATGTTTAGTTTGAAGTGCCTATGAGACATTCAGTTTACAATGTCTAAGAGGAAGTTAGTGACATGAAACTGATGTCTAGGAGAGAGGTTAGTGCTAGATAGGTAGTAGACCTAGGAATCAACTATTTAATCATGATAATTGAACCCATGAAAGTTGATGGAATCATCAAGTAAAATAGTATGAAACAGGACTGTCATCAACAATCTATTAAAACCTGTAGACCCTTCTCAAAATAGCATTTTCAATGACATAAATTAAAATGCAGATATAAGATTACCAAGATAATCAACTATATTGTGTTATAATTAATTAAAAAGCACATAAATGTATAGTATTCAGATTAAGAACATTTGCCATAAAATGAGAAGAAAAAAGAAGAGAACTCAGAGCCTTAGGAAATATAATTGCTGAAAATGAACTAGGAAAAATAATGAGCAAAGAAGATTGAAAAGAAATGGTCAGTAAGAGAACCAGGAGGAAGTAATAAAACAATAACATAAAAAGGATAGAATATCCAAAAGACAAAAAGGATCATCATTATCAAAGACAGAAGAGAGATCATAAAGAGTGGAGTTTAAGAAAAGTATGTTGGATTTAGCATTTAATAGATCATTGGTAATTTTGGAAAGAAAAGTCTAGTGATGAATTAAAATCAAAATTTAGAAGAGAGAGTTTATAAGTGAATAAGAAAAGGAAAGAAGACATACAGCATAATATTAAGTTGAGTCAGTAGTAAATGTTTTTTGTATTATTACTGTTGTTGATTTTTGCTCTTTTTGGCAGGGATAAGGGAGATATGGGCATATTTGTGGGCAGCAGGAAAAGAATAAAAAAGTAGAATTAGTCACCCTTTTTCCCACCTTACCTTTGGGAACCAATTTCACTCCACATCATCTTCTTAAGTCCTTAGCCCCCTTACCAGTTTGTTATTTGTGTCTCATCAAGTTCCAACTTTGTATCACTCCCAGGTTTTACCGTCATCCCTCCTACACACACACAGACACTGCTTAAAGAAATGCTTTGGAGATTCTGCCAAATGCTGAATGAGTTTACTATAAATGGTTGGTTATAATGTCACTGGTCCCCTGACTGTTCAATGAACAATATACCTCATCTCTCAGTTACAAGACATTTCTCTGGCTATCTCTCAGGCCTAGAATTTGGTACCTTCTTATCTCTGCCCCCTGGTTTCCCCTGCCTTTCATTAAGGCTTTACTAAAATTTCATCTTCTACACTAAGTCTTTCCCAACCTCCCTTAACTCTAATGTCATTCCTCCCTTAATAATTTTCTATCTATCTTTTTTATAGTTTGTTTGTAGATGTCCTTTCCTCCTCCATTATATTGTAAGTTCACTGAAAACAGAAATTGTCTTTTGCATATCCCCAGTACTTAGCACAATGATTGGGAAATATTAGGTGCTTAGAAAAAGTGTTTGTTGAGTGATTAATAGAAAGAAAGATCGAAGATTGGAGAGGGAGTGGACATGATAGAAGGAGCAATCAACTGAAGAATACATAAAGGAATACTATCATATATGCATATAAAGAGATTTGCATTTGCAAGAGGAAAGGCAAATTTTTCATTAGAGACATGGATTAAGGAGGAAATAGTAGAGGAAGATGTCTGACTATATGAGATGACAAAAGAAAAGGGTAAGATGCTAACATTTTCAGTTAAGAGAGTAGAGGGAAGTATGAGAAGAATACAGGTGGAAAATGGTAGAAGGACTCCAGGAATAGAGTTTGGAAAGGTATGATTGATAATAGGGCCAGGGGGGCAGAGCTAAGATAGTGGAGAAGACACACGACATTCTAAACTCCTCTCATACCCTCACTACTAATTACCAAATTCAGCCTCAAAAATAGTGCTTAACTGATAAAATCCATGAATATTGGAAGTAGAACAACTTAACCAACTGAAAATAATCTGGAAGATCACCAGAAAAAGTTTGTCCTGAGGAGAGGGAGCAGACCAGCACAAGCAGGGAGATAGAAGGAGAGGCTAGCATACTGAGAGGACCAGGGCGGGGTGGTCTCCATGGCTGGAAAATTTACATGAAGGACTCTAATACAGGTTGGCTGCTCTGCTCTGCTTTGCTTGCAAAGCAGTAGACCAGAAGAGAAATTAAAGCCAAAGGTACTCCAAAAAACACCAGAATGTAATAAGATCTGGCTACACCCACACAGCACCAGAAGTGAGTGACTCAGCACAGACCACATCACAGCTGTGCAACCCCATTCTATAGCATGGGGCTTTTGCCTGGGGCAGCCACAAATCTGCACAACAGAGGGGCTCAGCCCAGGGCAGCCTCTAATCTGTAGGGGGGTAGGAGGGTTCAACCTGGGACAATAGAACTTCCTCAGTGCAACTACACTCCCCAGGGCAGAGACACTTCTAATCAGGTTCAGGGATCTTCCCAAGGCAACTGCTAATCCCAATAGCAAGGTTCTGACTGGGGCAGTGACTTTCACTGCTCAGCCTCCAGCTCCAGGGCAGTCACTAATCCACATTGCAGGGCTCTTAGCAGGGCACCTCCCCAGCTCCATCTGTGCTACCCAGGGAAGAGACACTTCTGGTGCAGAGCTTTTCCCAGAGTGCTTCTGCAGCTCCACTGTTCTTTGCAGCCCATTTACAGGACAGCTACTGTCCATACATCTGTCCCTGCTCTGCAGAAAAAGCTGGTAACCTCCTTGCCCTGAAGGCAGACCATAAGGGCTTTAACAAAAATGAGTAAAAAAGTCAAACAGACCATTGATAGTTTCTATGCAGAAAAAGAGCAGGTTTTCAACCCCAAGGAGACAAATAGCAGACAGTCTCCAGGCAAAACCCCAAAGGGAGATGTAACCTTGGTCACCATCACACAAAGCTCTCCAAAAAAGAAATTATTAAAAAAAAAATCTTAAGAGAGTTAGAAGAAAAATGGGGAAAGGAAAAAGAAGCTAAGCAAGAGAGTACAGAAAAGATATAGTCCATTAAAGAAAAATTTGACAAACTAGAAAAAGAAAACAACTTCCTGAAATATGAATTGGAACTCCCAGGAAGTGCACAGAAACAGAATTTGTGAATTGGAAAAGGTAAAGAACTCCCAGAAAAGTAGGAATTATGAACTGGAAAAAATAAAGAACTCCACAGAAAGTAAGATTTGTGAATTGGAAAAGATAAAATTCCCAAGAAAGTAGGATCTGTGAATTGGAAAAAAAAAATAATTTGGAAAAAAAATTAATGAAATGAAAAAAAAAATTCCACAGAGCAAAATAACTCATTTAAAAACTCCATTGGACATATACAAAAAGAAATTTTAAAAAGGCTAATGAAAAAATAACTCATTAAACATCAGAACTGAACAATTAGAAATGAATGATTCATCAAGACACTAAGAATCAGTCAAGCAAAACCAAAAAAATGAAAAAATAGAAAAAATGTTAAATATCTACTTGGAAAAACAACAGACCTGGAAAATAAATCTAGGAAAGATAATCTGAGGATAATTAGACTTCCTGAAAATTATGATTGAAAAAAAGAGCCTAGATACTATTTTAAAAGAAATCAATAAAGAGAACTGCCCACATGTAATAGAATAAGAAGGTAAAATAGGCATTGAAAGAATTCATTGAACAAATTCTGAAAAAGACGCTAAAACAAAAACATCAAGGAATATTGTGGCTAAATTTCAGAATATAAAACTAAGAAAAAAAATATTACAAGCATCAAGAAAAAAAACAAGTTAAAATACCAAGGAGCCACAATAAGGATCACTCAATATCTAGCTAATTCCACATTAAAAGATCAAAGGGCCTGGAATCTGACATTCCAAAAGGCAAAAGAACTTGAATTGCAACCAAGAATAAACTACCCAGCTAAGCTGAGCATTTTCTTCCAGGGAAGAAGATTTAATGAAACAGAAGAATCCCATTTATTTCTAAGGGAAAAAAAAAAAAAAAAAAAAAACCCAGAACTAAACAAAAAATTCAACCTCCAACTATAGGACTCAAGAGAAGCAGAAAAAGGCAAAAAGAACTCTTGAGAATTGTCTTTCTGTTATGGATATACATAAAGAATACATGGATAATTTGATTTTACTGATATAACATAAAAAGGGGAAGTAGAAATGGAAAGGGAATAGTATCATAAAAAGGGAAAAGGGGAGATAAAAAGAGGGAAACTGCATCCCATGAAGAGGCAAAGGAAACCTATCATATCTGAGGGAATTTAGGGAGGGGGAGGAACATTGTGTGAATCTTACTCTGATCAGATTTGGCTCAAAGAGAAAACAATTGACATATTTGGTGTTCAGAGAAACTTCTCTCACCTCATTAAAAAGTGGGAGAGGAAAAGAGAAAAGGAAAAGAGTAATAAGGGAAAGGTACAAGAAAGGGGAAGGGATTGCAAGGGGGTGGAAGGGATTCCAAAGAAGGAGAGCTGTATGAGGCAAGTGATGCCCATAAGTTTAATACTGGGGAAGAGAGGAGGAGGGTAAGAATAAGAAAAGCATAATCTGGGGATAATAAGATAGCAGGAAATACAGAATTAGCAATTTCAACCATAAATGTGAATATTTTAATTTAATTTAATGGGATGAACTCTCCCATAAAGTGGAAGCAGATAGCAGGCGGAATCGAAAGCCAGACCCCTACCATATGTTGTTTACAGGAAACACATTTAAAGCAGGGGGATCCCGGATGGATGCAGCGGCTCCGGCACCTGAGCTAAGAGAGAGTTCTGAGAGAGAGTTCCCCTTCCCCTCCCTGGAAGTGCCTCAAAGGTGATTAGCAGGATTGTGCTGTGAGGGCGCTGTGTCCTAGCAGCTTCCCTGAGGTTTAAGCCCGAACAGTAAAGGTGACACAAAGCCCAGCCTATGCGTCCCAGTGGGGCGTAGATGTCAGCAGCAGGTGATGTGAAAAGCCCCTGCGCTCAAACTGGAAGTGTCTGCCAGAAACCGCGGTCCCTATTTCAAAGGTTCCACTACTCTGGGGCTTCCCGGGGCTGAGTTCCACAGCCTCCAGCTGAGCTAGGCACTATGAGTTACCGCCAGGTTTTCAATCTCTTAACTACTCCCAGGTGAAAGCCCGCACAGCCTAAGTTGGCCACACCCACAGTGCCGAGATCTGCTGAGTCACTTCTGGGTGTTGGGGAGGTTCTAGTATCTAGTTTATATTTAAAGTGGCTTATTTTCTCTTATGAACTGCTGTTTTATAAGCAGAGAAGAGCTAACAGTCTGTGCCAGATTCCTCTATCTCAGTGGCTTCTCTGATCCCAGAGCCCTCCCCAGTGCAATCGGCGCAGTGTTCCACCACCCAACCGTCTGTGTTGGCCTTTCTTCTTCCTCCCCTGGGAACTAACCTTTTCTGTTGCAACTCCAGATTCTCTTCAGCTGGTAAGTTGTGCTTCCAGTCCTTGTGGTTTCTATCAGTACAGTGCTATTTTTGAGGCTGAAATTATCTAATTGGTATTGAGGGAAGAAAGGAGCTTACAGAAACGCATGTATCTTCTCCACCATCTTGGCTCGGCCCCCTGTCTTTCCAATTGTTTAAATCTGACTTTATTTTTGTGGCAAGTGTATTGTAATTTTGCTCATATAATTCCTGACTCTCTTTTGGTAGATATATTCCAAAATATTTTATACTATCGACCATTATTTTGAATGGAATTTCTCTTTGTATCTCTTGCTGTTGGATTGTGTTGGTAATGTATAAAAATGCTGAGGATTTATGTGGATTTATTTTGTATCCTGCAACTTTGCTAAAATTCTGAATTATTTCTAATAGCTTTTTAGCAAAGTCTTTGGGGTTCTCTAAGTATACCATCATGTCATCTGCAAAAAGTGATAATTTGATTTCCTCATTTCCTACTCTAATTCCTTGAATCTCTTCTTGGCTCTTATTGCTGAGGATAGAGTTTCTACTACTATATTGAAAAGTAATGGTGATAGTGGGCAACCTTGTTTCACTCCTGATCTTATAGGGAAAGGTTATAGTTTATCACCATTACATATGATGTTTACTGAAGGTTTTAAATATATGCTCCTTATTATTTTAAAGAATAGTCCATTTAATACTATACTTTCAAGCATTTTTAGTAGGAATGGATCTTGGATTTTATCAAATGCTTTTTCTGCATTTATTGAGATGATCATATGGTTTTTATTAATTTGATTATTAACATAGTCAATTATACTAATAGTTTTCCTAATATTAAACCAGCCCTGCATTCCTGGTATAAATGCCACTCGGGGATGATTTTCTGTAGTCTATTTGCTAATATCTTATTTAAATTTTAGCATCAATATTCATTAAGGAAATTGGTCTATAGTTTTCTTTCTCAGTTTTCAATCTACCTGGTTTAGGTATCAGTACCATGTCTGTGTCATAGAAGGAATTTGGTAGAACTCCTTCAATTCCTATTTTTTCAAATAGTTTACATAGCATTGGTATTAGTTGTTCTTTAAATGTTTGGTAGAATTCACATGTAAATCCATCTGGTCCTGGGGACTTTTTCTTAGGAAGTTGGTTAATAGCATGGTCTATTTCTTTTTCTGAGATGGGACTATTTAGACTACTTACTTCTTCCTCTGTTAATCTGGGCAAGCTATATTTTTGAAGGTATTCTTCCATTTCATTTAAGTGATCGACTTTATTGGCATAAAGTTGAGCAAAGTAGTTCCTAAACATTGTTCTCATTTCCTCTTCATTAGTGGTGAGTTCTCCCTTTTCATTTTCAAGACTATCAATTTGCTTTTTCTCTTTCCTTTTTTTAATCAGGTTTACTAAGGGTTTGTCTATTTTGTTGGTTTTTTCATAGAACCAACTCTTAGTTTTATTAATTAATTCAATAGTTTTTTTTTTTTTTTTTTACTTTCAATTTTATTCATCTCACCTTTTATTTTTTGAATTTCAAGTTTTATGTTTGTCTGGGGGTTTTTAATTTGTTCCTTTTCTAGCAATTTGAGTTGTAAGCCCAATTCGTTGGCCCTCTCTTTCTCTATTTTATGCAAGTAGGCCTGTAGAGATATGAAACTTCTCCTTATTACTGCTTTGGCTGTATCCCACACATTTTGGTATGATGTCTCATTATTGTCATTTTCTAGGGTGAAGTTATTAATTATATCTATGATTTGCTGTTTTACCCAATCATTCTTTAGTATAAGATTATTTAGTTTCCAATTATTTTTTGGTCTATTTTCCCCTGGCTTTTTATTAAATGTAATTTTGATTGCATTGTTGTCTGAAAAGGATGCATTTACTATTTCTGCCTTACTGCATTTGATTTTGATTGTTTTATGCCCTAGTATATGATCAATTTTTGTATAGGTTCCATGAACTGCTGAGAAGAAAGTATACTCCTTTCTGTCTCCATTTAGCTTTCACCAAAGATCTATCATATCAAACTTTTCTAATAATCTATTTACCTCTTTGACTTCTTTCTTATTTATTTTGTGGTTTGATTTATCTAATTCTGAGAGTGCAAGGTTGAGATCTCCCACTATTATAGTTTTGCTATCTATTTCTTCTTGCAGCTCTCTTAATTTCTCTTTTAAGAATTTAGATGCACCACTTGGTGCATATATGTTTAATATTGATACTGCTTCATTATTGACGCTGCACTTCAACAGGATATAATGCCCTTCCTTATCTCTTTTAATTAGTTCAATTTTTGTTTTTGCTTGATCTGAGATGAGGATGGCTACCCCTGCTGTTTTGCCTTTGCCTGAAGCATAGTAGATTCTACTCCACCCTTTTACTTTTAGTTTGAATGTATCACCCTATTTCAAGTGTGTTTCCTGTAAACAACATATAGTAGGATTCAGTCTTTTAATCCAGTCTGCTAACTGCTTCCTCTTTATGAGGCAGTTTGCCCCATTCATATTTATGGTTAGAAGGACTAATTCTATATTGCTTCCTGTCCTGTTAACCCCTGCTTATGCTTTTCCCCTTTCCTTCCCTCTTACCCCCCTACCCAGTATTAAACTTGTGAACACCACTTGCTTTTCACAGCCCTCCCTTTTTAATATCCCTCCCCCACCTTAAAGTTCCTCCCCTTATTTTACCCCTTTTCCTCCAAATTTCTGTATTCCCTTCCCATTAGCTAACTCCTTCCCTTTCACTTTTCAATGAAGTGGAAGAAGTTTCACCATAAATCGAATATGTCTATTGATACACACTATGTTCATCTCCTTCCTTTCTCTCAGATAAAATAGGTTACCTTTGCCTCTTTATGAGATGTAGTACCACCACTTTACACTTTTTTATGATATAATTTCCTTTCCACCTCTAGTTTCTAAGACAAATTGTACATATGATCTTTACATATTTTTTTGGTAAAAGTATAGTTCTCAAGATTTCTTTTTACCTTTTTAGAAATCTCTTGAGTTCTGTATTTGAAGATCAAACCTTTTATGTAGGTCTGGTTTTTTCATCAAAAATAGATGGAATTCATTTATTTTGTTAAATGTCCATCTTCTTCCCTGGAAAACGATGCTCATTCTTGCTGGGTAAGTTATTCTTGGCTGCATACCAAGTTCCTTAGCCTTTCGGAATATCATGTTCCAGGCCCTTCGTTTTTTTAATGTGGACTCTGCTAGATCCTGGGTTATCCTTATTGTGGCTCCTCAATATCTTAATTGCTTTTTTCTAGCAGCTTCCAATATCTTTTCCTTCGTCTTATGGTTCTTGAACTTGGCCACTCTATTTCTTGGCTTTGATTTTAGGGTCCCTTTCAGTAGGTGATTGATGAATTTTTTCAATGTCTATTTTACCCTCTGTTTCCAGAACGTTTGGGCAGTTCTCTTTTATATATATATATATATATATATATATATATATATATATATATATATATATATATATATATATATATATATATATATATATATATATATATATATTATAATATTATCCCTTGTATTCATTTTTCCAAATTACCCCCCCTCCCTCTATTCCCTCCCCCCGACGACAGGCAATACCATACATTTTACATGTGTTACAATATAGTCTAGGTACAATACATGTGTGTGAATATCATTTTCTTGTTGCACAATAAACATTAGAATCCGAAGGTACATGCAACCTGGGCAGACAGATATTAGTGCTAACAATTTACATTCCCCTCCCAGTGTTTCTTCTCTGGGTGTAGCTACCTCTGTCCATCATTGATCAACTGGAAGTGAGTTGGATCTTCTTTATGTTGAAGATTTCCACTTCCATCAGAATACATCCTCATACAGTATTGTTGTTGAAGTGTACAGTGATCTTCTGGTTCTGCTCATTTCACTCAGCATCAGTTGATTTAAGTCTCTCCAGGCCTCTCTATATTCCTCCTGCTGGTCATTTCTTACCGAGCAATAATATTCCATAACCTTCATATACCACAATTTACCCAACCATTCTCCAACTGATGGACATCCATTCATCTTCCAGTTTCTAGCTACAACAAAAAGAGCTGCCACAAACATTTTGGCACATATATGTTTCTTTCCGCTCTTTAGTATTTCTTTGGGATATAATCCCAGTAGTAGCGCTGCTGGGTCAAAGGGTATGCACAGTTTGATAACTTTTTGGGCATAATTCCAGATTGCTCTCCAGAATGGCTGGATTCTTTCGCAACTCCACCAGCAATGTATTAGTGTCCCAATTTCCCCACATCCCCTCCAACATTTGTCATTATTTGTTCCTGTCATCTTAGCCAATCTGACAGGTGTGTAGTGGTATCTCAGAGTGGTCTTATTTTGCATTTCTCTGATCAGTAGTGATTTGGAACACTCTTTCATGTGAGTGGATATAGTTTCAATTTCTTCCTCTGAGAATTGTCTGTTCATATCCTTTGACCATTTTTCAATTGGAGAATGGCTCGGTTTCTTATAAATTATGGTCCGTTCTCTATATGTTTTGGAAATGAGACCTTTGTCAGAACCTTTGTTTTTAAAAATATTTTCCCAATTTGTTACTTCCCTTCTAATCTTGTTTGCATTAGTATTATTTGTACAGAAACTTTTTAGTTTGATGTAATCAAAATCTTCTATTTTGTGATCAATAATGATCTCTAGTTCTCCTCTGGTCATAAATTCCTTCCTCCTCCACAAGTCTGAGAGGTAGATTATCCTCTGTTCCTCTAATCTATTTATTATCTCCCTCTTTATGCCTAAATCATGGACCCATTTTGATCTTATCTTGGTATATGGTGTTAAGTGTGGATCCATATCTAATATCTGTTGGGCAGTTCTCTTTGATAATTTACTCGAAAATAGTGTCCAAGTTCTTTTTTTCCTCACATTTTTTAGGGAGTCTGATTATTCTCAAATTGTCTCTCCTGGATCTGTTTTCCAGGTCTGTTGTCTTTCTAATATGGTACTTGACATTCTTTTCAATTGTTTCATTTCTCTGGTTTTGCTTGACTGTCTCTTGGTTTCTCCTTGAGTCATTCATTTCTACTTGTTCGAGTCTAATTTTCAATGATGTATATTCTTCACTCACTTTTTTATATCTTTTTTGTAACTATCCAATTGAGTTTTTATCTTCTATGGAATTTTTTTTCCATTTTATTTTTTAGAGAGCTATTTTCTTTTTCCAGCTCACTAATCCTGTTTTCCTTGGAGTTGTTTACCTTTTCCAGCTCACTAGTCTTGTTTCTCAATGATTTGATTTCTTTATCCACTCTGTCTTTAAATGCATGGGATGTCTTCTCCAGGCTCTCTTGCCAAGCTTCCCTTTCCTTTTCCCATTTCTCTTCTAGCTCTCTTGTGAGAGCCTTTTTGTTTTCCTCTATGAGATTCTTTTGTATTGAGGAGTAGCTCATATCCCCCTTAGGGGATTCCTCTGGGAACAGTCTGTTTTTAGTCTCCTCAGTGTTTGAAGTCTGCTCTCTCTCCATACAAAAGCTGTCAATGGTTAGAGCCCTTTTGAATTTTTTGTTCATTTTGTCAGAGTAGGAATGGAAGAAAACAAATTGACAAGAAAAACAATTGGTCTGTTTTGTGGGGGCTGGGGCTGGATGGTATTAATGGGCTTCCTCTACAAACTGGGGGTAGGGAAGCAGAGAGGCACTAACAGGACAGCAATGACTGTACTGAGTCTGTGCTCTGAGGCTCTGAGAACTTGGAGTAATTCCAGGTGGGGGTTGGGGGTGGCCGTGTTCTGAGAGACGCCAGCTTTCTGGGATTTTAATCTTCACCTCTGATGTTTACACCCTCTCTGCTGCTCCTGGCTTGCTGCCAAGATGGAGTATCCACACTGGGGAAAAAGTCTTTTTGTAGAAATGGCAGAGATCTTACCCCTCCCCCTCCAGTCTGAGCTATGTGAGCTGCCTGTCTCACTCTGGCTTGCCTGCCCTCAGTCTGTGCCCAGTCTGATTGACCCTCCCCCGAGCAAACACAGAGCTTTTCTGGCGACTTTCAAGGATGTCTTCTCTTGGTGATTATTTGTGGATTTCTTTCTGGGTCAAGCATTAACTCTGAGGCTTGTCATGAAGTAAGTTCTGAGAGAAAATGAGGAGCTCAAGCAGCTGTCTGCCGTCATCTTGGCCGGAAGTCCTATCATCCAATATTTTGAATGTAATTTCTCTTTGTATCTCTTGCTGTTGGATTGTGTTGGTAATGTATAAAAATGCTAAGGATTTATGTGGATTTATTTTGTATCCTGCAACTTTGCTAAAATTCTGAATTATTTCTAATAGCTTTTTAGCAGAGTATTTGGGGATCTCTAAGTATACCATCATGTTATCTGCAAAGAGTGATAGTTTGATTTCCTCATTTCCTACTCTAATTCCTTGAATCTCTTTCTAGGCTCTTATTGCCGAGGCTAGCATTTCTAGTACTATATTGAATAGCAATGGTGATAGTGGGCAACCTTGTTTCACTCCTGATCTTACAGGAAAAGGTTCTAGTTTAACGCCATTACATATGATGTTTACTGATGGTTTTAAATATGTGCTCGTTATTATTTTAAAGAATAGTCCATTTAATCCTATACTCTCAAGCGTTTTTAGTAGGAATGGATGTTGGATTTTATCAAATTCTTTATCTGCATCTATTGAGATGATCATATGGCTTTTATCAATTTTATTATTAATATGGTCAATTATACTAATAGTTTTTCTAATATTAAACCAGTCCTACATTTCTGGTATAAATCCTACTTGATCATAGTGTATTATCCTGGGATGATTTTCTGTAGTGTTTTTGCTAATATCTTATTTAAGATTTTAGCATCAATATTCATTAAGGAATTTGGTCTATAGTTTTCTTTCTCAGTTTTCAATCTACCTGGTTTAGGTATCAGTACCATGTGTGTGTCATAAAAGGAATTTAGTAGGACTCTTTCAATCCCTATTTTTTCAAATAGTTTACATAGCACTGGAGTTAGTTGTTCTTTAAATGTTTAGTAGAATTCACATGTAAATCCATCTGGTCCTGGGGATTTTTTCTTAGGAAGTTGGTTAATAGCTTTTTCTGAGATGGGACTATTTAGACTACTTACTTCTTCCTCTGTTACTCTAGGCAAGCTATATTTTTGAAGGTATTCTTCCATTTCACTTAAGTGATCGAATATATTGGCATAAAGTTGAGCAAAGTAGCTCCTAAACATTGTTCTCATTTCCTCTTCATTAGTGGTGAGTTCTCCCTTTTCATTTTCAAGACTAACAATTTGCTTTTTCTCTTTCCTTTTTTTTAATCAGGTTTACTAAGGGTTTGTCTCTTTTGTTGGTTTTTTCATAGAACCAACTCTTAGTTTTATTAATTAATTCAATAGTTTTTTTTTGTTTGTTTTTTTACTTTCAATTTTATTCATCTCACCTTTTATTTTTTGAACTTCAAGTTTTATGTTTGTCTGGGGGTTTTTAATTTGTTCCTTTTCTAGCAATTTGAGTTGTAAGCCCAATTCGTTGGCCCTCTCTTGCTCTATTTTATGCAAGTAGGCCTGTAGAGATATAAAACTTCCCCTTATTACTGCTTTGGCTGTATCCCACACATTTTGGTATGATGTCTCATTATTGTCATTTTCTAGGGTGAAGTTATTAATTATGTCTATGATTTGCTGTTTTACCCAGTCATTCTTTAGTATAAGATTATTTAGTTTCCAATTATTTTTTGGTCTATTTTCCCCTGGCTTTTTATTAAATGTAATTTTGATTGCATTGTTGTCTGAAAAAGATGCATTTACTATTTCTGCCTTACTGCATTTGATTTTGATTGTTTTATGCCCTAGTATATGATCAATTTTTGTATAGGTTCCATGAACTGCTGAGAAGAAAGTATACTCCTTTCTGTCTCCATTTAGCTTTCACCAAAGATCTATCATATCAAACTTTTCTAGTATTCTATTTACTTCTTTGACTTCTTCCTTATTTATTTTGTGGTTTGATTTATCTAATTCTGAGATTACAAAGTTGAGATCTCCCACTATTATAGTTTTGCTATCTATTTCTTCTTGCAAGTCTCTTAACTTCTTTTTATCTCAGTTTTCCCTTTTTCTGACACCATCCCTTTTCCATTTCTACTTCCCTTTTTTTTTTTTTGTTATATCAGTAAAATCACATTACACATGTAGTCTTAATATATATCCACAATAGAAATACAGTTCTCAAGAGTTCCATTTACATTTTTCTTCTTCTCTTTGAGTCCTATGATTGGAGATCAAACTTTTTGTTTAGATCTGGTTTTTTCCTTAGAAACAAATGCAATTCATCTATTGCATTAAATGTCCATCTTCTTCCATGGAAGTAAATGCTCACCTTAGCTGGGTAGTTTATTCGTGGCTGCATTCCAAGTTCTTTTGCCTTTTGGAATATCAGATTCCAGGCCCTTGAATCCTTTATTGTGGAGGCAGCCAGATCTTGAGTGACCCTTATTGTGGCACCTTGGTATTTGAATTATTTTTCCTGGCTGCTTGTAATATTTTTTCCTCTTCTAGTTCTGAAATTTGGCCACAATATTCCATGGAGTTTCTTATTTAGAGTCTCTTTCAGAAGGTGTCTGATGAATTATTTCAATGCCTATTTTACTTTCTGGTTCTATTACCTCTGGGCAGTTCTCTTTGATGATTTCCTCTAAAATAGTATCTAGGCTCTTTTTTCATCATAATTTTTGGAAAGTCCAATAATCCTCAGATTATCTCTCCTAGATCTATTTTCCAGGTTTTTCATTTTTCCAAATAGATATTTGACATTTTTCTCCAGTTTTTCATTTTTCTTTTGGTTTTGCTTGACTGATTCTTGGTGTTTCAATGAATCATTCATTTGTATATGTTCAGTTCTAATTTTTAATGAGTTATTTTCTTCATTAGCTTTTTTTACTTCTTTTTGTATATGTCCAATTGAGTTTTTAAGTGAGTTGTTTTTCCATTGCACTAAATTTGTTTTTTAATGAGTTATTTTCTTTTTCCAATCCAAAAATCATACTTTCTTGGGAATTCTTTACCTTTTCCAATTCACATTTCAGGAAGTTGTTTACCTTTTCCAATTCACATTTCAGGAGGTGTTACTCTCTTGCATAGCTTCTCTTTCCTTTCCCCATTTTTCTTTTAAGTCTCGTTTGAGATTTTCAATAGTTTTTTTTTTTTTTTTCTAGGAGAACATTATTTGGGGTATTTTCTAGAAGCTGTTTGCTCTCTTTCTGTATAGAGGCTATCAAGCATTCTCTTGATTTTTATACTCACTTTTTAAAAAAGCCTTTAGGGTCTGCCTTCAGGACAAGGAGTTTGCCAGCTTCCTCTGAAGAGCAAGGATGGATATATGGACAGTAGCTGTCCTGCCAATGGGCTGCAGAATGCCACTGAAGAGTTGTGTTATGATTTGTGCTGAGTTACTTCTAATCCTGGGTGGGTGCAGCTAGATCCTGTTAGGCTCTGGCGTCCCTCAGTGTACCCTCTACCCTAAGCTCCAATCCTCTGCTGGTCCACTACTCTGCAACCAAAGCAAAGCAGTCAGGCCATGACAGACAGCTCTATGTAAACCTTCCAACCACAGAGGCCACCCCACTCCTGATTCTATCCCTGTCTGTTCTGGTCTGTTCCCGCCACTCAGGACAAACCTTTTCTGGCAATATTCCTGATTATCTTCCACTAATGAGTTGTTGTACTTCGAACTTCATGAACCTTACCAGTCTAGCACTATTTTTGAGGCTGATTTTAAAAATTGGTAATGAGGGTATGAGAGGAACTCAGAATCTCGCCTGTGCCTTCTCTGCCATCTTCCATAGAAGAATTTAAAATAGACTTTAAAAATTAAATGAAAGACATTGAAACGAAAAAATAAGAACAATACAAAAAAGCAAGAAAATTGTGAAAAGAAAGTCAACCAACTTAAAAAGGAGATCCGGAATCTTAAAGAAGAAAACTACTCCTTGAAAATTAGAATTGGACAAGGGGAAGCCAGTAAAATTATAAGAGTCCAAGAAATAATAAAATAAAATATTAAAAAATAAAAAGACGATATGAAATATTTTGTAAGAATAATGCCATATGCTGGCATACAGGGATCAACCACCTGACAGTGGCTGCTGGAGATCCAACCAGACCTGCTGAATGTATCTCCTCGTGTGAGGGGATGATACAAGGAGACAGAGAAAGTTTCTGTTCTCTGAAATCTCTGATTGAGAGGTCGTTGCATTATCTGACTATCTAAAAGCAATAATCAAAAAAAAAATCTTGATACAATAATACAAGGAATAATTTTAAAAAAATTTTCCTGAAGTATTAGAATAAGAGGGGAAAGTTAGAAATAGAAAAAAAAATACATTGATCACCAACTGAAAGAGATCCTATTAAGAAAATCTGTAGGAATAAATTCAGAAACCAAACCTTAAATCAAAGAGAAAATATGAGTAACAAGAAAAAAAAATCAAATATGGAGGCACTACAAAGGAACTAGTGACAGCTATCCTAAAAGAGTAAGTCTTGCAACACCAAATATATTGAGTAGCATGGAACTGACATGGTCCAAAAATATCATACCCAGCAAAGTAAATCATAATCCTGAATGGGAAAAAAGGGCTATTCAATGAATTGCCAGACTTTCAAGATTTTATTGCAAAAATGCCTCAACTTAATAAGAAGGATCTCAATAAGGAAGGACAACCTATTTTCATATATGGACATGTAGTATATATCTAAGATTGTTATTGGTATTGAGTACTTTGAAAGAATGATTGGAGTAGAACTAAGTATGATATAATTTTGAAAAGCAAAATCATGTAAAAAGGTAAAAAGAATGACTATCTTATATATGTATGTGTGTGTGTGCTTAATTGTAGCCTTCTTGTGAGATGAGAGGGCAAAAAGGGAAAAAAAAATTATAAAGTAAAAAGTGCCCAGAAGAGAACAAAAGGAAACCTACAAAGAAGGAAAAAAGATGGACAGTTCTAAATAGAAGGTGTAGCATTTATTATATATGCTTTCTTGAAATGACATTTATTGCTTCATATTTTGAATCCTGTAATATTCTGCTGTATAACTGACAATTTTTTTCTTTTCATGTTGTACATTTAAGTTCAAACAGTTTTTAAAATAAAAAAAATTAAATCTTAAAAGAATATTATCATTTCTGTGTATAAATAAGGTATTGTAGAAAGGTAAGTCATAGGAATTGAGTAGATTGAGCAACTGGGATGTTAGGGTATTTTTGGGAGTATAAATTTATACACATAATATCAATGTGAATTTTGCAGTTTTTGTCTTTTTTCTTGGAAGTAATTGGTGCTAAAGTGATTTGCCTTAAGGACATAGCTAGTAAATGTTTAAAGCCATATTTAAACTCAGGTCCTCCTCACTTCAGGGCTGATGTCTGATCCACTGTTCTTCTGAGCTGCATTTGAAGTCTTTTCATATTAAGGTAAATGTTAGAGAAGAAAGAGAAAAACCTTAAGTCAGGCATAGAATTCATTGAGGGAGGAAAGAAAATGTCTTGGGGAACAATAGATAAGACATATCAGGATTTGGATTGGATGATAAATGTGAATAAAATGAATCTCAAAGGAGAAAACATTCTACTAAATATACCATTATGTCCAGAAGCTAATTGTTGCATCAGATTATTCATGAAAAATAGGCCTTCACAAAGGGATGTGAATCATCTGAAATGAAATTTTGCTAGTGATATGATCACAGGATATTGCAATGGCTATTTCCCAAGGAATTAAGGGTCTGGTATTCAAAAAATCCTGTCAATTAGTAGACTGAAGAGTGTAACTCCTATGAGGAATATCTCAGACTTGAGTGAATAAATGAGGAGATGGCATCTGACTCACTACCAAGCTTTCTTTTCCATCTCATTCCACTGGAAGCCTCATTTTTCACTCTAGTCTGCTGCCATTTTACATTTTAATCTCCAGTATTCCTTGAGTAGTTCTCACAGTATAGGTTATGATGTTAATAGAAGTAAGGTTTTTAGTTTCTCCCTAACACTTTAAAGTCTTTCCTAGTCTCCAAGACATTAGAGAGATAATAAAGTTGCATTCTTATAAAACATAATGTTCAGGTGGAAATTACATTCCATTTACAATCTAGAATCCAAAAATATTTCTCTTTCCTGAAAGTATTGAGGTTCTAAATTTAACTTGACTGCCATCCATACTGATACAAATATCCATTGATACACAGATATAAGGGGGGGAAAAAGAAAAAAAAAACTACAAAAAAACTGTGGTTCTATTTATTGTTATTCATTTACATTGATCCCAGACAAAAGTCATATATTCATTAATAATAAAAGCTTTTTAGGTTTAAACTCAAACTAATACCATCCATAGACAATAGAGTAATAATTTAAGGCCACAACACTGAATTATGCATTATAAAGTATAAATATAATAACCTACTCTGATGTTTTAAGATGCAAGCATAAAAAGCTATACAGTTTTGACTTCAAAAATGATATTTTGTCTTTTATAGTAATTTTACTGATTCCAAGTTTAATTGTTCTATAAATCAGTCCTTTAAAAACTATTTCATACAACTAGCTACTGAGTTTAGCAGAAAAGGCTAGGCTCTACCAGGAGAAACATAAATTACCATGACTTCAATTCTCTTCAATAGAATAATAATGTGATTCAAAACATTTATTATGCACTTATTATGTACGAGACTCAATGATAGACATTTGAGATTGATAAAACTGAAATAGTCTCTTGTCTAAAAAAGTCCCCACAATCTACTTGCCAAGGGAAGGAACCAAATACTACATGTAGTCATATATTAGAAAATAATCTTTTTTCTCTTTTTTTTTAAAGTATTTTATTTTTCCCATTTAGATGTAAAAACAATTGCTAACATTCATTTTAAAAACATGAAATAATTTTATGAAATAAAAAGAACCCTTGGTAAAAATGACTGAGAATAAGGGAAGAGGCATCTGTTTTGAGACAAAAACACAAGTATGAGCTCATCTTTCAGTAAACAAACATTTAATAAGTTTATATTGTATGCTGGGCACTGTCCAAAGGGCAGTAAATAAAAATAAATTTAAAAATCATATTCCCTGCTCTTAAGGAGCTAGCATATGTTTCTCTAATGATTGGCTGACTGATTCAGTGTTATCAATTCTGTGTTACCATGGGAAAAGGTAAAATGGAAGCTTCTTTTTGAATGGGATAAACTGAATGAAGACCTCTCATAAGAATGTGGTCTTGATTTATACCCTAATTGTGACATGAGACTTTGCAATAAAAATTTGAGCAATAGCTGCTGCAGGTATTTGATTATCTTAGATAAGCAAACATTTCTCTTGTTCCCCCCCAACACAAACACATACACACACACACACACACACACACACACACACACACATATACTTTTCATTAGCATTTAAGTAATTAATATGGTAAACTCTGTTCTGGGATCTATATTTATTCTCTGCTTAAATCAGAAGTAGCTGGCCAATGGGAGAAAATTTCTGGGGGTGAGGGGCAGGAGTAAAAACTTCTGTGTTAGGGTCTATATAATCTTGTATTTTGCACTTTGCACTCCTTTACTCACACCTTGTCTGTGGGGATGTGGTGTTCTTTTTCTCTAAATTATAATCATTCTCTGTGAGCAGATCTCTTGGGGAGCTTTTGGAGGCAGCCTTCCTTTCAGTTCAGTTCAATAATCCCAAAATGCAGCCAGGAGTTAAAATCCTTTACTGTCTCTTTCCAAATCTTATCTCGAGATCCTTTGTTTTCTCCTTCAAGTCTTGTCTCCTTCACTTGGACCCCTCTCTCTCTCTCTCTATTGTTCCCAAGAGCTCTTGTCAGAATGTCTCCAGCCAGCTTCAGCCTCTCATCCTCTCAATGTCTTCAGCCAGCAATAAGGTAGATGTGTGAATGAATCTGACTCTGCCTCCAATAGTGTGGGATTGTGGGTTTCTGCCTTGTGAATCTCCCAGAAGTCCTCTCCTCAGAAGTCCCATGAAGTTCTCCCTGGAAGTCCTCTCCTTGACTGAATCCTGACTCTCTATATCCTCCCAGAGGTACTCCCTGGACTTGTGGGAACTCCTTAAAAGTATGCTCTCTTAAAGGTGTGAATTTCATGGAATTCTAGTAAATACATTACTGAACTAGAGAATTGTTAAGTACCATGCTAAATTAGATAATTATATTCATTCCAGCGATTTAGCACCTTGTAAGAATCCTAACTGGGGAGTTACCCTTTATAAATTTTTTTTTTTTAATTTTTACTTTTTTTACCTTGAGAGTCTGATTTTAATTTGAGTAGGGGTTGCTGTCCTACACAATTTTGGGAGCTTGTTACAGGATATTTGGGAACTCCCACTCCAATATGGTAAATTCCCAAAGAGAGATACTTGGATAAAGCAATAATGGAAGTGGACTAAAGAAGTATAGAGAATTAATCTGGCTCAAGAGATAAACCAGATGAGAAATGTTTGAAATCAACCAGGTAAGTTGTAGCTATCTGTACCTTGTTCCTGTACCTATTTTGATTAACCCAGGTCAGGAAAGAAACTGGTAAAGGGAGGAGAGACTTTAGGTGGTTAAATTCCATAAGAGTTCATAACCTTTGACAAGAAGTGGTGAGCCCCCTGGGTGACTGGGATTGGGAATGGAAGACTTTAAGCAGTTAGAGTCCTTAAAAGAGTCTTATTTCCCTTTTGTAAGATTGGGTGAGTCCTCCATCAAATAGGACAAGATACTATGAACCAGGAGAAAGGAATAATCTAAGACAGCTGGTTCTAAAACTTATCTAGCATCCCAGGAAGATGGCCTTTTGGGAAGAATTTGGATGAAGTACCAAAATTTAAAGGGATTAAATACTATTATTTTGTTTGGGCTGGTGCCCCACTCAGAGGAATTATTGATCCCTGGAGTGTGTGTGTGTGTGTGTGTGTGTGTGTGTGTGTGTGTGTGTGTGTTTGTGTTTGTGTGCACACACCCACTTGTGCATGTGACAGAAAGACAAAGAGAGAAAGACAGCCAGATAGTCAAACAGAGAAACAGAGAGAGAAAGAGAGAGAAAGAGAGAAAGAGAGAGTGTGCTAGTTAGCCTGTGTTTTGTCTTCTGTGTTTCTCCCAGCAGAATTTTAAAGGAAAAGATCTGGCTATTTCAGATTTAAAAGCACTTGTTTTATACATAATTGAATTTACACAAATAGCTTTTAGCTAGAGAGAGGGAGTACTGATGGGGGTTGAGGTCCCTTTAAGATTCTTTCTGATTCCCCAACTCCCATGGTTGACTTTTGATTCACAAATCCTGGTCAAAAAGCACCCTTTTGAATTCCAATGATATCTAGGCTTTCCCAGCCCCCACCTGATCTGAGCTGGCTTGGGTTTTCCCAGCCCCCCACTATCTGCTCCAGTTTCCCAACCTCCATAGTTTCTTCCTTATCTGAAAACCCATTGAATTGTATTCAATGCTGAGCCTGGCTGAAAACCTGCCAGGAGCCTGGGACTCCACCCACCTTCAAGATTATATAAAAAGGGAAACCCTTCCAGGCCACTCTTTGCAGGATTCCCCCCCCCCCCCAACATGGTATTCTTCCAGCCATGTTAGGGTTCCTGTCTGTCTGGCAACTACCTCTGGCCCAGGCATCTTTCTACTTTTACCCTTACTTCCAAACCCCAAACAAACCTTTTTTTTTTTTTTTTTTTTTTTTCAATCAACCTAGGTTTTTGGGCTTGTAAATTCCTTTATAGGGGACTCTGTGCTGTCCACTTGACTATCCTTGCGTCTACCCAAAAGGGTTCCCCCTTTCCTAACTCTCATCAGTACTATTTCTGAGATGGGAAAAGTTTTTAACTCATACCAAAAATGAAAAAAACAAACAAAAAACTGATTTACTTCTGTGGACCTAGAATTGGCCAATTTGGGTCTGCAGAAATAGTTAAAATTATAAAACTGGTAAAATATTTTTAGCAGACCCTGGGATTTTTGGGATTAATCATTAAATTGCTTGTCTCTATCAGCTAACTTGAGTTATTCTATTGTCTTTTTAAATAGGCCTAATTTACATGACTAAAATCCTTCTGAGGGCCTGAACCTGGCACTTACAGAAAAACAGCAAAAGGAAAAGAAAAACATTCCCTCTGGGAGTTTTCATGTTTCTCTCCCTTGTGGAATCTGTCCTGGCTAGGCTGATGCTCCAGGGTAGCCTGGATTCTTTTAGGATTTACACTGGTGCCCCAACAATTTCAACATGGCTCCTTGCCATTTCTAGCATGCAGCCAGACAGTTGGATCCAAATTTCTCCAACTGTCTCTCCTTCCCCCCTTTTCCCCCTCTCCCACACTAGTTTCTAAAATCCACCAGTTTCTCAGAGATACTACTACACACCTGTCAGATTGGTTAGAATGACAGGGAAAGAAAATGCGCAATGCACATGAGGGGATGTGGGAAAACAGGGAAACTGATACATTGTTGATGGAATTGTGAATACATCCAGCCCTTCTGGAGAGTGATTTGGATTTAACCCAGAAGTGTTACTACTGAGCTTATATCCCAAAGAGATCTTAAAGAAGGGAAAGGGACCTGTATGGGCAAGAATGTTTGTGAGATGAACAATGAGATGAACCAAATCAGTTCCAATAGAGCAGTAATGAACTGAAGCAGTTACACTCAGTGAAAGAACTATGGGAGATGACTATGAACCACTACATATAATTCCCTATTCCTTTATTTTTGTCCACCTGCATTTTTTATTTCCTTCATAGGCTAATGGTATACTATTTCAAAGTCTAATCCTTTTTGAATAGCAAAATAACTGTCTGGATATGAATACATATATTGTATTTAATTTATACTTTAACATAGTTAACATGTATTGGTCAACCTGCCATCTGGAGGGGGGAGGAGAGGAAAAATTAGAACAAAAGGTTTGGCAATTGTCAATATTGTAAAATTACTCATGCATATATATAGTAAATAAAAACTAATACATAAAAAATAAAAATAAAAAAAAAAACAAACAAAATCCACCAGTTTCTTAAAGCCCTTCTTGCATGTTACCCTCACTTGTAAATAGACTTGAAAGGGCAATTTTCTGACACCTTAAATTTTGGGACTGTATGTGTTTATATTGAAATTCTGATTGAAATTGTATGAGATAATTAGTATTAACTAGTATTAACTAATTAGCTAATTTTAGCTAAATCTGTGGACTTATTTATTTTGGCATAAGATTTTAGAAATATGTGTACATTAATATTGAAATCCTGCTATTAGAACTTTAAATCTCCATTTGATTAGATTTTAAATTCAACAAAATTGTATGAGCTGTGCTTTTTAACATTTTGTCAGCCCTACTGGATATGTGATATGAGTTTTGTGAAACTTGGTCCAAAGTTATTTAGATATTATCTATATTCTGACTCTTAAGATTTTTCTTGCTTTCTTCCAAGCAAGAAAATTTGGCATATAGGAATACATGTAATTGCAAAACAAATTGTACCCTAAAGGTGTATAGTATGTCTAAAGATAAATATGAAGTCATTGAGGAGGTGTCCTTCTGGAGGGAAAGAGCCTGACTCCAGAATATTCAAGCTTTTCCTGAAATGACACCAGTGGGAAAATTGAGGTAATAAGTAAATAATTCAGGAGACCATTTGATAGGATGGGCAGAAGCTTTCCTTTGAGCTCTGTTGCTTTAAGAAGGATTAGTGGAACAACTTTGAAACAAATTGTGCCTACCTATGGATTGGTAGAGACCAATGATTCTGATAATGGAACATACTTTACTTCTAAGATTTTATAAAAAATAATGGGGATTTCAAATTTGAGTGGCAATTCCATACACCTGATCATCTGCCCTCATGGGGAAAGTGGAAAGAATGAATCAGATTCTTAAGAAATGGGTTATTAAGCTGATATTAGAGACTAATTTGCCTTGGATCAAATGTTTGCCTCTTGCTTTGTTAAAGAATTATAACTGTCCCCAGAAGTGAATTGGGACTTTATGTGAGATTGGTTTATTTTATTTGGGAGGAGAAAGGAAAAGACTCTCTATTGAAACAAAGGATAAGTTTTTAAGGAATTACGTGCTGGCAATTTCCTCATCCCTTTTAGCCAGTAGGAAAAAGGATTGCTAGTTCAGACATCACTTTTGGAGTTTGCAATTCCAAGAAGAGTAGGTGCTTTTTAAGTCCTGGAAGAAGCAGAGTGGGAAGGACTTTACCAGATAATACAGAAGTCTAAGACTACAATCTGGAGGCTAAGAACATCAGAGTTAAAGGACTTGTGGAAGAACCTCAAAAATGATTGTTAAGGAAAATTTGTAATCTCTAAAATAGTCTTTGTACCAGGGCAATTAGATATATTTTGGTGGGAGGGGATATTAATTGTGTTTAGAGGAATTTTTAACAATATTGGTGCTGTATAGGTACTCCTTGATTGGAGAAAGTTGAATTAATTTTTTTAAGATGAAGAAATTATTAATGTTAATTTTGATTAAGTTCTTTAATGTGAAATTAGAACAGTATACTCTATATCCTATGTGACTTTTAATTGGTTGCATTGAGTAATTTAAAACTGTTCCCATTGTTTAGGAAGATTCTGAGAACAGTGGTCTATGTATTTGTCCCTTTGAACATGGTTTATACCTGAACATGTTTTGATGAGAGATTAGTTATTGAGCATCTTTAAGTAAAATGATTTATGTAATATTGAATTTAAAACCATTTACTTATATATGAAGATAAACTGTTAACTTTCTAGGCGGAATCCCTTACTTATCAATGTAAGATTACAGCCAATTCTTATTTAGGATATGTGATCCTTGAGAGCTAAATTCACCTGAAGCTTTGATGAATGAGACTTGCTATTTGAGATAAGATCGTTTGGGACTGTAGATGATTATTTGGAGTTTTAATTGTCTGATAGGTCACCATCTGAAAGGAATATGCCACAAGCAACTTTGAGGAATGTGATCCCGAATTGTTACAGGTAGACATTAGTATCTGGGAAAGAATCTGCTTAAGATAAGATCCTTCTTGTAACACATGTAAAATGTATGGGATTACCTGTCATCAGGGGGAGGGAGTGGAGGGAGGGAGGGGATAATTTGGAAAAATGAATAAAAAAAAAAAAAGATAAGATCCTTCTGACTCAGTTTTCCAGTAGTATTCCTTTAAATAAGAACCCACTTAATTATTCCTGTCTCTGGCTATAAGATGGAACTGTCATTACCTAAACTCAAACTGAGCTAAGGATGCTTTACCCTGTCATGTATGTGTTCTCAGGTTAAGGCCTGAAGGGCCAGTATTTGATTATAATAATGTCTCTACTTTTTTCTCTCATAGTAAATTTCTATAATCAGGGCAAGTCTTCAGTAGAATCTATGAGCACAGTTCAAGTATGTAAGATTTTGCAGTTTCTCATCTAAAAATATGTGGTCATTATATCCTACCTAAATAAGTAAGTGACTATTTCACACAGTCATCTGTTGCTAGATGTATATATCTGTCTGTTTCTTTTAGCATTTCTGTTGTTACTGATTTTCCTGATAGACATCTTTATTTGCAAAGAGTTACTTGCTCTAATTACTGGTGACACAAATGGTTGGGGTGATAAATGGCCCCAAATGGGAATTGAGGGTGCAGAATATCAATTTGTATGCTGAAAAAACTCATTACATCATTACACTCCAGGCCATGGTCAAAATAATTACTAACTAGTCAACAAAGGCACTGGATTTGTTAGCAGACCAGGCCACTTAGACTAGAGACACAGTACTACAGCACAGATTGGTATTAAAATACTTGCTGACTGATGAAGGTAGAATTTGTGGGAAATTAAGTTTTGTTGGGTGAAAATTGATGATAATGGACAGGTAGAGAGAGAAATTGCCAAAGACCTCAGAAAATAAATAGAGAAGGAATTGAATAATATAAACTGAGTGAAGACCTCTCATAAGAATGTGGCCTTGGGAGGATTCTTGGGAGGATGATAATATGCTGGTAAATTTCAAGCTCTCCCAATTTTCCCCACAAATAGAACAGGTTTGTGCCTCAGCATGAGCATAGACTCATGAAAAATCAAGAAGGTTTGGGGCAGAACAGGGTTCTTCCTGATACAACCTAAGAAGATCTGAAGAAAGCCCTAGGTCTGGAGATTAACTTGTCAGAAGTGTAAATACCTCTGGGCTATCTGGGCAATAATATCAAGAAGGGATCCCTTAAGCTATCTAAATGTGGCTGGAACCTCAGTAAGAACCACAGAGACTTTCACCTCCAGGACTGTGGGGAGGTCTGAGTCTGGGAGCACAGAGTGAATCTCGGCTGATTGGGCAGGCCCAGATGTGTTGCTGAGAAGGGGCCCTGAGCAAGAAGGAACCAGCACGCAATGAATACAGAAGCAGTGGATAGGGAGGCTGCTGGCTGTGAACACTTACAGGAGGGTGGACCTCTTGGTTTGGGGTTCCTGGTCAAAGGGGAGAAGAAAAAGGCAATTTGAGATACCATCCCTTCATCCCATGATTAGAGATGCTTATTTAAAAATTAATCAGCAAAGAAGAAAAAATACACAATTCAAACATATTATGGGAACAGGGAAGACCAGGGTCCATCTTCAGAGGAGGACACTTTAGTAAAAATTTAAAAAAAATTTTTTTTCTACCCTAAAGAGTAATATGAAATGGCTCCCTGCCTAGAGAGAATTTATAGAAGAACTCAAAAAAAGAATTAAAAATCAAATTAGAGACATTGAGAAAAAAATAAAAATAAAAAATCATCCAAGAAAAACAAGAACATTATAAAAATAGTTAACCAATGAGAAAAGGAGGTACAGAGTCTCAAAGATGAAAATAATTCTTTGAAAATTAGAATTGGGCAAGGGGAAGCCAGTGAAGCTATGAGAGACCAAGAAATAATAAAACATATTATAAAGAATGATAAAATAGAACAGAATGTGAAACATCTTATTAAAAATGATCTGGAGAACAGATCAAGAAGAGAAAATATAAGAATAATTGGACTGCCAGAAAGTTCTGGCCAAAAAGAGAATTTTGACACAATTATGCAGGAAATAATTCAAGAACATTGTCCTGGAGTGATAGAACATTAAAGGGAAAGTAGAAATAGAAAAAAAAAAATCTATGGATTACCACCTCAAAGAGATCTTTTGTGAAAAACACACAGGAATACTGTTGCCAAATTTCAAAATCCCTAGATCAAAGAGAAAATTTTGCAAGAAAAAAACAATTCAAATGTGCTGGAGCTACAATAAGAATTGTACAAGACTTATTCAGAAGTTACAATAAAAGACCACTGGTCCTGTTATCATATCTACTGATTAAGCTTGCAGCCAGAAATAGCATAGCTAGAAAAATTATCTATAATTTTGAGTAAGAAAAAAATGGACATTCTATGAACTTGCAGATTTTCAGGATTTTCTTACAACCAAACCCAAACGTAACAGAAAATTTCACATATAAGAACCAGTATAAAAGATCAGTTTTAAAGAATTTAACATGGACAGATTCTTTAAACATGGACAAATTATTTATGTTTTTATATGTGTATATTACATGTTTAAAATTCACATCAACAATAGGATAGCTCAAAAGAAAGACTGGCAGAAGTAAGGTAAAAAATAGCAATTATGTTACACAAATGAGATGCAGAGGAAGAAAGAGGCATAAAAGAGGTGGAGGCCTTATAGTTCTGAAAACCTACTCATATTGGGAATGGTTTCAATTGGCAATACTGCATATATACCATGAAGGATATAACATCCTCCAAAATCTATAAAGAAATATGGAGAGAGGGATGGGTGAATGGGGACCCAAAGGATGGTAAGTAATAGTAAGCCAAGTTATGGAGCAGAATTTAAAGAAAGAGTCAGCAGGGATAGGAAAAACAAATATGTGAGTGTGTGAGTGAATGTATTTATGAATGTATATATCTACATTTTTGTACATAAATAGGTCTTTTCTTAACTGTAACTTGTTTGAGGATGGGAGAAATGAAAGGAGAAAAAAGACCAAAATAAATAAGGTACACAGGCAGAGAACAAAAAAACAAATTACAAGGAAGTAAATTAAAAATGGATAATCACAAATATATTTTCTTCTAGTAATGTGTATGTGTATAAATATATATATATATAGATATAAATACACATATACTCACACTTTCTTGATCTGGCTATTTGTTATTATATATTTTGAATACTCCCTGATGTTCTGCTGGGCATATAACAATGTTCTTTTGTTTGTTTGTTTGTTTGTTTTCCTTTATTTGTTTTGTATTTCTTTTCTGTTTTTCTTGTTTTCTTAATCAATATTTTCAAATACATTAAATTTAATAAATAAAAATAAATAAATAAAATAAGACTAGGAGTTACCAAAAAAAAAAATAAATCTTGACCTAATTGATACACAAATATATATTTTCTTAACTGTAGCTTGTTTGGGGATAGAAGGAAGGATGAAAGGAAGATTTATGTGTCTATGTATGTGTATATATATATATATATATATATATATATATACATATATATATATATATGTATATATATATATATATGTATATATATATATATATATATATATATATATATATATATTTATATGTTAAATATATCCTTTCTTAACTAAAGACTGTTTGGGGGTAGTAAAGGGATAAAAGGAGGCAAAAAAGAATAGTGTAAAAAAGATGTGCAGCAGAGAGCAAAAGAACAATTTAGAAGGGAATAAAGAAAATGAACACTCATGAATATAATTTCTTCTATAATATATATTTTTTTCTTAAATTAATACTTGTTATATAGTTTGAATGTTCCTTGATGTTCTGCTGGGCATATAATATTCTTTTCTTTTGTTTCATTTTGTTTTGTGTTACTTTTCTGTTTTTATTTTTTCTTATTCTGTTTCTTCAAATAAAGCAAATTTAGAAAAACAATAATTTTGTTGAAAAAAATTTTAAAAAAGAATGAGGCTTGACTTATACCTTAATTGTGACTTGAGACTATGCAATAACAAATTGAGCTATAGCTAAAAGTTGCAGGTGTTTTTTTTATTTTCTTAGATAAACAAACATTTTTCTCCTATCTCCTCCCAACACCTTTTCATTAGTATTTAAGTACCTAACACAGTAAATTGTGTTCTGAGATCCATATTTAGTCTCTGGGTAAATGAGATTGGCCATCCAATAGGAGAAAAGATCAGAAGTGTGGGGGGGGTTGGAGGGCTTCTGCTTTAGGGTCTATATAATCTTGTGTTTAGCAGTTTGCACTTTGCACACCTCTGATGATTCCTTGTCTGTTGGGAATTGCCTTTTTTCCAGAGATTATAACATATATATATATATATATATATATATATATATATATATATATATATATATATATATATATATATATGTATATATATATATATATATATATATATATATATATATATATATATCTTTTTTTTTTTTTTTTTTTTTTTTTTTTTTTTTACCTTGAGAGTCTCTGATTTTTATTTGGGTAAGGGTCATTGTTCCACATAGAATAACTGAATTCCAAAGCTAGAAGGGAACTTCAAAATTGTCTTCTGATTCAACCTCTCCTTAGGACAGATGAAAATATTTTGGTCCAGAATGTAGTCTTGCTAAATAACTTGCCCAAGATGACATGGCATGCCTGTGAAAGAGTTGAGGTCAGAATCCATATCTCCTCCTAAATCTAAGACCAGTACTTTCTACTGAACATGATGACTTCCAAAAAAGCCTAACAGCCTTCAAAGCAACTTCCATTCCTTCCCTTCCCTTCCTAAATCCCAAAGCCTTGGAATGGTAGTACCCACCAAATCATCAGATCTGCTTTCAGAATCATTGTGGAGTTGGGATCCATCCCATAACTGCTGACCAACTACCAGCAATAGGTTGCAGAAGTCTTGGGAATGGCAGTACCCCCAGATCACCCATTTTTGCTTTCCCTCCAGCTCTCACATAAAATTGTTCAGGGAAACAACTCCTATAAAGAATACATCCAGTGCTATCAATTGCTATCCAACTCTCCTACACAAGTCAGGCAAGCCAATCTAACTGAAGCAGTAGGCACCCCAGGGTCTGAAGAAGATAGGAGGTAGCATGTGCCAGGTAAATCAAATCTTCCCTACTATCTGGACCACCCTCTCCTCTAAGATGATGAGCATGCTAACTATAGAGCCTTAGAAATAGCAATTCTTACAAACTAATGCTCTAAGATTACATCCTGGTAAATGATTTTGGCGGAGTACATCCTGGCCATTGCTTCTGCATGTGTTACAGTCATAGTAAAACCCAGAAAATAAAGTTCTTCCCATTCAAGTCAGTGGCACTGTAAAATAGTTGAACATCAGAAAATAAGTTTATCAGTAGAAATGTGATTAAAGAAAATACATTATCCTCTACTTTACTGCTATATCCTAAGGACCATAAGACCTTTTTATCTGACTAGCAAATGAAATCTTTCCACCATTAAAATATGAACTATTTGAGAGCAGGGGCAATCTTGTATCTCTAGCAATTAGCATCATGGTTTGAACATAATAGACACTTAGTAAATACTTAATCCATTCCTGTTTGTGTGTACTTATTCTTCCATAAAGTTAGTTTCTAGCATGGAAGCAATAATGACTTCTTGAAAAATAGGCTTATTTTTGGAGGACCAGTATAACTGAGCTCTGAGAAATTTGTCACCAGATGTTGGCCACCAAGGGATTATTTTTATCCATAGTAATTCACAAAGACTGCTTACTAAGGACTGTGAGTCCTCTGTATCAGAACAGGGAATGCTTATGCTGGTAAAATTATAAATCCTTGAGGTATTGACAAAAATATGTGTATATCACACATGTTTGTGAGTTTTCTATGTTCTAAAATGCACTTACTATAAAAATAAGATTTCATCTTCCAACCAGTTTCATTTATTTGGACTGAAAGCTTTTAACTTTTAAACTGAATCCAAGTGTGAACACTAGCAATTTAGTGTCTCTTAAAACTTATCTGTTCAGAATGCATGAATATTCCTCCACTGGAGGGATAATAGGAAAGTAAATTAATTATATTTTAACTTTCCAATCTCATTTTCACTTTGCAAGAACTGTGCAGTATAACTATTAACCTTTCATTTTAAATGAAAAATTTAAAGAATCACCATGAGGTAATTTCAAACTACAACAAAAAGCTACCACATATCATGCATTCCTCCTTGCCAAAAATATTATCCTGAAGTGTAGATCTCCTTAGCATTGAACAGGAACACTTTTAATGGCCCTTTTCAATTTGATTCACAAGTATTCAAACAGAGTTCCCCATAAAATGACTATTATTGAGCCAGAGTATTTTAAAAAACACTGCTTATTTGAATCAAATTCTTTTCCTGATAAAGCTGAAGAGAACTAAAACTAATCTTAGATTTCTTTAATCCTAAATTAAAACAAATAAAAAGTTGTCCTCAAACCCATCAATTACACTCAACCATTATTTCATCTCTACCCTCCCCTTCAGTACCAAACATTTGGAAAATTGGTTTAGTTTCAATGTCTCTACTTTCTCTCAATCCAATCTCTCCTGAAACATTTTAAACATTGATTTCTCCACTAACCCTTCCTTGCCTTGGAGTCACACAGTTACGTGGCACCATAAATTGAACTTTGTGTTTGAAGTCAGGAATATATGAATTCAAATCCTGTCTCAGACATTTATTAGTTGTGTGACCTCAGGAAAAGTCACCCCTGTCTACTTTAGTTTCATCATTTGAAAAAAAAATTGGGGATCATAAAAGCATTAAGTTCCCTGTATTGTTGTAAGGATAAAATAAGGGATTTGTGAAGTCCTTAGAATGGTAGCTGGCTTATAGTAGGAACTTAATAAATACTTTCCCTATTTCCTTTCCCTTTTTGTCCTCACTACTTTACTGAATAGAAACTAAAAATAGTTGCTTGGTCACTAGTTGTTATCTCTCCCCCCCCCCCACAATTGCCCCATAGTTCTCATTCTCTTGAACTACTCTATAGCATTTGTCAATGTTAATCATCCAGTTGCTATTGGATATTCTCTGTTCCTACAATTTCAACAACAGACATTGCAGTCTCCCACTTCTCCATCTCTTACCATTCCTTCTCTGGCTCCTTTATTTGTTCTCTTTCCATATCTTTAACTGAGTGTATTTCTCCTTCTACAATATCTGCCTAATTCATTTAATTTATTCCCACAGCTTCAATTATATGTTCTGCACACATGATTCTCAATAAGAGTAGTTAACATACATATAGTGTTTAAAGTTCTGCAGAGTGATTTATGTATATTATTTCATATGATCCTCATAAGGACACTGAGATAGGTACTATTATTGTTCCACTTTTTTTTTAGGTAAGAAAACTGAGGTTCAGAGAAAGGAAGTGTCTTGCCTGAGGACACATCATCAATAAAGCAAGATTTGAACTCACATCTTCCTGATTCCATATCCAACATTGTTTTACCTCAACCATCTACCTAAATCTCTAGTGTTGACATCAATGCTAACCTTCTAGTGAACCAAAATTCCAACTGCCTAGAGAATATTAACACCTGAATGTTTCAATTAAACAAACAAAAAAAAGCATTTCAAATTCAACACTTCTGAAAACAAACTATTTTCTTTACCCCTAAACCTGCTTATCATTTTGACTTCAACATTTTTTTCCAGTGGCATGAACATTTACATAGTTTTCATTATCGAAACTTTGCCATTTCCTTAGGCTATTACCTTGGCTTGACATTGCTTTATAAATGTAATAATGATAATTACCATAATAATAATAATTGTCATAATTACTCTTATCATCATCATTTTTGTCCCTTGATTATTGAATAGTTTTGTTAATTCTACTTAATGCTCTTGCATTCATCGTTTCCTATTCATTTCTCCTGCAAATACCTTGGATTTAGTCCCCAATCTGATTTGCTAGAGTTATGTCAAATCTTTGCAGATCTTTCCATCCTCACTCTTTCTCCTTCAATCCTATCTTTTATACTACTGCCTGTCTGTTCTTCTTTATGTACAGGGGTAGCTAGCTATCTGATGCCTTTCCTGAATTTAGTAAGCACCTACTATGTATAAGGTATTAAGTAACTCTTAGGAAACACAAAATTCTTTGCACTCACCCTCTGCATGATATCAACCACAGCAAAATACATACATACGATATATATATATATATATATACATATATATATATATATATATCTGAGCTCAGACAAGTCACTAGTATACCAATATGCCAGCCATGAATCACTGTTACAAATCAAAATTGTCTCATTATTTCTGTTACCCCTCATTATCAGGGCTAGGGTTCATGGGGTAGCCCTCATTTTAAGTGTTGAGATTTATCCATACTAAAGAAAGTCCCCCCACTGGGGAAGGGGCACATATGTTTAGTTTCTTTTCTTGCTTGTAAACCATTTCCCTCACTTCAGAAACTAACCTTCTGTCTCATTTTCTACACAATTATTCTTGCCTCCACAAGCCAAGAGGTTTGATCCAGTTAACAAAAACAAGTCTACAACATAATTTCTATTATCATCTTCATTGGAGTTGAGAAGACTGAGACAGATATAAATTAAATTACTTAAAAGGGACATACATATCGATATATTTTATTTTCTTGCTTGACTTTGACATTCAGGAAGGAGAACAAGGTCTATAAATATAAATTATATTTTCCCTTCCCCAGTACTAAACACAATACTTGCACACAGAAGACATTTAATAAATGTTGAATGTTTTAATGACATTGAATTGAATCTTGAAATTCAATAATTAAATTATATTTCCTAAGTTTGGTTTTCTATGCTCTCACCTATTTCTGTATTCTACAATGTTAAAATATTGCATTTTTAAATCAAAGTTAAGAGCATTAAGCAGGCAGAAAATTCCTTTCACTTTTGACTGTATTCCCATTGAAGTCTTGGTTACTGGCATATTATTATGTGCCACCTAAGACTGGCAAGGAATTAGACCATTAGACAATTTCTGAACTAAGGACTCTCACTAGAAAAATTGTGCATAAGAAAATTAGGAGAGCAAGAGATAATTTTCCTATCAGACCTTTGGAGAAGGAAGGAATTTATGACCAAAGAAAAACTAGAGAACATTATGAAAGCCAAAATGAACAACTTTGATTACATTAAATTAAAAAGGTTTTGCACAAACAAAATCTAAAGAAAAATAATTAAAATGGAAGTACAAATCTGGGGAGATATTTTTACAGCCAGTATTTCTAATAACAGTCTCATTTCTAAAATATATAAGGAATTGTATCATATTTATAAGAACATAAGTCATTCCTCAATTGATAATCCAATGATATGAACAGCCAATTTTCAGATGACAAAATTAAAGCTATCTATAGTCATATGAAAAAAATATTTTAAATCACTATTGATTAAAGAAATGCAAATCAAAACAACTCTGCAATACCACCTCACACTTTTCAGATTGGCTAAGATGACAGGAAAAGATAATTATAAATATTGGAGGAGATGTGGGAAAACTGGAATACTAGTCTATTGTTGGTGGAGTTGTCAAATGAGCCAACTATTCTTGAGAGCAATTTGGAATCATGCCCAAAGGGCTATAAAACTGCATCCTCTTTGACCAGCAGTGATGGATCTGTATCTGAAGAAAATCATAATGGAGAGTAAAGGACCCATGTGTACAAAAATGTTTGTAACAACTCTTTTTGTGGTAGCAAAAATGCTCATCAATTGGGAAATGGCTGAATAAGTTGTAGCATATGAAGGTAATGGAATATTATTGTCTTATAAAAAATGAACAAGCTGATTTTTAAAAAGTCTCAAAAATTTACATGAACTGATGCTGAGCAAAACAAGCAGAACCAGGAATACATTGTGCACAATAACAGCAAGAATATGTGATGATGGACTATGATAGACTTTGTTCTTCTCAGTGGCTCATTGATCCAAAGCAATCTCAATAAGCTTTGGATATAAAATGCCATCTACATCCAGAAAAACAACTGTAGAGATGGAAGGTAAATCAACACATCCTATGTTTGGTTTTATCTTTGGAAAAGTATGTACTCACCAACTGTGTAACTATGCCAATAAAATTATGTCAGTTTGCAGACTGTAGAAGCTATACATAATGACCACATTCTTTCTTTTCCCATTGAATTGTATGTATATATATGCATATATGCATATATATATATGAATATTTCAATAAATCAAATAATTAACTCTAATATTTTTTTTAAAACACACAAGAGGCCATCTCTTTGTGGTGCATATTTCTCTTAACAGACTTTGCCACAAGACATTAAAGTAATGGAATATGGCCTTTTTTAGAGTACTGAATACTATGCTAATAAATAAATTACATTTATAGAGTGATTTGCAGTTTACAAAGTGAGGTTATTGTCTCAGTTAGCTATTAGAACAATCCAATGAGGAAAATATTTTAAATACCTATTATCAATCTCCATTTTAAAGATAAGAAAATTAAAATTCAGAGAATTTAGATAGCTTACAGTAAGTCTGGGATTGTTTTCATCCACTGAAAGCAAATACAAGGCTTTTCTCATGGCACTATACTACCTTCCCAAAACTACTTCACCTTAAATATTTAAAACATAATTCATGATAAATATTGTGAAAAGCCACTGGGGATGGAAAAGTTTAAAGCTTTGGGTGTGTAGGGAAAAAAAAAAAAAAAACATGGATGGCTGAATGTTGACTCTGTTCCCAAGTGGTTTGAGCCTCTTAGGGAAAAAAATGTGTGTGAGGATAAGAAGTTCAGACTGAAGTATAGTATGAATATCTCATCTCCATTCACAGGGAAGGATAGGTAAGTTATTTTGCAATTCTGTTTACTTTTCAATTCCCAGTCTTCTAGTTCAAAAAAAAAAAATCCTTTAAGTGCTCATGTGGAAAGCTGATGTTCCTTTTCAGGCCTTTCACTGCTAAGAAATAAAAAAAATATTAAATGCTGAAAGAACATCCAATCTATTATATCCTCTTCTCTCCCATTCCATATAGCCACAGGAAGTTGTGAAGCTTAAGGAAAAAACATAGTGTTAGTAGTGTGTTGTCAGGAAAGAATATTGAACTGGAAGCCAGGAAGCCTGGGCTCTGATGCTGGATTGACCATTAAATCATTGAAAGACCTGAAGCAAGTTACTTTCCTTCTCTAGATTTCACTTTTCTTAAACCTATACAGAAAGAATTAGTCTAAGGTTCAGTTCTGTCATTTTATGATTTAAGTAGAATAAAGTATCAGAAATTACATCACACTTCAGGGTTTTATTGAACTTTACAAACATTCTTTTCTTCAATTCTGTGAGGCAAGTACCATAATCTCTATTTTACAAAAGAGTAAACTGAGGCACACAAGTTAAGTGACTTGTTTAGGATCACACAGTTAGTTATCAAGTTTTGGGGAAAAAGCATTGTGTTTTCTGACTTTAAGTTCAGTACTCCTTAAGCCAGTGCTTTATTGCTATAGCCCAATCCCAACATCAAAACATGTTTTTGCATTTTGGTTTTGGAATTCTTCTTTGCACATTTAAATACTTCTAGTCACTTCTCTTTCCAAATGATAAACACAGGATTTGACATCTGTGGGAAAATACACCTGAGTGATGGAACTGTACTTATGCTTGTTTGAATATTTGACAAAAAGTTACCTTTATTTTTACCTGATTAATATACTTGGTGTTTTATTAATGGGGAAGACTGGTAGGAGACATCACTATCACATGATTGTATAGAGAAAAAGGATTATAATTGGGTAACTGGTCCTTGGGCCTAGACTAGAAAAAGGTGTGTATAAGGAATATTAGGATGCAGGGGTCAGAAAATAAATTGCATGGAAGAATGTTTTAATTTCATATAAATGGGAAAACAGCAATTAATAATTCTCCAAAGGTGAAATGGGGTACTTCAGGATCCTAAGGCTTTGCTATATCAAAAATATTCAAAAGATAGATTGTCATATTTTAGTGGGTGCTTTAAAAGTGATTCTTGATCAGATATAGGCTAAAATATGAGTCCTCCATGATCCCTTCCAATGCTGAGGTTCTGTAATTCTATAAGTACAACTTTCTTGTCACCATTCACTACAAATTGGATGGGAGACTAAAAAACCTATATGAAGTTTCTTCTTGGTAATGAATTTTGAATGGTTGCTAGAGCAATGAGCAATTGCTTAACATCCAAATACAGGATAAAATGAGTTCCAGGAACCTTCCCAATTATATGTATGCATAGTGTTTGGGAATGAAAAATGTTCAGATCAATAAAAATTATCTGACTGATTAAAGTCCCAAAATTTTAATTTGTGTCCAGTTTCATAGGATGTATTGTAAAGAGATTGACAACTTTTCTTCCCCTTTACAACTTAGTTTCATTTGCTATTGAAAGAAAATCTCACTGAAGCTCACTTCTGAATTACTTTGGCTCCTATGGATAGATTGTAACTAAAAAGAATCACAAAGGTCCCTGAGCTAAGGAAACCTCAAACATCAGACAAGGGGGGGGGTAATAATGAGTTTTTTTTTCCTTGCAAAATTCTCATTGATTTAATACATACTGGGTATGAGATAACTAACTGCTACCAAAGCATAAAGAACTTGTAGCCATGGCAACTTCAAGAAAAAAAAAAAAAAACTTAAAAATGGATGACATAATTGTCCTTGGACCCTTACCATGTTTACGAAGTCTCCAAATAATTCATCAATTGAATTAAGTGTGGAACAAGACAAATAAAGTATTGTTTCTCTTTGTTTTAAACTGATTATATCACTTTGAATGCCTAAAACAATCAATTCTATTGTGATCTGCACTGCTAAAGATGTCTCCTTCTCAAAAAGGGAAATACCCCTAAGCATATAAAGAAAACAATTAAATATGTTCAACCCTCAAGGAGATCTCATTCTATTAAAGTGAATTTAAAAAAACAAAGTAATATGTTTCTAGTTATATGGATCTACCACTTGGCAAAGCAGCTGGCTAATAATAGGGATCTAGTGTTTTCCAACTGAACTGAATGGATGAACAGACTTGATATTGACCTATAGTTGGAGAAGAGCTTGACATATAAAGAGACTGACTTAATCTTTATCCATTTCAAGGTCCTTTGAATGACCAATAAATTATTATAAAACTGGTCATTATAGAAAACTCTACTTGAAGCGTTCTTATCAATGTTCACATAGAAAATGATTATAAAGTATACAACTGAATGTAGCATTTAGATCAAAGTAAGTTTTTTTAATCCTTAATTAGTATGAAATGAACTTAACTTGAAAAATTTTAATGCTGAAATGCTACTCTGTCAAAAACATAATCATATTTGCCCGTGTCTGTAGATTTAAAAATCAGGAATGTTAAGCTAATAGGATTCTGAAGCTCAGGTCCAACTGGGGTGACAAGGAGAAATATACAGCCAGTAATGGATAAAACTTGGCATTCAGACAAAGCTTGCTTCTCTTAGAGAATTCTTAGTAAGCCAGAAAAGAGTGATACTGCAGGAAAATGTGGCATTCTATGGGATTAATAACCCCCTAAAATCATTTAAGGTTCATTGGATCATGAATTTAGAACTCAAGAAATACCTTGAAATTTATCTACTCCAACCCCCTCATTTAATAGCTAAGAAAATTCAGCCCCAGAGAAGATAAATGACTTATTCAAAGTCACATAGGTAAAAAGTTGGAGAATTATATTTTAAACCCAGGTCTTCCTTCTCCAGTTAAAAATAAAATAAGAGATTCTGTTTTAGTCAAACTTGTTTTGCATTACCACTGGGACTGGTTTCTTGTGAAGAGTATTGTCATAAATCTTAGTGAAGGTGTCTTGTGACTTAAACCACTCATGAACATATTACTTGGTTCTTCTCATTAGGGTCTATAGGCAGTTTTCTGCACCATATATATAAACAACTGCCTGAAATTAGAACTATCCCAAAGTGATAGTACTGCCTTGGAATAAATGATTTATAATTTGATATTCAATGTCAATCAATCAATGAGCATTAACTTTCCTCTATATTTTGGGGCAGCTAGTTGTGAATAGTGTATTTAGTGAATAGTCAAGAATATCTAAATTCAAATCTGACCTCAGATACTTATTAGCTATGTAACCCTGGGCAAGCCAGCTAATCTCTGTTTGCCTCAGTCCTCTAGAGAAGAAAATGGCATGCCACTGCAGAATGTTTGCCAAGAAAGCCCCATAGACTGAATGGCCTATGGGATCACAAAGAGTTCGACATTACTGAATAACAGAAAAATGTATTATGTACACAATATGCTAGGTTCAGGACATGGTTACAAAGAATAATATAATCCCTTTTCCCCAAAGAGTTTTTAATTTAAGGGAAAAAAAAGAAAAGTGTAATAATGTATTCATCATAAATATAAAATAATAAGTAATAAAATCAAAACAACACAAAAGAGTTCTTTGCTATTTTTTGAATTTTTATCACTTCTATCTCCCAATACATATGGAAGTCCAATATCTGTATGGTTTGGGCCCTTTATTTTTAGAGAGAGGAATGGGGATAATAGGGTAAGAAGAAATGATTAGAATGACTTACTATTTCATAAGAAAATACATCAAATATATCCTCTCAATCATTTTGTATATAATTTTCTGTCTCATTCATGATTCGTTCATTCAGCAGACACTTGAGATCTGCTTGTTCTACATCAGTATCTTTGAAGAAGGCTCCCACTCTGTTTGCCCTCCTGAATATAAATAATTTTCTTTTTATTAATTAATTCATTGATTGATTAAATTATTTATTTATAAGAAGGTGAGTGTCACAGTCTTAGAAACTCATGATGGGGCAGCTAGGTGGCACAGTGGATAGAGCACCAGCCTTGAATTCAGAAGGATCCGAGTTCAAATTTGGTCTGAGACACTTAACACTTCCTAGCTGTGTGACCCTGGGAAAGTCACTTAATCCCAGCCTCCAAAAAAACCCAAAACTCATGAGGATAACAATTGTAAGAGTTCATATTTATTTAGCAATTTTGAGACGTAGTGATGACTTGTTATATTTAATAATTTTATTTGATCTTCATAACCTTCTGTCGATGCAGATGCTACTAATACCCTCATTTTATAGATGAAAAATGCTATAGTTATACAACACTGTCCTCTATCAACATGGAACTAGCTTAACAAAACTAACACTTACCATATGTTCTATGTCTGTATGTATTTTATTGCATGTATAGTTTAAACTATAAAGGCACACATATGCATGTTTATGTGTCTTTGGCATTATATGAAATGTTCTCTAAGTTTTTCTGGGAAATCTGCTAGACAAGTCTTGGATCTCAAGGAGTAGAGCTATAGATTACTATGCATTGGATATCAACCATGAGTTATTAATGATATACAAACCATCAGCATACATACAAACACACATATGCACATGATAGATTGAAACATAAAAACCCAGAATTTAAGAATATTTCAAAGAAGTATAAAACATTTCAGCCATCACCTATAGTTCTGAATAGTGCTGGTTTTCCTGGAACTATAATTAGAATGGCTCTGTCTGTCAGAAAGAAATCATCTAAGTAGATCAGTGTCTAGAGTACTAGGCATGAAGTCAGGAAAATTCATTTTCCTAAGTTCAAACTAAGTTTCCTAAGTTGCCTCAAACATTTACTGGCCATATGAATGGAACAAATCACTTAATCCTGTTTGCCTCAATTTCCCCATCTGTAAAATGAGCTGGAGAAAGACAATGCAAGCCACTCCAGCATCTCTAGCAAGAAAATCCCAAATATAGCTCACAAAGAGTTGGACATGACTGAAAAACAACTGAATAAGAACAGTATCTTAGGAAAAAAAATTGACTAAGAAACAAATCATCATATTCATACAGGATCATTGTGTGTGTGTGTGTGTGTGTGTGTGTGTGTGTGTGTGATATTATTAATAAAGCATGTAGTTAGATTTAAGGAGAGTGTGGCCTTTGTGTTTTTGTTCCTTAAGAACAAACAAAACAAAAACAAGCAAGAATTGTGCATCATATTTCAAAGCTAAAAATTACAATTTAAAATGAAAGGAAAGAAGAAAAATTCTGTCAGAGCACTAGAAATGACTGAAATAGTGTTAGGTATTTCTGCCTCCTTAGCCTTGGTGAAGTTGGTAGCTTCTATTATTCTCTTATTAGTTAAGGTATGATGTATAGTCTTTTCACAAGACTGGAAATAGGCAATAAGCTTTTAACAGCAATATAAAGCAATAAGCCTTTAATAGGAATACACTCCCTACTCAGCTCTTCTTCCTGACATCCTTCAAGTATCAACTAAAATCTCACCTTCTAAAGGAACCATTTTCTAAACCCCTTTAATTCTAGTCTTACCTTATTGGTTATTTCCAATTTTCCTAGAGATATAAATTGTTTTTACATAGTTGTTTGCATGCTGTCCTCTCCATTAGACTTTCAACTCCTTGAGAGTGAGGACAATCTCTTACCTTTAATTGTATTCCCAAAACTTAACAGAGGGTCTGGAACATATTTGGCAATTTATAAATGTTTATTGACTATCTAATCTCACTCTGTGCTAGTTAATACTTTTTCCCCCTTCTTTCTCTGAATCCATTTCTTATGGTTGTTCTTTATGGCAAAATAAGAATTCATTTCATTGATGCAACTTAATTTATTCACCTGTTCTTTATTTGATGTATATCCACTTTTTTTCCAGTTCTTTGCTACAAGTGCTGCTATAAATATTTTGTAGACATAGGAACTTCTATTCTTATTTTCATTTCTTTGGGCTATAAAGTATTTCTGGGTCAAAGATTATTAGAGACTTGTCCAACATCAAAGAGGTAGTAAACATAGTTTTCTCCAAATTACTATTCAGAGTGTCTATACCAATAGATCATTCTACTCAGAGAGCCTTAGCATATGTGTTCTGAAATCCTCTACAGTTATTGCTATTTTCTATTTTTCTATTCTCTACATAACTGAGAGGCATGAGGTGAAATCTAAGTGTTATTTTTAATTCGTTTTCTCCTGTTTATTAGTGATCTGGAATACTTTTCATATGGTTGTCACTAGTTATGTTTCTTCTTTTGAAAACTGACTTATTCTTATCCTTTGATAATTGGCTGGAGAATAATTCTTATTCTTTTAAATTTGTTTTGATTTCTGTGTACATCTTGAATTGCAGAACAGATACATTTGCTGTAGATTCCCTCCATCAAACTTAACTATTTACCTTTTATTTCTTGCTGCATTGCTATTATTTGTACAAGAATTTTTAAATGGTAGGTAATGGAAAATGTCCACTTTCTCTCCTTTGATATTCTCTTTCTCTTCTTTGGTCAAAAACTCTTCCCTGATTAAAAATTTGGAAAAGTATCTTCTTTAACTTAACTCTCATTTGTTAATGGTATGACTATTGATACACAGGTCGTATATGCATTTTACTGTGGTATAAGAGATGAAATATCAATCTAAGTCAGATATTTCAACATATATCCCACAATATTCCCTTGAGTACTAGTAAATTAGATTAAAACATAATAGGAAAATATTCAACAAAATGAATAAAAGCTTAAAATATAGATAATCTTAATATGTAGCCTATAGGAATATTTATAAATAGGTTAATTGCTCCCATTTCTATTTATGTTTGAGCACCACTGTTCTAAATCCATAATTAAATATATAAAGTTATAGCTTGTATCAAAGTACATTCATACACTTATTTGGTTCTTTTTAGATTTTTAAAAGAAACAGTTTAATTCAATTATTATCCAATTTAGATATGGAAGGGACCTCAGAAACCTTCTATTGAACGATCTTGTTTTATAGATGAAAAAACAGAGACCCAGGGAGTTGAAACTCTCTTCCTTAGAAAAAAATCTCAAAAGCGATAAGTAGCAAACATGAGATTTGAATGCAAGTCTCATTATTCTAAATCTGTTGGGCCTCATTACTATAACAGTTCTCCTTCTCTAATAAGCTATGTATTTTCATAACAACCAGTTTCTATGAATTTCCCCCCATTTTGGTTGATACTTGCCACATGTAGCTATTATTGTTCTATGGACTTTGTCAAAGTCACTTAAAAATAGATCCACTTTAAAGACATTTAAGTGTAATTTTCTTCAGAAATTAAATCTCTGCTCAAAGTGAATAGTCCAAAATTCACAAATCAAGTCTCCTAAAAATTGATGTGATTTCAATGTTGTTTATGACTAAGTTATGTTTAAAAAAACCCTATGTAGTTGTGCTGCCTGAGAATTGCTCAAGAAAATAGATATTTTAGATCAAAATGGTGAAGACGCTGAGATTTTCTGAAGATGGGAGTAAATATTTTAGTACCATTCAATCTAACTACACAGATTTAAGAGGGCTATAGCCCATTGAAAATAATGATAATAACCATTTTTTTTTTTCATTTCAGTGTCTCCTTTTCCCATTGGTGGTCCTATCCAATTGTATTTTAGGAAAGGAAAGGTTTAGGGTCTTCCCTCTCTTCCCAAGCTTTTAACTGCTGGCAGGTATATGCAGTTCATAAAAACAGTGTTACAGCTCCAATGAAATGTCTTTACAATCAACTTACAGTGAAATTGTTTAGAGTAGGTTGAACAGAATAAAAATCTTGGTACTTTTAAGGTTAAAATGCATCATTAACATTCTTCAAGTTGTATTTATATATTAAATTGCATGGTTATTCTGGTTATATTAATCAACCAGGTTAATCAATCAATGCTAATCAATCAATCAACATTCATTTAGTATCTACTGCGTTCCAGCTAAAGAACTGGGTATTAGAGATACCAATACAATAACGAAACAATCCATTCTTAAAAACAAGATCATGATGGAATTTCATTTAAGTATCCTTATATATTTGGCAGCTCAGTGTGCTCATCATCATTATTATCATTATAATATATATATTACATATACATATATATAATATATAATTATCATTGCTGTACTTAGTTGATCAAAGAGGGAGGAGTTTGTCCTTCCTCCCATTCCTACCTCCACTAGTCTGTGTTTATTAACAGATTACACTCATGCTGAAATTTCCCTTTAGTAACAAAGATAGAAAGAGAATTGGATATGGAATCAGAGGTCTTAAGTTAAAATACCACTTTGAACATTCATGCCCTGTGTGGCTTTGAACAAATCATTTAAACTCCTTGGGCTTCAGTACTTTAGCTGACAAATCAGGGGGGTGGACTAGACGAATTTTAAGATCAGTCCCAGCTCTAAATCTATGATCCTATGTTCTTCTGAAATAAAGAGCTAAGAAAATTGCCTATTAGCTACTAAAATGGTACCAGAAGCTCAGAATGTCAGAGTCAGAAAGGTCCATGCTTGTATAGCTCCTATTTGAATGTGTCCACTACTTTGGTGTTTGCTTTTAGTGCAGAGTTCAATCAAGCTGATTATATGGCATGACATTGTCAATGCTATCTATTTGGTAAAATTTTCCATCCTTCTTTCTGGTATCATGCACATTATTACAAGACTAGAGTGACACAGGCTAAGTAGAACACAACATTTAAGCCATATTTATGCACCATAGATGACATCATAAAATAATAGTACTGACAATGATGATGATAACAAAGATGTATAAAACAAGTTAACTTTTTTTTTTCTGAGGCAATTGGGGTTAAGTGACTTGTCCAGAGTCATACAGCTAGGAAGTATTAAATGTCTGAGGCCAGTTTTGAACTCAGGTCCTCCTGACTTCAAGGCTGGTGCTCTATCAACTGTGTCATGTACCTGCCCCATTAAGTTAACTTTTGCAAAATATTTTTTATATGTGACTGTATTTGATCTCTATAATAGTCTGGGTATGTACTACCACTATCCTCACTTTACTAGATAAGAAAGAAAGATGAAGTGATGTGCCCATGGTCAACTAGTAATTGTTAGAGGTGGAATGTGCAGCCAGTTCCTACTAACTCCCGGAAACTAAGTTTGTACATTATTGCACATTGAATTGGGGGCTGTGGGAGAGCATCAAGAGAATGTGGCTACAATCTACTCTGCTTCTTCATCCTGGTATGATTCCCAAACAGTTCATATCAGTTTTCTGGCTCCCATTTCCTTCATTTATAAACTTAGTGATCTGAACCAAATGAATTCCTAGATCTCTTCCAGCTCTAAATTCTATGATTTGTCTTGAAGATTATTGTTTTTGTTACCTAAATCATTTAGATTATTCCTGCATATATTATGCTTCATTAGCCCAATAAAGTTGGAGACATGAGCCCAAAGATTCCTAAATTACCTTTCATGGTCACATAGATAGCAATTGTGACAAAAAAGATTTAAAGTTCCTAGACCAGATATCTCCAGAACTCACACCTTCAGTTCCTCAGCTTTGGAACTCCTCTGCTAGGGCTGAGCACCTTGATTGGTGAACGGATTAAGGCCAATTTACCCAATCAATTATATCTCTAGGGGACCATACCACTAATATGCTTCACATTTAATTCAGCTCCCCAGCAACTCTATTTCACCATTTAGACTACCTATCCTATAATTCTGGTACAGAATTTAGTAAATGTTCTTTCTGCCTCTCTCTCTGTCTGCCTCTGTCTCTGTGTCTTGCCTCTTTATCTCTTATTCTCCTTTTCTACCTCCCTTTACCTAATAGTTCTCTTTGTCTCTCTCCTTTCTCCAACTCCAGTGCTACATTATAAATTTGGTCCTCCCCCTCCCACACACACCACTACATAAAAATAATTTAAAACAACTGACCCATTTTCAATCACAGGCTCTTATGAACCTGATATAAGAAAGTATTTTTTTTTCTTTTAGTCTGGAATCAGGGAAGATGAGGGGGTGTGGCTATCCAACTTTTTCCTGCCATATAAGCAACTGCATTTTCTCCACATGATACCAAGGCTCATTAACTCTGATTCTTCATTCATCTCAAATTGCACCATTTATTATAATGGTTTAACCCAGTCGAGGTAGTCTCCTTTCTAGAAACCCATCGCTAGTCTTTGCTCCTGCTTCCTGGCATGTATGAAATATGGGTAGGACTATACCAGTTCTATGTCATTTCTTTGCAGATGGTGGCTCAGTTATGGGAACACACCTGATGGAGGGAAAACTCAGTTATTCCCCTAAATTGTCTAATTTAAGTAGGGAGAATATGTATTTTAAAATATATAGACATGTATTTGCCTCACCAAAGTCTCTATTTAAATACAAAGGAATTACCCTGATAGTGTTTAGATCTTTCATCACCCCACTCTAACAATATAACTTAGCCAATGTACCACAACCAAGTCATTAGTTCAGTGTTCTGCCTTGGCCGAACTATTTTTAAAACATTATTCAAATTGAATTTTTGAATACATGCATTTCTCTCCCCCAACCCTTTCCCACAGGGTTTAAGAATAGACTTCTCAATGGAGCCTTTCCTACATGCCATAGTTTGTGAAGCTTTCTGCTTTGAAATACCTCAGACACCTGCACATTGTGAGAGATGACTTCTAATTTCCTATCCTGATGATTTGGATAGAAGAGCTGAAATGTTTATCTCATACAAATGAGCATTATGCTTTCTGGAACAACTTTAGCCTCTGGAAGTTCATTGTTGCTAAAAATTCAAGACAAATTGAAGGTTAAAGAAACCAGCTCATTTTTTTTCAGCTTCAGCTCCCTTTAATTCAATTCAATAAGAATTTATTATTAGGCATTTAAAATGCCCAAGAGAGTATTATAGAAGCAGCAAAGATCAAATATATAGAAAGCAAACATTGAAACTAAGAAGATTTGGGTTTGAGTTCCAATTCATATCAGCTACGTGACCCTGATAAATCATTTAGCCTCTCACTGTGCCAAATAACTCTCAAGCTAAAACTGAGAAGAGCATATTGACCTGTATCTATAGGAATTTCAACACCTGGGAGTTCTCTATATTAATAAGATGGAGAACCAGTTCCTAATCTCTGCTGGACAAATGGCTGTCAAAATAGTCTCTTTTATTTATGTTTTATTACTCCTCATTAATAAAAAGGTGTGTTTGTGTGTATATGTGTAAAATCACCTACAACATTTAAAGAGGAGGTGAGTAGGCCAAGTGGGTCCAAGTTTGCCAACCCACCTGCCCACGGTTTATGTACACCTGACTGTATTTAAATGACTGCATGAGGTACTGGGTATATAAAGACAAAAATGGAAAATAGTTTCTGTCCTCAGGAAATATATAGTACATTACAAATTGTATTAGAGGCTGGGGTGAGGTGGAATATAATAAGCATATAGATAAATAAGCACAAGATAAGAGCAATTGCTGTCAGGCAGGGGAAGGTGTGACATAAACAGGTTTTTCCATTGTTGCAATTGGTCTTACTTAAACTGAGCATTTTTAAGAGGCAAAGGTGAGGAGAGCACTACAGGTCTAGGAGCCAGCTTATGGTGAAGGTAAAAAGAAAGGAAGTGCAATACTCAAGTAAGCTAGTTTTGCTGGGGGAAGGGAGATAAGTATTTGGCATGATGTCTACTGGGCAACCCTTAATCATAATTATTCTGACTTGGCAGAACTTGCCAAAGCTTCTGCCTTACATGTTTAAGCCTAGTCAACATGAAAAAATAATTCTCAGTATCTCCATATCATGGAGATAATAATATCATCTGTCTCTTAGGATTGATGTGATTACAAAATGAGATAAAGTTTCCAAAGCATTTCACAAACTTAAAGCATTATAAAAATGCTAGATAATTTTTCATATGAGAAATATACTTATTCTCCTCAGAGGTTTTTTCACCCTATAATTCTATGCTGTAAATCTTTCCTATAACAACAGACTTATGGAACTAATAATGTTAAATATCATCAGTTTTACTTTTACAGCATCTCTCTTGTTTAGGTTTTTCTGTCCAATCACATAGCTACCAACTTTCATAAAGGACCCTGCTTCCTTTCACAACTGGAATATGTTCAAAACCTTTTAATAGGTCAGCTTGCCTCAAGTTTTTCCTCTACTATGGTTCATCCTCTAAAGAGTTTTCAAAATTATTTTTCTCAAGCTCCCTTTCCTGTACTATTTATTTTAATGTACTATGATTTTCTCTATTCTTTGCTCATAAGATTTCCATTTCACATCCCTATATCTTTGCCTTAACTGGAATGAAGTTCTTCTTTGCTTCTGCTTCATAGAACCTTTGTGTCCTTTGGATATAATGCCTTTTCTGATTCTTTTATCTGGAATATAGAGCAGTGAATAGAGTGCTGGATCTGTATTTAGGCAGACAAAAGTTGAAATCTAGCCTTTAGTCAAGACTTTTCACATCTATTCATTTTGATTTCTTCAACTATAAAATGAAAATAATAATAGCACCTGTCTTCCAGGGTGAAAATTTGAATACCAAATTTGTAGGGCACTTAGTATAGTGCCTAGGACATAGTTGACACTACTACTGTTGCAGGATCTTCTGTTTAAAGAAAAATACATTATTGGAAGCTGTTCCCTCCAATACTTCTTACCCAAAGCTCTTCAAGCTATATTGAGCAATTCTTGCACATGGAACAACAAAATTTCATTCATTTGAACAGAAGTACACTTAGCAGATTCCTTGACTTGGAGACATCCAGGCTTTTCTTAATGATGTACTTCCAGAAGTACATCCTTTCACTGTTACATAATGCTATTTTATTCAAATACATTTTTTCTTTTGTCATGTAAGATTTTTTTTTTCTGTGTGTCTTCTGGTTGTTTATTACCAAAACCAAGCCATTCAATCAATAAGTACTTATTAATTGCTTTATATGTACTAGGTTCTAGAGATTTTACAAGTGCAGCAATAAAACAGTCCATTACCTCAAGGAATTTACATGCTTACATACAATCAAATACAAATTTCCATAATGTAAATTCAAAATAAATTGGGAGAAAGACATTTGAGGCTGAGTGGTCTGGAGTTGTTGTTTGAGATAAATTTAGGATGTTAAGTGGTAAAATGTGAGGTGAAGAGTTATTCTAGGCCTAGGAAAAATGAGAGGGAGCATTTTCCTGAGGCAAAGCATAATAGATTCTGCTTTAACCTTTTACCTTTACTCTATATGTATCACTCTGCTTTAAATGTGTTTCCTGTAAACAAAATGTTGCAGGATTTTTTCTTTTAATCCAGTCTGCTATATGCTTCTGTTTTATAGGAGAATTCATCCCATTCACATTCACAGTTAAAATTACTAATTCTGTATTTCTTATTATCATATTTTCTTTCCTTTTCCCCTTTCTCTTCTCATCAGTGTTTTGCTTCTCATCACCACGTCCCTCAATCTTTCCTCCCCTTTTGCAGCTCCTTCCCCTTTCTTATCCCTTTCTCCTTCTATATCTATTCCCTATTACCTCCCCTTTCCCTTTCCCCTTTCTTGGAAGGAAACATTTTCAAAGACATTGAGATGGGAAATGGAATGTTTGAATCAGGAACAGAAAGTGAACTAGCTTACCTGGAATATAAAATGTATCAAGGGAAAAAGTGTGAAATCAGTCCAGGAAAGCAGCCTATAGCCAGATTGGGAAGGGCTATCAATGCCAAACATGATATATTTTATCCTAAAAGCATTAGAAAACCACAGAGGCTTTTTAAGGTGAGTGAAAAGGTCAAATCACAGGCTTTAAAAATATCACTCAGGAATTATTCACAAAATAGATTTAAAAGTGGAAGGAAAGACAGGAACCAATATAAACCTGGGCACCAATGGATGGAGAAAAACTGGTGAGATAGAAAGAAGAAGGGAGGGCATTAAAGCTACAAGAACAGCAGGATCAAAGATGCAGAAGTAGTTAATTTTCAACTTTATTGACCTTGGCAAATTCAGAGTATCATTATGTTATTTAGTGTTGTCAAACTATCTGTATGTGTTTCTGTGTATGTTTTGCTTTCTTTTTTTTAAATAATCTTAGAAGAATTATATGCTCATAAAAGATGAAAGTTTTCTTCCAAAGTGAAGTAACCAGAAACACACATACATACACAAGCACATACATAGAATGACTACAACAATGCAAGTAAAAATAATAAAATAATAAAAACAGAATGTTGTACAATGATAATAAGCAATTTTAAATACAAGAATTATAAGAAGACATTTCCCTTCTTTGTGAAGATAGGGAATTATTGGTATGGAACAGTTTATATACTGCTAGAGTTGGCCATATGTATTAGTTTAGCTAAATTGCTTCTTTCTTTCATTTCTTTTAAAATTATTATTCTTTATTTAAAAAAAAGTTTTATCCTTTTTATTTGAACAGTAGAAGTGTGTTTTAAGAAATTAAGGTGAAGTAAAAAATATCATGAGTATCCTCCCTGACACCATGCAATTTGCTTCCACAATTTACGGCCAATCACTGGATTGAGTCCTCCCTATCACTTACTCAGAAAGAGTTCCATAAGAATACTAAAGGGGTAACCCCAAAGTGAGATTTAGTCAGAACTTCAACCATGAATGAGGCTACAAAAAGTTTACAATACTTATTTTCAAGAGAAAAAATATATATTCTGTTACTATATGCCCTAGGATTTTGCCTTCTTTGTAAGATGTAACTGTTATCAAATAAATAGTACCAAGAATGGCATTACAAATATACCCTTACATAAGCATTTCTTACCATAAATCATAATGGAAACTCCTTGATGACATGAACTTTTTTTCTTTCTTTCTATGGTCAATACCAATCATAATTCCTTATACATCATAGTAATTTAAAATGTATTTACTGAATGAACTGTTTGCTCTTGCAAGTTATATCGTATATGACTCTCTAACTCTAACTCCTATTCTCCACTCTGTCTTTATTCTATATTATTCCCACAAAAAAATCTTAATTAATGTTTGATTATATGATAGTTGCCTTTTATCTAGTGTCAAAGCAGATTGTGAGGGCTGGGATAGAAAGCTGGTGAGAGCTGCAGAAGAAAAGGATAAAGAAGATGAGTCAAGTCTATTCATATAGCCTACAGTTTGCCACAACCATACAAAGAATAGTTTTTGAGATTTGTCAGTCTCAACTATCCTGGGGGTGGGAATTCAATTAGAAAACCATTGACATTTAAGTTTCTAAGGATATAAACAGTGGACAAAATCAATATAGCCTTATAAAATAAGGAATAACAATAGTTCACATTTATATAGTGTTCTGCAGATACAGATCACTTTCTTACACATATTAGCTTTTTAATCTCACTAAAATATGGTAGAGAAAGTATTTTTTGCCTTATTTTGCAGATGGGAAAGCTCAGATCCAATGAGAAAATGATTACTACAAATTAGTTCAAAGCTAGATCAAACAATGGCATTTTATGATATGAACCTAGCCAGAATTCTAAAGTTTGTCCTATAATACACTGAAAAGTGCATTGAATTTGAAATCAAGAGAACTAAAATATAAGTTCTGCTACTTATAAGCTGTGTGACTTTAGACAAGTTAAAATATTATTGATTTGAAGCTGTAAGGGACTTGAGAGATCAACTTAGCCCCCCTCATTTTATAAGTGAAAACATGGATTCAGAGAAGGCAAATGGTTTGCCCAAGATCACACAACCAATAAGAGGAAGAATTAGGATTTGAACTCAGGTCTTCTAAATCCAAAACTCTTCCTGCTGTATCACATATGTGTGAGGACCAAGTTAGCACCCTGTATACCTTAGAATCATCCAAGTCAGGATAAGCAAAAGTCCTTGGTCTTTAGGAGTAGAAGTGAAGGGGATGGATGCAGGATCTCCACCACCTCTCCTTTCTTTCTCCACTGCCAAAGTCCCCCCTGGCTTGTTTTACTCCACCCCCTAGTTCTTCCTACATTTTCCAAGCATATGCTAATAGAATATTGTCCAATGGGTAATTAGCCTTAAGTGCCTAGTTGTCCAACCTCAGTGCATCAACTCAGAGTTTCAGTCCTTTACACATATGCTTCTAAGTTTTAGTTTCTTCATCTGTAAAATTGGGTTCATAATTGGATCAACAATACTTGTGGTACCTATTTCCATTACATGTTTGGATCTAAGGACAACGTATTTAAAGTCTTTGATAAGGGGGCAGCTAGGTGGCGCAGTGGATAGAGCACCAGCCCTGAATTCAGAAGGACCTGAGTTCAAATCCGGTCTCAGATACTTAACACCTCCTAGCTGTGTGACCCTGGGCAAGTCACTTAACCCCAGCCTCAAAAAAAAAAAAAAAAATACAAAGTATTTGATAAAACTTAAATTGCAATAGAAATGTAGACAATCAGTTTGGCAACATGCAGAGTATGGACATCTCATGACCAGGATTATAGTTTTGAACATGAAGAAACTCCAAGAGTGATTGAATAGAGAACCATAAGGTTACATAGATTTAAAGCTAAAAGGAAATTCAGAGGTGAAGACCAATTCTCTCATTTTACAGATTAAGGAAACTGAAGCCATGAGAAATTAAGTAACTTGTTCATAGTCACATGCCTAGTTCTAGTAAGGCTCAAACCCAACTCTTCTTAACTTCAAATTCAGTGTTTTATTCAGCATATTATATTGTCTCTTTCCTTGCTTCTCAAAAGCTATATAGATGAAGAACAAATTCCGAATTGGAAAAGCTATGAATACAGCCCAGTGACAGACCACATATTGATTCGCATACCATATGTAGAGCTTATATAATTCCTATTTTAAATTTCCTGTGCCATAAGGCCAAGATAATTGTAACCAACTCAATTCATAAAGATGAAACAATTGAAAGGCAGCCTCACTGTGTATAATTTGTATAATTACACATGCAAGTTTTATTTGTAGTCTTAAATGATAAGAATCTTCAGAAAAGGAACAAATTAAAGTGGAACAGTAGTTTGAATTCCATCTAATTTCTTATTTTTAATCTGCTGTCATCCTTAGCTAATATTTCCATTTTTCCTACTTAGCCCAGATAGACAGGCAGAGGATCATCACCACAAAGCATCCTCAGAGATAAAGAGAAACTCCTTCAAATATCAGATCAATTACCAGCAGAATATTCTGATGAGATGTCACTTGAATTGCATTATTGTTTGGGAAAGGGTATTTGGGGCAGGCATTTGCAGGAAGATAGGAAATGAATGGGAATCACAGAAGATTAACACTGCAGGAAAACAAAAGCTTATGCTTTGAAGCCCAGATGAACAGGAAGGAACTTAGATAATTTGTGTCTTTGCACATTGCAGCTAGAAGAAAATACATTCAGGTACCATCTCATTTACATAGGTCCAGTCTAAAACAGAGTAATCGGCACATCATCAACCAATACCATCATGGATGAAAAACTACCTGAAGAAGATTAAAATGACAGCCAGCTCTTAAATAAGAGTAGAGCCTTTGAGCTGATGACTAAAATGCTTTTCTATTACTCTGATGAAGAGGGTTCTAATGAAAAAGACTGAGCTCTACTCCATAGTCCACTGTATAGGCTTTAGAGGCATTCCCTGTATCTGTTTGTACCTTAAGAACTGATGGTAGGAAATATTCAAATGTTAATATGCACACCCAGATCAGAACATTTGTTTCCTTAAGAGGATCAAGGCAGCCTGTAGTCTAAAAAACTAGGTTTGCATCTCAACTATTACTCACTTTCCTTGTGACCAAGAAAAATCATTTCACCCTCCCTCCGTGGGCTTCAGTTTCCTCATCTGCAAAATGAATGAGTTCAACTAGATAGTCTATGAGAACCCTTTCAGCTCTAAATCTTTTTGCCTTTATTTTCAGGCTTGGAGGAATGGGAACTAGATCAGTCATCAAGTCCTTGGAGAAAGCCCTTACCTTCAATGAGGAGAATTTTCTTCTTGTGTATAATGAAAGGGCTGGACTAGATATCCCTAAAAATGCTTCTCACTCTAAAATGCTTTAACACTAAAGTTCTAAGTAAAGTTCTGAGGTACCCAATGTTGAATACAATGTTGAATAACCTCATTTTTCCTCTTTCCCATAAATCATTGGTTTCAAATATACTGTAAGGTAAGTTCAAGGCAATATAGAATTCAAGGTTGAAGGGAATATATTGGTGCTATCAGGATCACTGGACTGTTTGGGAAGTGAGCATGGATCCATTGGGACAAGAGAAATGGAAGAAGCCTTAAAATACAGATCAATTTGCAAACTTGCTCTGACCTTATTGAGTCATAAATCAATCCTTGGCCCTCTTACCTTTTTTCTTCATTACTTCTCTCATATAATTTATCCCTTTCATAGTCTGTTACTTTCCCCTATGCCTTATTCATTCCTACCTCTGAATCCTTTATTTATGACATAACATCATGTGGAAAGATCTCTACTGCCTTTAACTTTCAAATCCCTACACATCTTCAAGAACAAACCAAAGTCCCATCTATCCCCAACCAATCCACTCAAAAAGATCACAACTTTCATGGACTCCTTTTCCTCAATATATTTGACTTGAATTTTGACAGAAAACCATGTTCTGCCTTTTATATTGTAATACATATTTCATTTCCTTGTAGACCATTAGCTCATCAGAGCAGGAACCATGTCTCATCATGTTTTCTAGTTAAAAAGCTCCTACCATATGTTCACGTACATGGGAGAGTTTTTGCCAATGCTTCAAAATCACTTATCTAATGTTATCTAATATTTTTATAAAATTATCCATTTTGCTATCACCAATTGTTGGTTACTATTGACTGGCACTAAAAATCCTATGATATCCCAAAATCATATCCAAGCCTAGTACTTGCATTATTATCATTTTAGAGATCATAAAGTCCATTGGCAATCTGGTAAAGCCTCTGTACCTCTTCTTGGAATAATGTTCATATATGAATACATAGAATTACAAGCAAGAACAATTATTTTGAAACAGTTATTAATGCCTGCTTTTAAAAAACCAAGTTTATAGAAATCAGATTAAGAACTCTTGACCTATCCAATAACCCATTTATCTAATGACACATAGCATAAATTTGATGCAACACAGGAATGTCAACAATCCTCTAAAGTTTGTTGTAATGATATTTCACATAAATTTGACTCTGGATCCTCAGGAAAACAAACAAAACAGAATCCCCTGAAGAACTAAGTATATTTCAACTCTCTCTTAGTCAAACTACAGCAAGAGGGTTTTAATAAACTAAGAAATGAGCTTAATGGATTAAGCATGTGGCTCAATTAGATTTAAATAAAACTATTGATATTAAAATTCCCCAAAGCTACTGATTCAAATCATGACAGAGTTTATTCTGGAGTAAATGATAATAATTCACTTTGCTATTCTAGGGAATTAGAATGAAACCTCTAAAATCTGTTTTGAAATCCTTATTGATTCCCTATTTGTCCAAAAGGCTCAATTTTTGTAGGGTCTTTATTTTCCCCAATTAAGTTCAACAATTTCTTTCCCCCCCCCAATTAAGACAATTCCAGCAGAAAAACCTATTTCCTGGGTTTTAGGAGCAGAAAAATAAGTGTGTGTGTGTGTGTGTGTGTGTGTGTGTGTGTGTGTGTATTTTCAAACCCAGAGAAATTCAATGACCATACTGGCCATAGTAAGTCAAGGGACAAAATAAAGTTTGCTAACAGGGAAATAATAAATGCTATATAATTGTATTCAAAAATCATAAGTCACCAAATAATTTGAGAATTAACAAACTATTCAGATAATTCAGAGAAGAATTAAATTTGTCAATTATTTTTTTGCCTCAATCTTCTAGATTCCTAAACAAAAGCCTGATTTTGGCATGAATAATCTTTGCAATATTCTTCTAGCTTGTTAAAATTATGGGAAGTTATGCCTGGAAGACTCAAGGCCGATGTTCAAAACATTTTTAATTGTGTTCTGACTATAATAACTAAAGCAAATCCTTCCAATACTCCTTACTTGCCTTTTAAAGCATTTAATGGAAGAGATGTTATATATCACTGACGAGTAAATGTAAGGAAAAAAATTAGAGTACTATGTGAGTTCAGCAGAATTCCAATTTTTTTCTGCAAATACACATATTATTTATTATATTTTAGCATAGTGAAAAAGGTACCAAATTTGGAGTCAGAAAACTGAAGTAGAGCCTGGTCACATAGTAGTTTCTTAAGTTTGGGCCTCATTACTAAAAAGTGGTTGGACTAGGTCACCTTCCAGAGTACTTCTAGACTCTTGGATCAATGATCTGATTCAAAGAGACTTCTACAGCACTAATTTCATTTGGTGGTTGGGGAAGTCCTTTGACTGGATGGGTCTTAAGAACTTCATCATAGGAGATCTTTTAAATCCCTTCCAAATTTAAATAAACAATCCTATAAATTCTAGAACAGGAACAGTTTTTAAAGTTTATTTAATTAAACAATAGTTGTTTTTTTTTTAACATGAGAAAATTGGGCTAAGAAACCATAAGTGACTTGCTCAAAGTATCATAATAATAATAATATTATAATGAAAATAATAGCCAAGATTAAAAGTCAGGTGTTTGACCTTTTATTCCAGTTTTCAGCCCAACGTATTGAAGTGTCTTTATTATTTATATTCACACATCAAGAAGAAGAAAAAAAGGCAACTTTTGAAGACCTTGCATTTCACACATGCAGTTTCAAAATGAAAAAAAAAGTTGCAACAAGGAAATCTTTTCATTTTATATACTAGTGAAATCCAGTCTCCTAAAACAGGACTTTAAATCTTCCCCTATAGAAACAGCTTTCTATAATTCCATTGTGCATTATTTTTAGATGCATAACCCTGAAAAGATGACAGGGACGCAAAAAAGCAAAACAAGCACACAAAACATTCGCTTATACCTGCTGTCTATTCAGGATGCTCCTATCTGATCAGAATTAATGTGACAGATGGAGTCAAATGACTGGTAACTAAAATCTTTATTGAATTCTGTTCACTTCTCTAAGATCCAGTTCTCTCCGTCTGCCCTGACTTCTATCCTCATTTCCCCATCTTTTTCACCCAACTCCTTCCCCCTTCCCCCTACCCTGCTTCAGAAGGGGAAAAATCAATTGAGGTTTCAGTGTCACGCTCCATTCTTTTCCCCAGTTTTCTCTCTCTCCTTTTGATCTTCCCTCCCCTCCCTAGTACTTCATCTTCCTAGGCTTCAGATTTCAAAACAAACGAAAACGTAGAGACTTAGAAATCATTCAAAAGAAGAGCATAGGGAAGCCATTTTATTACATTTTTAGGGGAGATGTGTTAATTTAGCCAGTCTTGATTCCTTGGTTAATCAAAACTTCTACTTCCTTTGTAAACAGCAATATCTCCATTCATCCAATAATGCTGCCCACACACATTTAAGCTCTGCCTTCAAAGTCCTTTTTTCAAGGAAGAATGAAACAATTTCTCATGGCCTCTGAGTTATATTTTAATGGGTCTCTCTCGACAAGGACATGATATCTGTGAAGTTACTGGCATTCCTTTATTCAGATATAGATAGATAGTTTTAAAAATATCAATTCAAATTTTTCCTTTTCAAGAAGATAACTTTAAAACATCAAACTGGTTTTAACTCTCTGGATATTTTCAAGGGATGAGCAAGCTATTATTCTAGGTAGTATAGTTTATCCTCTAATATTCATTTAAAGGGAATTTTGATTGGCTGCTACAAAGTCATTTCCAAATAATCTATATGATGGTCCCATTACATCTATGCTTCCCTCTATTCTGCACCTCTAAAATTATATTACCCTAGTTTCTAGTGTGAGTGTGTCCTTTCTGAATTCCAAGATCAAGAACAGAGATTTTATTTTATTTTTTTTTATTTGCATTTACATGTCTCATATCTCCTGACCTCTTGAGGGCAGGAACTTGTCCTTTTTTGTTTTTATATCTCCCCAGGAATGTAGCCCAAGATCTTTTTTTTGAACTGAAATTAATTTATATACATAGAAAAGGCTCTCCAACACCTATAGCTTCCAGGTGACATTGGATGACTCAAAGGAAGGCAGAACTGAAATCTCTTGCCTCTTTTCCTTCCACTCTTTTCCATATAAGATTTTTGTACTTCAAACTGGTAGTGAAATTCATGACTAATTTAGAGAGGACAATAATATCTGGAAGTGTCTTTACCTCATCTTTTCTTCTTTATAGCTAGAAGTCAGGATGGGGAGCAAAAAAATTGAGACTAGAATCTGGGCTACTCTGATCTCTTCAGAGATAAGAGAAAACTAGCTAGAATTTATCTAGATAGATTCTAGATTGAATTTTATCTTTGTTCCATTAAATATTGTTAGTCTAAGAGATGTGATTTCCAGATTTGAAATAACTTTTGATCATGTTTTCATTAATTTGGGGTAATGAGGACTCTAAACTCTATATCCAAGGATTTACCCCATTTCCACCAAATATTAGCTCTATAATGATCACAAGAAATAGCAAAGAAACCCATTTTTCAGAACGATAATGAAACAGAAAATTATAGAAAAACAATGAACAATTTCTCCTATTGGGATAAAAGGTACTCAGGTTAATTGAATGTGTCTCAGATCTCATTCAAAGCAAAATTCTCCAAAGCTTAAAGTATAAGAAATTAGGGAAAGAGATGTGATGAAGACCATTAGCTCTTCTTTTCTTCCCAGTGTCTTTTCTCTCAGCAAACTGAAGTTGGATTGGTATCTCCCATTTTCTGTATCCAAGCTTTAACTTAAAGTGACCAAAGCAACTGAAGAATCTGGAAAAAAATATGAAAAGATTTGAAGAGCCTAATACTCTTGCCAACTACACTCTTTCCTCACATTGGTGAAAGATATTGACCTCTAACACTAGGGAAAGAATACCATACCAATTGATTTTGTATCTCAGAATAGCTACATTTTCATTGACAATCAGATTTGGAAGATGAGGGATATTTATCTTGCTGAGAAAACTAGTCCCTGTTTGACCTTCAGAAAACTATTGCCATTATGTGGACACAATGGGTTAATTAAACTTGTGAATCTGGACCCAGTCCTTTGTCGATGAATATACTTAGGGCTGCAAGTTCCTCCCAAAAGCTCTAAAATATAATTTTGTCAAAATCTGAGGAATAAAAGAGGGAAAGCATGATTTAATAGAAATCATATTAGAGGTTATCAAGAAATCTGAGATATGTCATTAAGTCTCCTGATGACCCTTAGAAAAACATTTCTATTTGGGGTTTCAGTTCCATCTACAAAGTAAGAAAAATGTTAGATCACAAGATTTTAGATTGAGAGCTAGACAAGAATTCAAAAATTCTATCATTCAATCATCTTCCTTTTCTTTACATATGAGAAAAAGGATACCCAATTAGTTTAAGTTAGTGTTTTGCAGGTACTCAGCACAAAAAGGCTGGATTAGAACTCAGGTTCTTTGAGCCAGGAGTTAATAGTCTTTCCCCTATAATACATAGAGAGAATGAGCTAGATGATTTCTCAGATTTCCCTCCAGCTCTAAGGATCTATGAGACCTCATAAAAATTGTATGTGTCTATACTTAAAGTAACTCAGGTTGAAGAGGAATTCTTTTTAGTCATTCAGAGAGCTATACGGTGAAAAAAGTGTTATCATTTTACACGTTAGCACTAAAAACAAGATTTGACAAGTAATCATAGACTGTTAAACTATAACCGTCAGAGGGGAGACAGGCAGTATGTTTTATAGGAAATTTATTTAAAGACCTCCTGACAAAGATGCCCTACAAGAGAGTTACAAATTGAAGTCTGTGATATTCTGAGAAAGCAGTTACTTAAAAAAAATCAAAAAAAATTTTCTCATTTTTCAAGCTATGTAGATTAGCATGGAATCTGATCATAAATGACAGAGAAAAGATAAACAACTTACTTCACATCCAGTCCCATATCCTGACTTTTCCCTTTAAGATAAAAAAGTAGGGAGGGAGTAGAAGATTCTGAAAAGCCCCTATTCAATTACAATCTGTATCAAGAACTCTGGCCCCATTTACTTGCAATAATGTTTCTTGACTCTAATGTTATCAGACACAGCAGGATAAAAATATTTAGAGTTAATGACTCTTGATTCAAGCCTTTATCCTATTCTTTTCTCCCCTAACAGCATCATTTTGTTCTCTATCTTCTGAGAGGCAGACTTCCAACTCTACCATTACTTATCCATGTCTTGCTCTAGTCTAGATTGTGATATTTACTTTAATAATATTTTTATATTCTTTCTACCTCATCACAATCAGTGCTCACATAACAAATGTGTAAGACAGTTATTTAAGTCACCCAATTCCCCCTCGAAGTCAGTAATTTCTTAGTGAAAGTACATCAATAGTCATTATCCAAACTCAGCAGGAACTTAGTTTTTTCCATCAATATTTTCAATGATCCACTTTAGCACATAAAAAGCTTCCCCCAAAAATAGGTAGAATAATTTACATATTTAATCAATTATATAAGAAGAAATAAAGAAGCAAGGTCCTTCTTATATTTTATCATCAATCAATATCCCTGGAAATAAACATATGAAGAGATGATTCTAGTGGTCTCCAAACTTCTCCTACCATAGACTTCACTTCTAGAATAAATTAAGTGAACACCTTTGAATTTTTAATAGCTTAGTTTCCTTCTTCATTTAATTACAAAGTCAATGCTCCAATAATGTCCTAAAAGAAAAAGAGCATTGGTTCTAGTTCCAAATCTGCTATGACCAACTTGGTGACCTTTATCAATCAAGAAATCAATCAACAAGGTGTATGAAGTCCCTACATCCACAAGTCATGATACTGAATTCTAAAGATTGAAATATAATAACAAATAACCCCCATTTATATGACATACATTTTAATGAGGAAGACAATTGCATGTAAAATATAGATGCAATGACTACAAAAATAATACTTCCAAGAAGATTATATTGAAAATAGTTTGGAAGAGAGTGAAGTAATAGTAAGGGGACTGGAAGAGACTGCAAAAAGAAAATTATGTCTGATCTGTATCTTAAAAAAGAGAAGGATTCTATGAGACAAAGTGAGATAAATTGGTATATTCTTAAGTATAGAAAAGACCAATATAGAAAAGACCAATGCAAAGACACAGACATAGGAGATGGAATGCTATATGTGAAAGACAGATAAAAGGTTAGTTTGACTGGATCCCAGTGTTCATAAGGGAAAATAATTCCATTTAAATTGAAAAGATAGGTTAGGGTCAAGTTGAGAAAGGTTTATAAAGCTAATTAAAGGAATTTAAAGTTTATCATGAGGTCAATAGAGAACCACTGAGCTCTGATTCATCTAGCTATATAATAGTTGGACTAGAAAGCTTTAAGGTCCCTTCTGGGATTAACATTCTATGATTCAATGTATCCAGATCAATATCTTTCTTCTTTTCTTTCAGAAAATTATTCACACAGCCAGCTTTGAGTCACTCAAAAAAGTCTTACAGTCCCTGTCCTTTCAAAACCTGGGAATCTCTTTAAATAGTAAGAATTCACACGACTTCAAACTGGTTCCATTAAAAAATTATTAAATGTCAACTATGAGTCCTGTGCTTAATTTTAAGGATTTGAAAAATTAAAAATATAGCATCATAAGCCCTGCTCTGAAGAAAGTTTACAGTCCAATAAGAGAATAGACAGTAAGAGGTAGAGGACTAACATCAGAGTCAAAAAGACTCAGACTCAAGCCTTAACTCTCACTCTTATTGGCTGTGTGGTCCTTATAAAGTTACTTAATCTGTCAGGATTCTAGGCAGCTTTTTAACACTATATATTGAAATCAACCCTTATCTGTATTGGTAAAAAAAGTTTTTGTCTTAGGGAATGAAACCACAAGTCTAGTTTCTACTCCTCATAAACAGGGAAACAATAACAACAATATGTGCACAAAACCTATATGTCAATTAGAATATGGTAAGTGCACAATAGTGATCAAGCAAAGAAAGGTAGAAGATGAGAGGAAAAAATGCATGTTTGATGTATAGATCAAGAAGGTTTCATGAAAGAAGTTGGACCCAATTTGAATCTTGAAAGAATTCAGGATTTCACTAGCCAGAGATGAGGAAAGAGTTCATTTCAGCTATAAAGTATGGTAGATTATGCAAAGATATAGAAATGATATGAGCCTAGAAAAATGGAGAATAGTGAATAATTCAGTTTAGCTAAAATATAGAGTATTCTCAGGGGAATAGCTTAAGACTGGTAAGGGAGGAATCCAGAATACAGAGAGACCATGAATGCCAAATAAGGACTTTATAAATTATCCTATGTTCACCAGAGATCTTTGAGTGAGGGAGTGATATGATCAGATATATCTCTTTGACAATGTTATGACATAATTCCACACAATTTAGATGATAACCAAGAAGCAATTTCTCTTACAAGAAGAGTCACTGACAAAAATATATTCTAAAACCTTTTTAAATGAATTTTGTATGACTATAAAAACAATGTGATTGGTATGGAGAACTTGCTTCTATCCCTCTTGGGTGCTAGGCAACATTAGGCAGAATCTCTAAGTCAAATGATTATAATTCTATTCTCTCAATTCATGTTCAAACAACTTATCCATTTAAAGCCTTAAATCCTGATAGAGCTAGACATGCTAATACATAACCAAGTTTCTATTAAAAATGGCCCTTTCTCCTCTGCTTTAAAATCATGAAGTATTGGTCATGAAAGAGCAATGAAGTATGAATATTTCCATAGACTTATAGAAAGTACTAAAAGTGGTCTTGAAGATCATCTCTTTCAATCCTCTTATTTTTCAGAAAACGAGGTAGTGATGAGAAGTGACTTGTCTAAAACCATCTTGTGAGACAGCAGTACATTCAGGCCCACTATATATGGAAAAGAAACTTTAGAAAAAAGCAATGCATTAGGTTAGTGACATGGTCCACATGGCTCCAGAAATTCTTGTTTAATATTAGCACAAGTATTGATTTTGGGAAGAACACCTGTGGCAGCTGATTTCGCTTTTGTTATTGTTTTTCCTTGGAATGCATCCCTAAGATAATGATCATCTCGAGAAGTCAATAATTCAGTGATACTATAGAAAAATTTTTAAAACCTTTATGATATTAAATATCACTATTTCAAACACACAATTTATAAGCAAAATTCCTTTCTTCTATTCCTTCTTTGATTCTACTCTTATATGGCTATACTTGATACTTTGAATATATTCATAAATGAATAACAGCTCTTGTAATAAAGAAAATAATAGTGTATTAGTGTAATAATATATGAATGAATAAATATAATATTGACAAAATATAGCTAAATTCTATGGCAGAAGCAGGAAAGTACTATTGGGATTTGGAGGACAGAGTTCACATCCCATTAAGAGAATTATAGGATAGATTTGAAAATAACCTCATAGAGAGCAAGTCATGGAAAAGGTACCATATGACAATGAGATCAAAGCTTTAGAACTAGAAGGGACCTTAGGAGTCAACTAGTCAAACTTCTTCAACTAAGGGGCCAAAAGGATAAATGACTAAGATCATCTTGTCAACCATAGGCTAGATATAAAACCCATATCATCTAACTCCAAATTCAAGCAAATAAGAAAAAAGAGCTCTGACCATAGATAGCTTTTATGGAGATAGGGAAGAACAGACCTCAAATCCTTATAACAATAAAAAGTAAAATGTCTCCAGATGAAGCCTCAAAGGGTGATTTAAGTTGATATCCATCACACAAGGCTCTTTTGGAAGAATTCAAAAAGAATCTTTAAAAAAAGTAAGAAGAAAAATAGGGAAAGGAATGAGAGCTCTGAAAAAAGGAAATGTTAAGGGACAGGTCAATTCTCTGAGAGCCTCCATAGCTATTACACTGCCTCTATCTATTGATAAATGTAAATATCCATCGTTCACTAGGTGTTTAATAATTGCTTACAGGCTTGACTTAAATGAATCTATGTGATTATTATTATGGATAATACCTCCAATGATCCTATGAGAAATATTAGTCTTAAAATATGTCTAGTAAATTTATTTAGATATTCAATTCAATTAATTCTCTAAAATACTATGCATTTTAACTTCATCTAATAAACATCTATGAAGCACCTATTTTATGCATCATGTTGAGTACCACAGGCACAATGTGGATTCACAAATTAATTGGACACACCCCTTTTCTACTAGTTCGCATTTATAAAAGAACAGAAATGCATGTCACCAAATAAATATCATAATAGAGTGTGAAAGTGATTTGAAAATTTACAAGAGAAAGAACATCTAACTACAAACTATCAGGGAGTCTTTCATGAAGAAAATAGCATTTGTGCTAAAGGACTGGTCAGATATAGACATGTAGAGGGAAGGTGCAAGGCAGAATATAAAAAGTGGCAAGTACTTTGTCAGGAGCATATGGATTCTTGTATGACAAATTATTTGGATGAACTGTGGAGCTATTAAATGCAATTATTTCAATTTTGGGGACTGAGATTATAATCATCATGAGATAATAAAATTCTTGAGCTGTATGTACTTACAAACATGGTAGGGAGGAGTGGGAAAAATATTGCTTTTATTTAGGAGAACTTTATTAAGAGAGAAACAAATAAATGATGACATGGAAACAGTTGAAGTATTATATCAACATCCAGGATGGCAGGCAGAAAGGATTCTAAATTTTTTTTTCTTTTCAGTAGATTTGAAGATATATACAGTTTGCTGCTGCTTAGAAACACATTCCTCAAAAGTTTCAGAATAATGAGATGTCAGGACAAGGCTAAAATGAAATATCAGGTCTTATTAAAGAAAAAAATGATCAAATAACCTCAAATCTCTACAAATTTGTCCCTTCATATACCAGACAAAACTGGTAAAGGCTAGAATAGCTATTGGCACCTTAGCCTCCAATTCAGTCTCCAATTAACATAACGAAGGAATTAGTGCAGCATGAGATTCTCTCTCTTACAAGACTTCCCTGTGATCCAACATTTATTCAGTAGTATAGAGGACTGAGAAGTAATGTTTTTCTCATAAAACTAATTTAAAAATCCTGAAGCTGGCCTATTTTTGTAATATTTTTATTTTTCATATTTTCTGATAATAGCTTTTTTATTAAAAAAAACATATCAATATAGTTTTCAACAATCACCCTTGAAAAAGCTTGTTCTAAATTTTTCTCCCTTCCTCTCTCTGATCTCCCCAAAATATCAAGTAAATCCAATATAGATTAAATATGTACAATTCTTCTAAATATATTGACATATTTATCATGCTTGCAACAAAAGCCAGATCAAAAAGATAAAAATGAGAAAGAAAAAAAAAACAAGGAAACAACAACAAAAAAGGTAAAAATACTAAGTTCTGATTTACATTCAGTCCCTTTCTTTCTTGATGCAGGTGGCTCTCTCCATCACTAGTCTATTGGAATTTTTGGCAGTATTTTTAAAAGTAAGACTACTTTTCTCTCCTTTCAAATACATTTCATCTTAGGTGATGGTCTATATTTAGAGAGTCTTCATTAATAAACCGTGGCAATATGATATAGTTGTAGAAACACTAGACTGAAAACCAGGAGTCCTGAGTTTTAGTTCTGACTTTGATAAAAATTTCAAGGCCCCTTTCATCTCTTTAGGCATCAATCTTCTAAATCTATAAAATAAAACAAAAATGATTAAGTGATTTCTTAGTTCCCTTCCAAATTTATAATTCAGTGAACTTTCCATAAGTTTTGATAATCTAATGTGTTTCTCTTTTATAAGTAAATCTGAGATAATGTATTGTAGTAGAAGGAAAGAAGTGAGTAAGCATTTATTAAATCACTACTACATTCCAGGAGCTATGATAAGCTCTTTTTAAAAAGCAAATATTGCTACATTTGATCATCAGAACAATCTTAGAAAGTAGAAAGTAGTTCTTATTATTTTCCTTATTTTCCAGTTGAGAAAACTGAGTCAGAGATTAAATGATTTGGTTAAGATCACACACCTGTCTGAGGGCAGATTTTAACTGAGGTTTTCCTGATTCAAGACATATTGTTTTATTCACTACACCATCTAACTACTTCTGTGCATCAATCTATACTGAATGGGTAATTCTGATGTTAGATCAGTTGATGACTAAATGGGAACAGTGTATAAATCACTGATATTAGAATTAGGAAGACCTGAGTTTAAATCCTTTCTCAGACATTTAATAGCTACGCAACCACAGAAAAATCTGTCTGTAAAATGGAAATAAAAATAGACTCTATCTTAAAGGGTCATTGTTTGGGCAAAGAGAAAAATGCACACAAATCACTTTACAAACTCAAAAGTGTTTTTTTAAGGGGCAGAGCCAAGATGGCAGAGAGGAGCAGGTCTTTGTCTAAGCTCTTCCTGGTTTTTGTCAGAGTAACATCAGGTTTTCATCAAGATTTACAGATCAGGCCTGTGAATGGGTTTTGGAGTGACAAATATTTGGAGCTTACAGATTTCTGGCAGATGATATTTTGGAAGAACAAAAGGAAAGGTCTGCCTCAATGGATCAGGAGAAAGCTGCAGTCCAATGTAAATACAGCACAGTGCAGGGACACCTAGGCTGAGAGACCTCCACATGCTGGGGGAATCTAGTGGAAGGCTCATAGGCAAAACATAGGAATATTGGCTACTCTGTCCTGGATCAAAATCCAGTGGATCAGCAAACTAGATGTGAAACCTTCAACATGACTACAGAAGTCAAATAATAAGCCCCTAAACTCTTCATGAGAAGAACACCAGCCCCAGTACAGCATGAAGCTGCTGTGACTTATAGAGAAAGCTTGAAACAATCTCCCTTTATCCTAAGAACAGACCTCAATCTATAAAAATGAGCAAATAAGAAAAAAGAGCTCTGACCATAGATAGCTTTTTATGGAGATAGGGAAGAACAGACCTCAAATCCTTATAACAATAAAAAGTAAAATGTCTCCAGATGAAGCCTCAAAGGGTGATTTAAGTTGATATCCATCACACAAGGCTCTTTTGGAAGAATTCAAAAAGATTCTTTAAAAAAGTAAGAAGAAAAATAGGGAAAGGAATGAGAGCTCTGAAAAAAGGAAATGTTAAGGGACAGGTCAATTCTCTGAGAGCCTCCATAGCTATGTATCATAGCATCTAAAGGAGTTGCAGGGCAGCCTTTGCTGACACAGATGTTGTAGACTGGGAATAAGATAAATTGGAGGCAGAGGGAAGAAGAGAGATGTCAGACAAATACAATGGCCTCTCATTGAGAGAGGGCAGAGAACAGCAACTACCTCTCAGTCTTCTTGTATCATCTTCTCACTAGAGGAGATCCATTCTGGGTTGGATCTCCAACAGCCACAGTCAGGTGGCTAGCATGTATTCCAGCAGCAATCCTGTGTATTCCAAAAGGAAACACAGAAACTGTCTGAAAAAAATAACTCCTTAAAAATTGCTTTGGTAAAATGGAAAAATAAAACAACTGTTTTTGAAAAACAGAATTTTTGAAATGGAAAAAATACAATGAACAAAACAACTCATTTATAGGTTCAATTGGCCAAATGCAAAAAGAGATAAAAAAGCTAACTGAAGAAAATAATTCAATTAAAATTAGAAATGAACAAATGAGACATCAAGAACCAGTCAAACAAAACAATAAAAAATATTTTTAAATTAAAGAAAATGTAAAACACCTCATTGGAGAAAGAGCTGACCCAGATTCAGGAGAGACAGTTTAAAAATTTTTTGACTCCCTGAAAATCACAAAAAACAAAAAAGAGCCTAGACAACATCTTTGAAGAAATCATCAAGGAAAACTGTGTTGATGTCATAGAACCAGAAGGTAAAATAGTTGTTGGGAAAAAATCTAGATATCACCTCCTGAAAGAAATCCCAAAATGAAAACTGCAAGCAATATTGTAGCTAAATTCCAAAATCATCAGAACAAGGAGCAGATATTGCAAGCAACTGGAAAGAAACAATTTCAATATTGAGGGGCCACAATTAGGATTGTCCATGACCTAGCAGCTTCCATTTTAAAGGATTGAAGGATCTGGAATATGATATTCTGATGCTCCAAGGAACTTGGACTGCAACCAAGATAATCACCTGTCAAATATTCAATGAAATAGGGGAAATTTCATTTATTTTTTGATGAAAAAACCAGAGATGAAAATAAAATTTGATCTTCAAATACATAATTCAAGAGAAGCATAAAAAGGTAAAAAAGGAATAATAAAAATGTATATTTTAAAAGGTTAAAATTTTTGCATCCCTACATGGGAAAATTATGTTTCACTCTTGAGAACTGTATCTTTGTTAGGGATATACTTAAAGGGTATAGGTATAAATTGACTACGGTGATGAAATAAAAAAGAAATGAGGTGAAAAAGAGATTGTACTGACAGAAGAGGAAAGGGGAAGTAAAATGGGGTAAATTATGTAACATTTAGAAGCAATAGACACATTACAGTTGAGGGGGCAAGGGAGAGGGACAAGTACTGTGTGAATCTTAATCTCATCAGATTTGGCTCAAAGAGAGAATATCATACATATATAGAAACTTATCTCATCCTATATGGAAGTAGGAGGGAAAGGGGGAAAATAGGGAGAGGAAATAGAAAGGAGAACAGAAATAGAAGGGGAAAGAAATAAGAAAGGGGAGAGGGACTGTAAAAGGGGAGGACATGGTCAGAAGTAAACCAATGGTAAGGAGACGAAGAGAGGAAAGGAAATAGAAAACTATAATTTGGGGAAAATAAGAGGGCAGGAAATGCAGAGTTAATCATTTTAACTGTGAATGTGAATGGAATGAACTCTCCTATAAAATGAAAGCAGAGAGCAGACTGCATTTAAAACAAGAATCCTACAATATGTTGTTATATGTTGTTGACAGAGTAAGGTTAAAAGGCTGGAGCAGAATTTATTATGCTTTAGCTGAAGTAAAAAAAAAAAAAGCAGGAATAGTGATTCTGATCTTAGATCAAGCAAAAGCAAAGATAAATTTAATTAAAAGAGATAAGGAAGGAAACTACATCTTCCTAAAAGATACCATGCATAATGAAGAAATATTAATATTAAACATAAATGCGCCAAGAGGTATAGAGTCCTAGAGAAGAAGTTTAAGAGGAAATAGACAGCAGTATAGTAGTTGGGGATCTCAACCTATCTGTATTAGACTAGGTAAATTGAACTACAAAGCAAATAACAAAACAGTTAAGGAGGTATATAGAATTTTAGAAAAGTTAGCTATGATAAATCTTTGAATATTACTGAACAAGGACTGAAAGGAATATATATTTTTCTCAGCAGTACATGGAATCTACAGAAAAAACTGACCATGTATTAGGTTATAAAAACCTTAAAATAAAATGCAGGAAGGCAGAAAGAATAAAAAACATCTTTTTTCAGATCATGATGCAATAAAAATTACATGTAAGAAAGGGCCAGGGAAAATGGACTAAAATTAATTGGAAAGTAAATAATCTAATCCTAAAGAATTAGTGGGTGAAATACAGAATATGAGAAATCATAGAAACAGTTGAGAATGTCATCCCAGAGAATGATAATAATGAGAGAACATACCAAAATTTACTGCATATAACCAAAGCTGTTCTTAAGGAAATTTTATATCTCTAGATGCTTACCTGAATAAAATAGAGAAAACAAAATATCAATGAATTAGGCATGCAATTAAAAAAAGAACAAATGTAAGACTCCCCAATTAAATGACAAATTTGAAATTCCAAAAATGAAAAGGGAGATTAATAAATTGAAAGTAAGAAAATTATAGAACTAATAAACAAAACTAAGAGTTAGTTTTATCAAAAAAAAAACCAACAAAATAGATAATCCATTAACTAATTTGACTAGCAAAATGAAAGAAAATCAAATTATTTGTATCAAAAAAAATAAGTGTAAACTTTCCACCAATGAAGAGAAAATCAGTGCAATAATTTGGGACTATTTTTCTAAAGTATATGTCAATAAACATGATAATCTAAGTGAAATGGATCAATACTTACAAAAATATAGATTGTCCAAATTAACAAAGAAAGAATGAAATTACTGAAATAATTACATTTTTTAAAAAGAATTATTAATCAACTCTCTAAGAAATAATTTCCAGGGTTGGTTGGATTTACAAGTGAATTCTACTAAACATTTTTTTAATTGATTCAAAATCTATACAACATTTTTGGAAAAATAGGGATAAAAGGAGTCCTACTAAATTCCTTTTATGACACAAATATGGTGCTGATACCTGAACAAGGAAGGGTCAAAACAAAGAAAGAAAATTATAGACCAAGTTCCCTGATGAATGTTGATACAAAAATCTTAAATAAAATATGAGCAAAGAGATTACAGCAAATTATCATCAGGATAATATAATATGTTCAAGTAGGATTTTTACCAGGAATGCAGCACTAGTTTAATATTAGGGAAATTATTAGCATAATCGACTATATCAATAACCAAGCTAACAGAAATCATGTGATCATCTGAATAAATGCAGAAAAAGAATTTGACAAAATCCAACACCTATTACTTTTAAAAATATTAGAAAACATAAAATAGATATAGTTTTCATTAAAATGATACGTATCATCTATTTAAAACCATCAACAAGCATCATATGCAAGGAGATTAACTAGAACCATTTCCAATAAGATCAGGGGTGAAATAAGGTTGCCCACTATCACCATTATTATTAAATATTGCATTAAAATGTTATTATTAGCAATAAAAGAGAAAAGAATTAAAATAAATTAAATTAGAGTAGGTAATGAGGGAACAAAATTATCACTCTTTGCAGATGATATGTTGGTATACTTAGAGAATGAACTAAAAAAGTACTAGGAACAATTAACAACTATAGCAAAATTGCGGGATACAAAAGTCCACATGAATCATCAGCATTTCTATATGTTACCAACAAAGTCCAGCAGCAAAAGAGAAATTCTGTAGAGGCCCACAGACAGTGAGGAAATTCTGCATAAGGTATAATACCCTTCAGCCCAGAAAAAACCAGCTAATAATATCTGGTTTGGCTCCCTATCTCCCCTAAGGGCTCTCAGCTTTTCTAAAAAGTCAATTATAACCTGGTGTTGTGACTGAAGTAGAGTGATACCAAATGGTAAAGTGTGAAACCAGTTGGCAAAGAGTGATACCAGGTGACAATCTACATACAATAGCAAATTGTTTATGTGATCCCACATGCACAGTACATACTTAGCGCATGCCCAGTGTTTTGGTTTACATAAGAGTATTAAGATATAAAAAGGGGGAAAAAAACTGGGAATAAATGGATTCCATATTTCCACCATCCTCAGGAGTCCCACCTCATCATTCTCCAGTAAGATGGTATATTTTAATCACCCTAGCGTTGGGGGCTCTAGAAAACATGGTACATTTTGTTACCCCAACTTGGAGGCTCTAGAAAGCTGGACACAACAAAATTTCATTTAAAATAATTGTAGATAATATAAAATATTTGGGAGTCTACGGGCCAGGACAAGTCATAAACCATATAAACACAATTACAAAACATTTTCCATACAAATAAAGTCATATATAAACTATTAAAAGATCATCAAGTTCTCATGGGTAGGCAAAATTAATATATTTAAAATCATATTTGTGTCTAAACCAATGTGCTTATTCAGTGCCATAACAATCAAACTGCCAAGAAACTACAGAGCTAGAAAAAAAAAACAACTCATAAAAAAGTTCATCTGGAAGAACAAAAGGTCAAGAATTTCAAGAGAGTTAATGAAAAAAAGTGCAAATGAAGGTGGCCTTGCTGCCCCTGGACCAAGACAAAACTATATTATAAAATATAATTCATCAAAACCATTTGATACTGGCTATGAAATAGAATAGTTGATCAATGGAATATACTAGGTTCATAAGACATAGAAGTCGATGATAATAGTGATCTAGTTTTTGATAAACCCAGAGACCCTAGCTTCTGGGATAAGAACTCACTAATTGACAAAAATTTCTGGGAAAATTGGAAATTAATATGATAGAAACTAGGCATTGACCAACACCTACACCAAGATAAGATCAAAATGAGTTCATGATTTAGAAATAAAGACTGATACTATAAGCAAATTAGAAGAACAAAGGACCTCTCAGATCTGTGGAGAAGGAAGAAATGTATAATTAAAGAAGAACTAGAGTATGGTATGAAGTGCAAAATGGATAATTTTGAGTATATTAAATTAATAAGGTTTTGTACAAACAAAACCAATGCAGACAAGATTAAAAAGGAAGCAAAAAAAAACTGAAAAAAAATTTACATCCGAGGGTTCTGATAAAGCTGTCATTTCTAAAATATATACAGATAATTAACTCAAATTTATAATATAAGGCATTCTCCAAGTGAGAAATTATCAAAGGATAGGAACAATTTTCAGACAAAGAAATTAAAACCATTTCTCATCACAAGAAAAAAATGCTCTACATCACTATTGATCAAAGAAATGCAAATTAAGACAATTCTAAGGTACCAGTACCTATCTCACTAATTGGCTAAATTGACAGGAAAAGATGATGATGACTGTTGGAGTGAATGTGGTAAAACTGGGGCACTAGTACATTGTTGGTAGAGTTGTGAACAGATCCAACCATTTTAGAAAGCAATTTGAAACTATGCCCAAAGGGCTGTCAAACTGTGTACCTCCTTTTATGCAGCAGTGTCTCTACTGAGCTTAGATCCCAAAGAAATCATAAAAAAAGGAAAAATGATTCACACATGCAAAAATGATTGTGGCAGCCCTTTTTTGTAGTCGCAAGAAACTAGAAACTGAATGAATGCCCATCAGTTGGAGAATGGCTGAATAAATTATGGTATATGAATGCTATGGAATATTATTGTTCTGTAAGAAACAACCAACAGGATGATTTCAGAGAGGCCTGGAGGGACCTACATGAACTGATGCTAAGTGAAATGAGCAGAACCAGGAGATCATTATACATGGCAACAAGAAGACTATACAAGGATCAATCCTGATAGATGATCCAATATTGAGATGATTCAAACCAGTTTCATTTGTTCAGTGATGAAAAAAGCCATCTACATCCAGAGAGAGAACTGTGGGAACAGAACATGGAATACAACATAGCATTCTCACTCTTTTTATTATTATTTGCTTACATTGTATTTTCTTTCTCAGTTTTTCTTTTTTCTTCTTTCTTGATCTGATTTCTCTTGTGCAACAAGATAACTATATAAATATGTATACACATATTGGATCTAACATGTATTTCAACATATTTTACATGGATTGGACTACTTGCCAGCTAGGGGAGGGGATGAGGAGAAGAAGGTGAAAATTTGCAATAAAAGGTTATGCAAGGGTCAATGTTGAAAAAATTACCCATGAATATGCTTTGTAAATAAAAAGCTTTAATTTAAAAAAAAGAAAAAGAAAATAAATGCTCAGCAGGATGGTTTCAGAAAGTCTGGGGAAGCTTACATGAAGTGATGCTAAGTGAATTGAGTAGAACCAAGAGAGTATTTTAGACAACAGCAAGATTATTGTTACGATCAATTCTAGTGGACATGGCTTTTTGCAGCAGTGAGGTGATTCAGACCAATTTAAAGAATCATCTGCACTCAGAGAGAGGACTATGGGGATTGAATATAAATCATAACATAGTATTGTCACTCTTTTTATTGTTATTTGCTTGCATTTTGTTATCTTTTTCATTTTTTTTCTTTTTGATCCATTTTTTCTTGTGCAGCACTATAACTGTGGAAATATGTTTAGAAAAAATTACACATGTTTAACATATATTGGATTACTTGCTATGGAGAGGAAGGAGTGATGGGAAGGGAGGGAAAATTTTGGAACACAAGATTTTGCAAAAGTTAATGTTGAAAATTATCCTTGTACATATTTTGAAAATAAAAAGCTTTAACTAAAGAAAAAGAAAAAGAAAAACTGCTGATGTTATATATCCTTGAAGCACTAGTATCTATAAAAACCCAGCAGCAAAATGCATTCAGGAACTTTTAGAAATAATGGTTAAAATTAGTATTCTTATTTAACAAACATCTTTTTGTGTAAGATTTTTATATATAATATAAAAATCTAAATACATGGAAGAAGAGAAAATATTGACTCATCTGGTTGAAGAGGAAATATTGAGGAATAAGAGAAATTTAAAAACTCCAGCAATAAAAAAGAAAATTATCTATGCATATGTTTTGAAAATAAAATAAATAAATTAAAAAGTTTTAAAATTCTAACTATTGTTATTATTTTTAATTAGTGTTTAGTTGGAGAAGAAAAGGTTGGAGGGAGTGATCAAAGCTGTTTTCAAGGATTTGATGGACCTATGAGCAACTAAAACTTACTAAAAACAGTAAACATATTTATCCAACGAACACACCTTGTTATACTCAAGATGGCAAAATAGAGGGAACTCTAGATGCACTCTTCCAACATTCTACTCTAAACAATTTAAAAATAGCTCATCTGGGGCATCTAGGTAGCTCAGTAGTTAGAGCACCAGCCCTGAAGTCAGGAGGATCTGAGTTCAGATTTGGCAAGTCAATTATTCCCAATTGCCTCAGAAAAAAAAAATAGTTCATCAAGTTGAATTCTGGAGAGCACAGCAACCATTGCTTGCTTTCTTAAAGAAAGGGGAATGGTAAGAGGCAGATGGATAGAATTTGGAACTCAATTTTTTAAAATGATTTTTTACACATAATTAGGAAATATTGGATTAAATATTTTTTAAGAATGATTCTGCCTTTTAAATATGTTTCCTGGAAATGGAAGTATTCAAGAATATAAACTACTTTTTTTTTCTTCTTCCTTTCTGCCTTTCTCTTTTTCTGTCTCTGTCTCTCTGTCTTTGTCTCTCTCTGATACTGAGGCCTTTCAAAGTATGATCTCTAAAATATACTGGTCTACTTAATTCTCATACAAGTCATTTTCTATGACTTTTCAGTGGCTTTCTCCCACTTAAATATTCTCTCTTCTTGCCTTTTCCTGTTACAGTGTTTGGCTTTCTTAAAGATTCACCTCCAATGCCACATTCTTCATGAGGCCCTTCCCAGGTTTCCCAACTTCTAGTGTCTTTTCTTTTAAGATTATCTTCCTTCTGTCATATAGATACTCACTGTTTTTTGGTGTGTAACTACTGTTATGTAAGCTTCTTGAAGGCAAGGACTTGTTTCATCTTTCTCTGGATCCCTAGCATTTAGCATACAGTAGAATAAATGATTATTGATTGACTAACCCCCCCAAAAAAAACCCAAATATAACTTCATATGGGTAGAACCAAGATGGTAGAATAGAGGAAGTACTATAGCCAAAATCTCCCAATAGTCTTCTTTATACAACTTTATTTTTCCCACTGTTGTCTTTCTTTTTTAAACAAATTTATTTTTAAGTTAAAATTTTTGAATTCCAAATTCTTTTTTCAGTCCCTCTCAGCCTTCCCCCACCAACTGAGAAGACATGCAAATGATATATGAAATGTGAAACATATTTACATATTACCCATATTATACAAAAAAAATTGAGGAAAAATATGTTTTAAATTATCCTTGGAGCTAATCAGTTTTCTCACTTAGCATGATAGTTTTTTGTTTTTTTTTTAATCATGAATCATTTGAAACTTTCTTGGATTACTGAATTGATCAGAGTAGCCAAGTCACTTCTTTCTCTGAGTATGGATTGCATTTTTCATTATAAGTCCTTCAGAGTAGTTTTGGATCATTGTGTTGTTGAGAAGAGCAAAGTCACTTACAACTGCTCATACCACAATATTGCTATTACTATGAACACAATAATTTCATTTTGCATGAGCTCATGGAGAACTTTCCAAGATTTTCTGAGGGTATCTTGCTTATCATTTCTTATAGAAGAATAGTATTCTATTTATAATCACATAAGCAAGATTTATTTAATCATGTCCCAATTGATAGGCATCCCCTCAATTTCCAATTCTTATCCCTGAGAAAAGGACTGGATAGCTTTAACTTCTGAAAAATGTTTGTTACTATCTTTTGAACATTAATCAATTGGGTAGTGGCTCTTATTTTTATAAACTTGATTCAATTCCTTGTATATTTGAAAAAATGAAACCTTTATCAGAGAAAATTGATGTAAAAACTTTTGATATTGTCTATGGAATTTTAGCAAAACTTATTTTCTCTGATTATATCTTTTACTTAGGTCTCTTTTTGCATTTGCCCTTTTAAACAATATATTGCTGCATATTTGTTTCTAATAAATTTTTTAAAATATCTTTCCATTTTATGGGTCAGCTCATCATATTCACAATTATCATTACTAAGTATTGTTCTCCATACTCTCTCTCCCTCTCTCTCTCTCTCTCTCTCTCTCTCTCTCTCTCTCTCTCTCTATATATATATATATATATATATATATATATATATATATATATATATATATATAATTTTTTTTTTTTTTTTTTTTTTTTTTTTTTTGCTGAGGCAATTTGGGTTAAGTGACTTGCCTAGGATCACACAGCTAGGAAGTGTGAAATACCTGAGGTCAGATTTGAACCACTTTCTTTTATTGATTCTTCTCTTTCTCTTTTTTTCACCCTCCTCTAAAGTCTGACTTTGCTTCTAATAACAGTTGTCTTCTTTAATTACCCTCTTCTTACATCTCTTATCTACTTACTTCCCCTCCTACTTTTCTTTTCAATGGGAATAGATATTTCTAAGCAACTATTTATGTGTTTATGTGTGTGTGTGTATATATATATATATATATATATATATATATATACACACACATGCACACACACACACAAAGAGGTATATATAACATGCACATATAATACATATATACATACATATATGCATTGTGTACATGTTTGTATACATGCATGTGATATATGTGTCTAACTCTACATATATACTTCTTTCTTTGAAATAATTTAGATGAGAGTGAGATTCAAGCATTGCCTCCAACCATTTCCCCTTCCACTATAAAAATTGTTTCTTTCATACTTCTTCTATGTGAGGTAATTTTCCCTATTATTCTTTTTCTCCCTCCTCCCAGGGCATTCTGATTTCTCATCCCTTCATTTTTTTTAAGATTGTTATAACATAATAAACTCATACCTATATTTCTGTCTATATAGACTTCTTGCATATGTCTTCATAATGATAAAGATCTTAGGAATTATATATATATATTTTTTTTTTCTTCCCATATAAGAATGTAAACTAATTCTATTGAGCCTTTCATTTTCTCTTTCACATTTACTTTTTTATGCTACTCTTGAGTCTTGTGTTTGAATGTGAAATTTTCTGTTCATCTCTTCTCTTTTTATTAGGAAAGCTTCAAAGTCCTCTATTTCATTAAATGTTTATTTTTCTTCCCTCAAGGAGTATACTCAGTTTTCTGGGTCGTTTATTCTTCATTATATGTCTAGTTCACTTGCTCTTGGAGTGTCATACTCCATTTTTTTTTATTCTATATCATGAAAGCTGCTAAATTTTGTGTGATCCTTACTGTCTTTCCATGAGATTTGACTTTTTTTTCTTTCTGGATGTATAAATATTTCCCTCTTGACCCTCTGGAATTTGGCCATAATATTCCTGAGAATTTTCAGGAAGAGATCAATAGATTCTTTCAATTTCTATTTTATCCTCTAAATATTAGGTATCAGTGTAGTTTTCCTTACTGTCTTGAAATATTATTTTTGGGTTCTTTTCTTTAATCTTGGCTTTCAGGTAGTTTTAAAATTTATAAGATGTTTTCTTTGATCTACTTTTTAGCTTGGTTGTTTTTCTAATGAGATATTTCACATTTTTTTTCTATTTTTCTTTTAATTTCATTTTATTGTTTCTTGATGTCTCAAAGAGTCATTAGGTGTAACATGCTGTCATCTCCAGAAGTTGCCGATCGCTCTCTGGGGGGAGATCTGCTGTGTCAACTCAAATCTCTTGGACAGATTCTTCTTCCTGTAGAGAACAGTTGTCTCCAGACAGTTGCCGTTAACTGTTGTCCAGAGAAGTGACTTCCCTTCCTGCAGAGAGCCGCATCAAGCCTGGTCTAAAGCAGAGACTAACTTTTTCTTCCAGAGCTACCCTCTTTATCCTCCCAGAGAATGGGCGTGGGATAATGCAAGGGCTTCTGGGAAGAAGTACTTCAACCAATGAGCTTGCTCCTCCTAAGCATGCAAGCTCTTCTCCAGGAAAGGCCAGAACTAGAGAATTGCCAAGTACTGACTTAGCACTTAGTAAAAACCCAATATCTCATTATCTTATTAGTACTTAGTAATAACCTAACAATTAGGTATTGTTTACACAATTCTAATTTTAAGTTAATATTTTCCTCAGTGAGTTTTTGTACTTTTGTACATTTGACCAATTCCGCTTTATAGAGTTATTTTCTTTGTTTTTTGTTTCTCAATTTTAATTAGCTGATTATTTTAAGGCGTTATTTTTCTGTATTTTTACCTCTTTTCCAAGCTTTCAATTGTCTTTTTATAAGTTTCTCTCATTTATTTTTATGTTTTTGCCCCTACCACTGATTTTTTATTTTCAACTTTTCTAGGAATTCTTGTTGGGTCAGAGTCCAAGCTTTGCTTATAACTTCTTCACATTGTTGTCTTCTTATGAATTTGTACTTTGTGTCTAATTCTCTGAGTTAGTAGCTTTTTATGGTCAAGACTTTTTTTTTTTCTTTAACCAGTTTTCTAGCATTTTTTCTTCACTTTGAACTTTATGTTAAAAGTATGCTCTGCTCAGCTGGAGTTGGGGAAACACACAAGTTTCAAGATGAAAGTTCATAAGGATCTTGCTCAGTAGTGCAATGATAGAGTGTTAGTCTTGGAATCAGAAAAGTATGAGTTTAAATCCTACCACAAATATTTGCTAGTTTATATGATCCAGGACAAGTAATTTAACCTCTCATCTATAGTTTCCTTTTCTGCCTAATGAATTTTTAGGAGAATCAAAGAAGTTAACTCATATAAAACACCTTGTAAACCTTAATGTGTTATATAAATGCTAGTTATTATTATTTTTTTTATTATTACAATGTATTATTCAGGACTTGAACCCAGATCTTCCCAACTCCAATGTCAACTTTTTATTCAATAATCAATACTACTCTCTTTATTCTTCACCAAAGAAAACACACACACACACACACACACACACACACACACACACACACAGCTGGATAATTTATAACTCTCCAGAGTGCAGGTGATTAAAAATATTCTCCATATATGGTCTCACTGATCCTAGTAACAACTCTGTAAGGTAAATTCTGCAAGTATTTATTTTCTCATTTTGCAGAAGAACAAACAGAGCTTCATGAAATAATGTGAACTCACTTGCCCTGCCTTGCTCAGCTAGGAAGTGTCTAAGCCTGAATTGGAATAGAGATCTTTTGGTTCTAACTTCAGCACTTATTCTCAAAACCACCCCTCTGAACTCACCTCAAAAGTAAAGAAAAACATTATTAATAAGGATACCAATCATTTATATACATATATATATATATATATATATATATATATATATATATATATATATGTCTGTGTGTGTATATGTGTATATAGATAAATAAGTAGACAGAGACAGAGAGACATAGACCCAGACACAGAAAAAGAAAGAGAGATCTATAGATGTACAATGGAAATTCAATCATCCAGTTCAGCATGTGCAATACCTTTTTTTTGGTCTCTCCCACAGGATTTCTGAACATTTCAAAACACTGGGCTAAATGTCACACATTAACAAATAGCCCAAGCTCTCTAAATGAAGATGTCTACTTATACTCTCTATGCCAAACAGTTAAAAATACCCAGCAATACATAGGTAAATGAATGTATATATGTATTTATCTAAGTATATATGGGTATGTATACATATGTGTATATATATGTATATATATGTATGCATACATATATACATATATATATATATTCACATATATATACATACACACATAGTTAGAAATATATCTATATCTATATATATGTGTGTGTGTGTGTGTGTGTGTGTGTATGTGTGTGTGTATTTATGTGCTGAACTATAGCCTGCTTGGGGGAGGTGGGGGAAGATGATGGGGAGGGTGAACAATAAAGTAAAAAGTACACAGCAGAGAACAAAAAAATAATCTACAGGGAAGCAAAGGAAAGATGGACACTTATGAATATGATTTCTTCTATTATTACTTATTCTTTCTTGAAGTGAAAATTTATTGTTATATATTTTGAATCCTCCATAATGTTCTGCTGGGCAAGTGACAATATTTTTTTTGTTTTTTTTTTTCTTTTCAATTCTTGTTTTCCCTTATTTTCTATTTAGTTCAGTAAAAAATATATAGGCAAAAAAATTCATATAGGCACCTCCTTGCATATAGGCAGAAATATCAGATAAATGTGTGTGTATGTGAATCTGCAGATATAATTTCTTGCCTGTGGGGTACATGATTCTTCTCTCCACCTTTGAATTATTTCTCTGATTGTATTTCAAGGCTTTTCTCTAAGAGACCTCTAGCATGAGAGGAAAATCAAAGCAAAGGCAAAAGGGGAATATAGTTGAAGATGAGATCAGAAAAGAAGTACAAGTCAGAGATCTAGGCAGGGCAAGAGGAAAATCATGGAAGGGCACATTTTTTTTCTGATTTTGCTACTATCATCATCCATGAATTTCACTTTCAAGAGGCGGTAACAAAAATTTCTAGCTGCTAGAGCAATAATATTTCTCTGGTCCTGATAAATAAGTAACCACAAAAAAGAGTGATCAGAACAACAGCAGAAAAGAACATCAGTGACTTAACAGCTTAAGAAAGGACTGTTGAAGAAGAATAAGAGAAATCTCTGTTGTTTGAGCCAATTGGCCAGTTTAGGATCTAAAAGAAAGCAAAAATTTCAGCTTGATGGTACTGTATTACTTAATCTCACATCCTCCTCTGTTCTTTCTAGACAGGTATCTGGAAAGCAAATGTGTATCAGCTACCCAGATGTAATGAAATGCAATTAAGAATTTATCTTTCTCTGACAATTATAAGTGCAATCTTCAGAGGAAACCATATGAACTACAAGGATTCTACTTTATCTTAGATTTGTACTTTTAACTAATGGTTTCTAAATTACTTGAGTGGAAAATTAAGAATGCAAAACTTCACTTAAGAATGCATTAGCAACAAAGTACTTGTGCAATAAGGCTTTCATTAAAGGATATGTATATACACATTTTCAAAACACAAACCTATTTCTTCATAAAAATAGGTTAAGAGAAGAGAGCCATCTGTTATGATGATGATGCTGTTGAATATTATAAAAATGTTGAAATATCCACAATGGACAGAATTGTGCTTCACTAAAGTAGAAATTATCCAGTTGTGTAGGACTAAAGCATTTAACTGGAGTTTCTACATCCATATTCAAGAGCCAAACGGTTCTTGCCACAAAAAATAAGGTTTATATTACACTGCTGTCTTGCAAAGTGTATATGGTATCTGGGAGTACCATCCTTCAAGATGGGAGACTAGATTATCCTAAATTCCTGGTATTATGTGATTCCACATCTCCTAAAAACCACATAAGCCCTGACAAATGACCTGTATTAGTTAGAGGGTTCAAATATTGCAAATACTTTCAGACTTTGTTGATATAATACTTAATTTCATTGAATGTCTTTTTTCTTCATTTATCCATTCATCCTTTCATCAATTCCTTCTTTCTCTCAAGTGATAACATTGTGTGGGGGTATGAATATATTTAGAAATGAAGTTTCCAGAACTGTTTTCCCACTAGACCCAGATGGCTCTGGAAGAGAGACTGAAGCTAACTTTGTACAGTCCTACCTAATTTAAATTCAATTTATTTGTAACTCAAGTCATCACCTTCCTGATATCATTGGGCCTTTTTGATAATGAAGGAAAAACAGCAATCTGAGTAGTGGTAGATGTCCCAATGAGTACCCAATTAGCCAGTTTCAATTCTAATTTAGCAATGCTACTCTTCCCTCCCTCCCTCTGCCTTCCTTCCTTCCTTCCTTCCTTCCTTCCTTCCTTCCTTCCTTCCTTCCTTCCTTCCTTCCTTCCTTCCTTCTTCTTTCTTTCATCTTTCCCTCCTTCCCTCCTTCTGTCCACATGAGAAATCATGCAGTGCCCAGAGAAAAGTAGATTTTTTGAAATAGAGCATTGGAAAAATTTGCTTTAGTAAGACCTTTGAATTGGGATTCAAAGGGAGCTACTGGAGGATGCCTTAAATACAAGTCACTCTGGTTCTCACTGATTGGTCAGTTACAAGTCCCAGTCCAAACCTGTATTGATCACTGTTTGGGTTTGGATAATTCAGGATGAATGCAAATGCAATTGTTTCTGTTTCTGCCAGAAACTGATGGTCTTCCCCTTCCAAACTGATTTTTTTTTCAGGAGGTAAAAGAGGCTGCCTTTTGCCTTACATCTTATCTAGGCTAATCACTAAATGTGTATTTTCTCAGACAAACTGAGATCTGTTAAAGACCTTAGCTTAAAAAGCCAAGGTGTCTCACTGCATGGGGCCATCTCCAGTCATCTTGATCTATATCTTGCCACTCCACTCAAATGACTCTGGAGGAAAAAGGGAAGCTGGTGGCTTTGCATAGTCCAAATTCATTTCTATTTCACTTGGAGGTCATGACATCATTTTCCTAATGTCATTATTCCTCTTTAAGAAAGAAGGATAAACAACAAGAAGAAATGAAGTTATATGAAAACAAGTTTTTATATAAATTAAAATTTAAAAGAAAAATATCAAAAATGAGATCATAGATATTAAATAAGAATGGAATTCAGAGGTAATCTGATCTAATTCACTAATTTTTCAGAAGAGCAAATTCATTTTATAGATGGGTTAATAAAAGTCCCCTGGAGGTTAAATAACTTGTTAACTTAGCCAGGTTCAGAAAAGTTGTGATAATTAGAGAGAAAATTTGAATCCAGGTACTCTTATTCCCAGTAGTATTTTATCTCCCTGACTTCAAAGAAAAAAGTAGCAATAAAACATTCTCTTTATAAACTTAAGCTACCCTCATCCACTAGTATCCCTACCATCAGTGGAAAGAGCAGATAGATGTAGAGAACTTACCTGGAGAGACAAATAGGAAATGTGTAGCTAAGAACATTTGTGGAGAATGTGCAAAAAAAAATGTTTGTGGCAGCCCTCTTTGTAGCGGCAAGAAACTGGAAACTGAATGGATGCCCATCAATTAGAGAATGGCTGAATAAGTTTTGGTATAGAAATGTTATGGAACATTAGTGTTCTGTAAGAAACAACCAGCAGGATGATTTCAGAGAAGCTTGGAGAGATTTAACATGAACTGATGCTAAGTGAAATGAGCAGAACCAGGAGATCATTGTACATGGCAACAAGATTGTACAACAATCAATTCTAACGGATGTGGCTCTCTTCAATACTGACATGATTCAAACCAGTTCCACTTGTTTGGTGACGAAGAGAGCCATCTACCCCCAGAGAGAGAATCATGAGAAGAGTTTGGAACAAACATAGCATTCTCACTCTCTCTGTTGTTATTTGCTTGCATTTTGTTTTCTTTCTCAGTTTTTCTTCTTCTTCTTGATCTGATTTTTCCTGTGCAACAAGATAACTGTATAAATATGTATACATATAATGGATCTAACATGTATGTCAATATATTTAACATGTATTGAACTACCTGCCAGCTAGGGGAGGTAGTGAGGGGAAGGAAGGGAAAATTTGGAACAAAAGGTTATGCAAGGGAAAATGTTGGAAAAATTACCCAGGCATATGCTTTGTAAATAAAAAGCTTTAATAAAAAATATATAAAAAAGAAATAAAATGGTTAAAGCCAAAAAAAGAACATGTATTTAGGAGCACAAGGGCAAAAAATGAATCATACCTCCTCTGCTTCAAGCTTGGGAGATATCAATGATTTACTCCAACCATTTGTTCCCTACTGGCCTCACATGGGCAGGCATTTTCTGATAGACATATAATCTTTGCAGAATGTATAGTCTCCTTCAGACATTGCTCCATATTATCCTTATAGGGATGGTATTCCTTATTGTTCTGCTGATTTCAAGTTCCCTTTTGGAGTCTACTAGCAATATTTAATTGTGAAGCTCCTCTCTATTTCCCCTTCTGGAATTTAGGTGGCAAATATAGAGCACTATGCTTAGTCAGAAAAAATATAAGTTCAAATCATGCCTCAGACATTTAAGCAAGTTAATATATTTAATTCTGTGTGCTTGTTTCCTCATCTGTAAAATGAATATAGTAGCATCTACCTCTCAAGGTTGTTCTAATGATAAAAATGAGAGCATAGTATAAACTTTTTTGCAAACCTTAAAATGCTGTTGTTATATTATATTCTTTTATTATAGATGCTAGTTGTTATTACTTTAATTGGAATCCAAAACTGGTGTGCTGCATCTACCTTAAAGGAAGTTAAATGGGCTACGTCTTGGCTCTTTCAGTTTAAATGTGCCTATATCTTTAGCCTGAAATCCATGAACTCTTATTTTGTAGCCTTAGCATCTAGCATGATGTCTACACAAAGTAAATACTTCTCAGATTTCCTCAGCTTTTAGATTGTGAGTTTGTTGAAGGCAGGAGAAGTCTTTCTTTATATCTTTGTGCCCCAGCCAGGCACAAAATAAATATTTAACAAATGTTTGTTGAATAACTGATTAATAAATGCTTGCTTTCTGACTTGATTCTAAATTGAAATAGGACCAGTTCAATGAAAGCAGGGGTGGGAAATGTATCATTAAAGTGGTCCAAGAAAGGTGAAAGGAACAATTGAGAGGACCAGTAACGAATTAATCAAAGTCATGGTAGGAATGCTGTGAAGGAATTTGTGTAGCAGGCATGGGGTTGGGCAAAATGGATTCCCAGATTCTGTGAAATTTTTGAAAGTAAATAAATGTTTTCCAAGTGTCTTCCCATATGTTAATGCTAAGAATCTTGAAAAAAATAGCTAAAAAGTAATTCTAGAATCTACCCACTTCTTCATTCAAATCAAGATTGATTAAAGACCTGGCCTTTTTTTATACCCTGTGCTAGGAACTCTGAAAAGTATAAAACAAAACAAAACAAAACAAAACAAAAAAATTAGCTTCTGTCCTAAAGGGACTTACAATTTTTTTGGGATGATTAGATAGATTTAAATATACATGTAAAGTGTACAAGTAGCACAGATTTTATTCATTTGAAGAGCAATCAGTCCTGCTGCCACCTTCTTTGCAAATATATTTCAGCTAAAATCCTCTGAATTAATCAGTCTTTGTCATTGAGTTACCTCATCTTTATAGTGGATGAGTAGAGGCAGGAAATTAAAAGCTACCACCAAATTTGTAGGTCCAACATTCCATTACCAGAAAATGACAAAACAATTCATTCAGACTATATTTATCTGCAGCAGCATCATACCACACGCCATAGCTCCTGTCAGCAACTGAATTTTATTCCCTGTGTTGATGCTATCACTATGTTTCATTATGTTAAAAAGATCTAATGCAACCTAACAAAATCATCAAGCCAGAAAGGTTTCTTCAATGACTTCTTGCCAGCTTTCTAGTGTTATAAATTATAGCCTAGAACTATAAAGTGAAACCAGATAGCTATAGAATACCCTAAGATGCGGCAATTAAATCTCAGACCAAAAAAGAATGGAAAACATAATCAATGTTGCCAGGCACTGGATTAGGTATGGAAGATGCAAGTATACAAAGACAAAAGAATGAAATCATTCCTATCCTGGTGCATCTTAAATTCTATTGGGGAGCAATATGTGATAGATAGATAGATAATAGATAGAAGGATGGTTGGATGGATGGATGACAGACAGAAAAGAGGGAAGGCCATAATATTTGGAGAAGTCAGCACGGGTTTCATATGTAAGGTATTTTGAACTGAGTTTTGAAGCAAACTGGAGATATTAAGAAATAAGAAGTCAAAGAAATGGCAACTTTAAATAAATAAATAAGATGAATGCAAAATAAAGCATCTGAGAATGGGATGATTCTTACTCCATGTGTATATTAAAATTGTTGATGTTTATCCATTGTCTTAGCTTCCACTCAAGCCTGAGCAAAATAATAATAGCTATAACTCATACAGCATTGTCATAAGAAATCAGCAGCATCCCTGCAATGTGGGAGGCATGAATTCACCTTTTACATATGTATATTAGTTACATGTTCCTTATGTGTTTGGCTGTAAGGTAAGTTTGTAAGGTAAGTAGAAAAACATTATTTTTAAAAACATTTTCATTGATTTATGTTTTTTACATTACCTTGTAGCCTCTCCCAAATAATGATCCCTTTTAATAAGGAAGAGGAAAAAGTATTTCATAAATCTGACATTATAAGTACCATTAGCTACAGTTTTTTAAGATGAGGAGATTGAAGTTCAAAAAGATTAAGGTTATAAATATAGTTAATAAATAATAGAATTGGCTCTAAATTCAATAATCTCTCAAATATATCATTCTATCTATCTTTTCCATTTTAATCTAAATACCAAAACAATAAATTGCAAAGGGTAAGGGTTAAATAGGAAAAGGGGGGGCTAATAAATTTATTAATGTAGTTAATTTGATTTTTTTTATACCGAACACAATATAATAAACATTTACCACCTACTCAAGGTTTCCTTGGCAAAAATACTGGAGTGGTTTGCCATTTCCTTCTCCAGCTCATTTTACAGATGAGGAAACTGAGGCAAGCAGGGTTAAGTGACCTTGCCACAAACAACTAAAAATTTGAGGCCAGATTTGAACTCAGGAAGATAAGTCCTCCAGGTCTTGCACTCTAGCTACTATGGCATTATGTAACTGCCCCACTCATAACAACAACAACAACAACAACAACAATAATAATAATCAACAACTTTGTACTAGTTACTGTGCTAAGTGATAAGTGTCAAAAGACAGTCAATGCACTAACAAATTATAAATTTGCTGTGAAACTTTTAAAGCTACCTTGCTTCTCTGTTTTAATCTTATCTTCCTTTTGTTCCTCTCTCTCTCTCTCTCTCTCTCTCTCTCTCTCTGTATGTGTGTGTGTTGTTGTTACTTTAGTATTTCTGTGGTTCTCCTTTCTTTTTTAGCAACTCTATTGCTACTCTGCCAGTCCCTTTTATCCATATTGAAATCCAAAAAAAAAAAGAAAGAAAGAAAGAAAAAAGAAAAACAAAATCATTGTAATAGATGTGTATAATAAAACAAAAAAAATTGCTACATTATCTAAAAGTAAGTCTCATTTCTAGACTTGAGTTCATCACTTCTCCATTAAAAGATAGATAACTTATTTTATCATGAGTTCTTTAGAGTCATGGTTGATTATTGAATTGAGGTTTTTTTTTAGAAAAATAAAATGCTATTAAAAATTTAAATACACATAAAACTAAGTTTTCAACATTTACCTTTTTAAGACTTTGCATTCCAAATTTTCTCCCTCCCTCCTTTACCCCTCCACTCCCCAAGATAGAAAATAATCTGATATATGTTAAATATGCATAATTCTTTTAAATATATTTCCATATTAACCATGTTGTGCAAGAAATATCAGAATACAAGGCAGTAAACATGAGAAAGAAAATAAAGAAATAAACAAAGGTGAAAATACTATGCTTTGATCAATATGCTGTCTTTATAGTTCTTTTTCTGGATGCGGATGGCATTTTCCACATCAAGTCTAATGGAATTGATTTGAGTCACTACATGGTTGAGAAGAGTCAAGTCCATCACAGTTCATCATCATATAATCTTGTTACTTTGTACAATGTTCTTTTGGTTTTGTTCACTTCACTAGGCATCAATTCATGTAAATCTTTCCAGGCTTTTCTGAGATTGGCCTGCTCATTATTTTTCTTATATATTTCTTAAAGAACAATGATTACCTTCATATGTGCCATAACTTATTCAGCCTTTCCCTAATTGATTCATTCAATTTCCAGTTTCTTGCTATTATGCAATGTTTTAAAATGTTTTACATTTTACAAATGCTTTAAAAGCACAAGTGGGTCCTGTTCTGTCTTTTATGATCAATTGAGTTGACTTCTTAAGTGTTCCAAAGTTGTTTGTTTTTGTTTTTTTCACAATGATGTTTTTGTAAGAATTGTTTTTCAGTTTCTGCTCCTCTGTTTGAATAAAATCAGTTAAAATAGTTATTTACTCTTGTTTTTACAACAACAAAAATCACACTGAAATTGATTAAATGATTGACTTTTCAATAGTTTGTTTGACATTGCATAGATAGTTTATATCTATTCAAATGGTCATAAAAATGCTGAAGGGCAAGGATACTTAAAGATGGAATAGGTCTGATATAGCATTTGTGCCAGTCTAGAGTTCTTTACCTTTTCATTCCCCATATAGTTCTCAACAAATAATTTCCCTGGCCCCTTGTACTTCTCCTGGAGTTTCCCGAAGAAAGGAGAATTATGACCTTATCTCCTCCCTAAAGAATCCAGGTGGCTCTTGAGGTAGAACTGACACATTACAGCCCTCTCAACTCCACAGCAAATCCATTTTCTGAAAGGATCAACACTTCTTCAAGGTCGGAAATTGTGCGAGGAAGAAAAGTAATGGTTTGTTTGCTATTTTGACAGCCCTGCTTCTCAACCTTGTGGAAGTAAAAATCCAATTCTGCAGTGACACTCCAAAACGTCTTCAGTTTGGATAAGAATTTCTTTGGGGAATTTTCAGCTGGGCTTTGTATCTGCAATTGTTTTTTAAAATAATACAAACCAGAATAACAAAGCTGCTTTTCAAAGATATACCTTGGTTTATAAAAAAGATTCACAACCAAATGGGAATTTTGTATAGGAAAAATGTATCATTTAAAATATTTATTGAATGTTAAAGAAGTTTAATGATTTTCAGACAATAAATGCAAAACCTTACTGCTTTTTTTTTTTCTGACTCCAAATGCCTGAAGTGATTCTATAGCTCAGGAAAAAAGCAAATAAATAAGCTGCCATATGGCGATAGATACAAGCAGTTCATAAAAAAGAAGTCAGCCACTGCCAAGGGACCTTATTCATCTCTAGATGACCTTCTTGAGACATGGGGCACTCACAAGGTGAGTCCCTGGAAGCCCAGAGCTCTACTGGGGTGGGAAGAGAGGATTGTTTGCATTTATGAATTGCTCAGTTTGGAATGGGGCCATTCCATGATGCCATGCAGTCTACAGGGCTCAGGAAATCTGCCTTCTACTTTTGAACAGGAAGAGCATTGATATTAAAGCCCATTCTGGGAAAATATTTGATTTGAGCAATCAGTCAATCAACAAGCATCCATTAGAAGCCTTTAATGTGCTAACATTTTGCTAGGCAGTAGAGATACAAAGACAAAGACAATCCCTGTTCTTATAACCTTATAAATTTTATTAAGGACATAACACTTAAATATAAAATAGAACAAGAATTGGACTTGTGATTTCAATAGCATGAGCAAGTCCTAGGTAAGGAGAATCATTGTATTAATATAGGTTGGTATTTTCTCTGCAACTTAGTGGATTAAAGCAGAGTTCAGCAAACTTTTATAAGATGTCCAAATCTGGTGTGCTGTTTGGGACTAAGAATGAATATTTAAAGCTTTAAATTCAATGAAACATTAAAAATGTAAAAGCAAACACAAAAACATTCTTGGCTCATGGGCACTTAAAAAATGAGATCATGGCCAGATTTGACTGAGGCTATGGATTGGCATAGGATCTCCCTAGCAGACTCACATAGAATTAAAAAAAAAATTAGACTAAACTAAAAAGAGTGAGTTAAATGAAAGATAGCGAAGGAAGAAGGGTACAAGTATTTGGGGGATTTAGGAAAACCTTGTAGATTGTAGATTTGAAATGTATCTTAAAAACATGAGGAATTTTATGAGGTGGAGGGGAAAGATAAACAATAAAATCATGTGACTTCCTATGATCATCAGGATCAAATATAACTTTCCCTGTTAGGCCTTTAAAATTCTCTATAAATTTACCTTTTCCTACCTTTCCAGTCCTCTTCCCTTTATTCCTATATAATCTATAATCCAGATATACCAAGCTTCTTCTTGTTTTTCTCACATAACACACTGACTGTCCCCTAGGTCTGAAATGTTTTCCCTCCTCATCTCTTTCTCTTGATTTGCCTAGCCACCTTCAGGTCTCATTCCAAATCTCACCTTCTATAGAAGACTTTTTCCAATCTCTGTCTAACCCACTATTATTGTTGCATTGACTTCTGAGATTTTGTTCCAGTTACTTTACAGTATCACATATTCACTTAGTTATACATAAGTAGAATATGCCATTAGAATGTGAATTCCTTGGCTCCAGCATTTGTCAGGGTGACTGTCATATAATAAGTGCTTAATAAATATTTTTATTTATTATCTATTTACATATATCTATCAGCATACACCCATCTATATTCAGCAGAGGCAGTATTTGATTCAGGCCACACAACACTTGTATCAATCCTGATCTTTAGCCAGCTATTATAATTTGCCCACTTTTACTTCTGACAAAAGATTAGGCTCCCATTCTCATAGACTTCATTGCATTAACAAATCCCAGGACATATGCTGTTAATAATAATAATAATAATAATAGTTCCTATCTTGTTTTCTCCCCAAAGGGGCAAAGTGAGAAAGTAACAAATATATCAGTGTACAAATTTGAATCAGACGTGAGATGGCAAGTTTATTTCTATATAGAAACAATTACAGCATAAATTAATGGAATAGGATTCAGCAACAACATATAAGTATGACTATCATCTGCTGATGAACTAATATTTAAGTTATATAAAGAGAAAAAAAATTGAAAATCTGTTCATTGGCCATTTTACAATTTCTCTGTACTGACATTGTGGGATCAACTAGTAGGATCAGCCTACTAGAAAAATATCCAAGTTGCCCAGACTTATTTCCAGTAGCAAAAAAAAAGCCATTGCTGCTCTGGTGGACATTATTGCTGTTGATTTGCTAATGGATACTACTACAGTCACCCTACTGGTTGATAATACTGCTACTCCAAGAAATACCCAGACCTTTGGAACTCAAAGTCATCTGCTCAAAAAAAAAAAAAAAAAAAAAAAAAAAGTCAATTGTAGTAAAAGGAAGCTGCTCCATGAGTAGGACCACCAAAATATATGGGTAGAAAAGATTTTTCCTCTAATTGTCCCTGGAATTTCTTTTTTGTTTCCTAGAAAATAGCACAGGAGACTCTAACCAAAAGTTGCCTGTTTCTCTCACTTGTTTTGCTTTTTTTTTGTTTTGTTTTAAATAATGTTATTTGAGTTCTCAGCTCTTCAAAAGACATAAAAGGGTCAAACTACAAAGCTCTCTTGTGATCAACTTGATAAAGACACAGTGTAGGTGGTATATGTACATGGATATTTATATTTATATATGTGTGTGTATATTATATATGTGTATACATATGTAAATATATGGACACATATGTATAAATACAGGTGCATATTATAATATGGAATGCTAAATTGGCCATCATAGAACCATTCTATTCAATTTTGCTATTTTTAAGACTTCCTCACTATGACTACCTTCTCACTTTAGAATTCCCCATATCTACTGGGATCATGTAACACTGAAATATACTTTCAGATAGCTGGGTCCCTTTCCCCATTGTTAAGGTCCTCCCATAGCCTCTATTTTGGGATCAAGAAGAAGCAAGATGAGACATCTTCCTTCCCCCTATTGCTCTATTTTGGATTCTTCAGATTTCTTTCTTAAGAAAGTTCCTTGGGGACTTCCGGCCAAGATGGCGGCATGGAGGCAGACAGCTGCTTGAGCTCTGCGTTTTCTCTCAGGACTTACTTCATGACAAGCCTCAGAGTTAATGCTTGACTGGAAAAGAAACCTACAAATAATCACCAACAGAAGACATCCTTGGAATTCGCCAGAGAAGGCCTGTGTTTGCTCTGGGGAGGGGACAAACAGACTTGGCACAGACTGAGGGCAGGCAGCCAGAGCGAGACAAGCAGCTCACACTGCAGACTGGAGAGGGAGGGGTGTGATATCTGCAGTTTTTGTGAAAAGACATTTACCCCAGTGTGGATGTTCCTTCTTGGCAGCAAGGAAGAAGCAGTAGAGAAGGTGTGAACACCAGAGATAAAGAATAAAACCCCAGAAGGATAGTGTCTCTCGGTACCCGGCCACCACAATTCAGAGTGACTCAGTGCGTTCTTAGAGCCTCAGAGTTCAGATGCAGCACAGCCATCTCTGTCCTGTTAGTACTTCGCTACTGTCTCCCTCAGTCTATAGAGGAAGCTCATTAACCCCATCCAGCCCCATCCCCCCCCCAAACAGACCAATTGTTTCTCTTCTCAATTTGTTTTCTTCTATTCACACTCTGACAAAATGAACAAAAAATTTAAAAGGACTCTAACCATTGACAGCTTTTGTATGGAGAGAGAGCAGACTTCAAATACTGAGGAGACTAAAGGCAGATTGTCCCCAGAGGAATCCCCTAAGGGGGATATGAGCTGCTCCTCAATACAAAAGAATCTCATAAAGGAAATCAAAAAGGCTCTCACAAGAGAGCTAGGAGAAAAATAGGAAAAGGAAAGGGAAGCTTGGCAAGAGAGCCTGGAGAAGTCATTCCACGCATTTAAAGACAGAGTGGATAAAGAAAACAAATCATTGAGAAATAAAATTAGTGAATTAGAAAAAGTAAACAACTCCAAGGAAAACAGGATTAGTTAGCTGGAAAAAGAAAACAACTCTCTAAAAAAAATTGATGAAATGGGAAAAAAAAATCCCATAGAAGATAAAAACTCAATTGGACAATTACAAAAAGATATAAAAAAAAAGTGAGTGAAGAAAATACATCATTGAAAATTAGAATGGAACAAGTAGAATTGAATGACTCAAGGAGAAACCAAGAAGTAGTCAAGCAAAACCAGAAAAATTAAACAATTGAAAAGAATGTCAAGTACCTTACTGGAAAGACAACAGACCGGGAAAATAGATCTAGGTTAGACAATTTAGAGAATGATTGGACTCCCTGAAAAATGTGAGAAAAAAAAGAGCCTGGACACTATTTTCCAGGAAATTAACAAAGAGAACTGCCCAGACGTTTTGGAAACAGAGGGTAAAATAGACATTGAAAAAATTCATTGATCACTTACTGAAAGGAACCTTAAATCAAAACTCCAAGAAATATACTGGCCAAATTCAATAACCATCAGACAAAAGAAAAAATACTGGAAGCTGCTAGAAAAAAGCAATTCAGATATGGAGGAGCCACAATAAGGATAACCCAGGATCTAGCAGCATCCACATTAAAAGAAGGCAGGGCCTCGAATATGATTTTCCAAAAGGGTAAGGAACTTGGTATGCAGCTAAGAATAACTTACCCAGCAAAAATGAGCATCCTTTCCCAGGGAAGAAGATGGACATGTAATGAAATAAATGAATTGCATCATTACTTGATGAAAAAAACAGACCTACATAAAATGTGTGATCTTCAAATACAGAACTCAAGAGATTTCTAAAAAGGTAAAAAGAAATCTTGAGAACTATATTTCTGCCATAAAGATATGTAAAGAACCCATGTATAATTTGTCCTAGAAATCAGAGGTGGAAAGGAAATTATATCATAAAAAAGTGTAAAGTGGTGGTACTACATCTCATGAAGAGGCAAAGGTAACCTATTATGTCTGAGAGAAAGAAAGGAGGGGGATAAACATAGTGTGTATCAATAGACATATTTGATTTATAGTGAAACTTCTTCCACTTCATTGAAAAGTGAGAGGGAAGGAGTAAGCTAAGGGGGAAGGAATACAGAAATTGTGAGGAAAAGGGATAAAATAAGGTGAGGAATGTTAAGGTGGGGGAGAGATACTAAAAAGGGAGGGCTGTGAAAAGCAAGTGGTGTTCACAAGTTGAATACTGGGTAGGGGGGTAAGAGAGAAGGAAAGGAGAAAAGCATAAGCAGAAGTTAACAAGATGGCAAGCAATATAGAATTAGTCATTCTAACCATAAATGTGAATGGGGTAAACTCCCTCATAAAGAGGAAGCAGTTAGCAGAGTGGATTAAAAGCCAGAATCCTACTATACGTTGTTTACAGGAAACACACCTGAAACAGGGTGATACATTAAAAATAAAAGTAAAAGGGTGGAGCAGAATCTATGATGATTCAAGTGAAGCCAAAAAAGCAGGGGTAGCCATCCTCATCTGAGAACGAGCAAAAACAAAAATTGATCTATTTAAAAGAGATAAGGAAGGGCATTATATCCTGCTAAAGGGTAGCATAGATAATTAAGCTTATTAATTAAACATATACACACCAAGTGGTACAGCATCTAAATTCTTAAAAGAGAAATTAAGAGACCTGGAAAAGGAAATAGACCACAAAACTATAATAGTAGGAGATCTCAACTTTGCACTCTCAGAATTAGATAAATCAAACTACAAAATAAATAAGAAAGAAGTCAAAGAGGTAAATAGAATACTAGAAAAGTTTGATATGATAGATCTTTGGTGAAAGCTAAATGGAGACAGAAAAGAATACACTTTCTTCTCAGCAGTTCATGGAACCTATACAAAAATTTATCATATACTAGGACATAAAAACCTCACAATCAAAAGCAGTAAGGCAGAAATAGTAAATGCATCCTTTTCAGACCACAATGCAATCAAAATCACATTTAATAAAAAGCCAGGGGGAAATAGACCAGAAAATAATTGGAAACTAAATAATCTTATACTAAAAGAATGATTGGGTAAAACAGCAAATCATAGACATAATTAATAACTTCACCCAAGAAAATGACAATAATGAGACATCATACCAAAATGTGTGGGATACAGCCAAAGCAGTAATAAGGGGAAGTTTTATATCTCTACAGGCCTACTTGCATAAAACAGGGAAAGAGGGGGATCAATGAATTGGGCTTACAACTAAAATTGCTAGAAAAAGAACAAATTAAAAACCCCCAGACAAACATGAAACTTGAAATTCAAAAAATAAAAGGTGATATTAATAAAATTGAAAGTAAAAAAAAAAAACTATTGAATTAATTAATAAAACTAAGAGTTGGTTCTATGAAAAACAACAACAACAACAACAACAACAAAATAGACAAACCCTTAGTAAATCTGATTAAAAAAAGGAAAAAGAAAAAGCAAATTGTTAGTCTTGAAAATGAAAGGGGAGAACTGACCACTAATGAAGAGGGAATTAGAACAATAGTTAGGCGCTACTTTGCTCAACTTTATGCCAATAAACTTGATAAATTAAATGAAATTGAAGAATAAATTCAAAAATATAGCTTGCCCAGATTAACCTGGGAAGAAGTTAGTAGTCCAAATAGTCCTATTTCAGAAAAAGAAATAGAACAAGCTATTAACCAACTCCCTAAGAAAAAATCCCCAGGACCAGATGGATTTACATGTGAATTCTACCAAACATTTAAAGAACAACTAACTCCAATGCTATGTAAACTATTTTAAAAAATAGGAATTGAAGGAATCCTACCAAATTCCTTTTATGACACAGACATGGTACTGATACCTAAACAAGGTAGATTGAAAACTGAGAAAGAAAACTATAGACCAATCTCCTTAATGAATATTGATGCTAAAATCTTAAATAAAATATTAGCAAAAAGATTTCAGAAAATCATCCCCAGGATAATACATTATGATCAAGTAGCATTTATACCAGGAATGCAGGGCTGGTTTAATATTAAGAAAACTATTTAGTATAATTGACCATATTAATGACCAAAATAATAAAAACCATATCATCATATCAATAGATGCAGAAAAAACATTTGATAAAATCCAACACCCATTCCTACTAAAAACTCTTGAGAGTATAGGAATAAATGGAATATTCCTTAAAATAATAACAATCATATATTTAAAACCATCAGTAAACATCAAATGTAATGGCGATAAACTGGAACCTTTCTATGTAAGGTCAGGAGTGAAACAAGGTTGCCCACTATCACCATTACTATTCAATATGGTACTAGAAATGCTAGCCTCGGCAATAAGAGCTGAGAAAGAGATTCAAGGAATTAGAGTAGGAAATGAGGAAATCAGACTATCACTCTTTGCAGATGACATGATGGTATACTTAAAGAACCCAAAAGACTCTGCTAAAAAGCTATTAGAAATAATTCAGAATTTTAGCAAAATTGCAGGATACAAAATAAATCCACATAAATCCTCAGCATTTTTATACATTACCAACACAATCCAAGAGAAAGAGATACAAAGAGAAATTCCATTCAAAATAATTGTCGATAGTATAAAATATTTGGGAATATATCTACCAAAGAAAAGTCAGGAATGATATGAGCAAAATTACAATACACTTGCCACAAAAATAAAGTCAGATTTAAATAATGCTCTTGGATAGGCCAAGCAAATATAATTAAGAAGGCAATACTCCCTAAATTAATCTATTTATTTAGTGCTATACCAATCAGACTTCCAAGAAACTATTTTAATGACCTAGAAAAAAATAACAACAGAATTCATAGGGAACAACAAAAAGTCGAGAATTTCAAGGGAAGTAATGAAAAACAAATTAAATGAAGGTGGTCTAGCTGTACCTGATCTAGAACTATATTATAAAGCAATAGTCACCAAAACCATTTGGTATTGGCTAAGAAATAGACTAGTTGATCAATGGAATAGGTGAGGTTCACAGGGCAAGATAGTGAATAAAAATAGCAATCTAGTGTTTGACAAACCCAAAGATCCCAACTTTTAGGATAAGAATTCATTATTTGACAAAAACTGCTGGGAAAACTGGAAATTTAGTATGGCAGAAACAAGGCATGGACCCACATTTAACACCACATACTAAGATAAGATCAAAATGGGTCCAAGATTTAGGCATAAAGAACGAGATCATAAATAAATTAGAGGAACATAGGATAGTTTGCCTCTCAGACTTGTGGAGGAGGAAGGAATTTGTGTCCAAAGGAGAACTAGAGATCATTATTGATCACAAAACAGAAAATTTTTATTACATCAAATTAAAAAGGTTTTGCACAAACAAAACCAATGCAAACTAGATTAGAAGGGAAGTAACAAATTGGGAAAACATTTTTACAGCTAAAGGTTCTGATAAAGGCCTCATCTCCAAAATATACAGAGAATTGACATTAATTTATAAGAAATCAAGCCATTCTCCAATTAATAAATGGTCAAAGGATATGAACAGACAATTTTCAGATGATGAATTAAAACTATTTCCACTCATATGAAAGAGTGTTCCAAATCACTATTTATCAGAGAAATACAAATTAAGACAACTCTGAGATATCATTAAACACCTGTCAGCTGGGCTGGGCTGAGATGACAGGAGCAAATAATGATGAATGTTGGAGAGGATGTGGGAAAACTGGGACACTGATGCATTGTTGTTGGAGTTGTGAAAGAATCCTGTAATATGATGTTGTCTTCAGAGATTGCTGATCGTTCTCTGATCTAGAGGAGAGACTTCTTCCTCCAGAGAGCCGCCTCAAGTCTGGCCCAGACAAGAGACTCTTCTTTCCTCCAGAGAGCTGCCTCAAGTCTGGTCCAGACAAGAGACTCTCTTTCTCTTGAGTGCCGCCCTCTTTTATCCTCCCAGAGAATGGGCATGGGACAATTCAAGGGCTTCTGGGAAAAATTACTTCAACCAATGAACTTGTTCCTCCTAAGCATGTAAGCTCCTCTCCAGGAGTTAACAAGTAAAACTCCCAGTAAAGGCCAGAACTAGAGAATTGTTAAGTACCAACTTAGCACTTAGTAAGACCCTAACATCTCCCCCTTTCTTTTGATTAAGAACATAGTGTGGTCATGACCTTGAAACATAATTCCATCAATATGGGAGGCATTATACATAATTACATAGATTACATAAACACATAGTAACATAGTAATATAATACATGCTAGAGGTATGTAACAAATAACATGATCAAATAGTCGTAAATTGAAAATTTATAAATGTCCATAAGTCCATTGCCCATTAGTCTAGTCTCATCTTGTGTTAGGAAATCCAATGATTCCTGCTGGTTTTAAAGTTCTTTAACAGTCTTTGTATTAACCATGTTCTTTCAGTGTCAGATGTTTCTTAGATTTTCTCCTTTGTTTTGAGGTCTTTCTCTTTTTCTGTCTCTCTCCAATGGACAAGGCGAATACAACTCGTTGGCACATATCTAATTCTTTCTCCATCTGAAGAAATACAAGCAAACCCTCTCCCCCAGACAGCTAACCTACCTGGTCCCTTCCATTCACCACTTCTGGGTCTCTCCACATCACTGCGATTATCTAAGGACAATGGAGCTGCTCGCACTGGACAAGGCTGTTCTGGTGGGTTATAAAACCTGTCTGCCGGAGCCAGTACATCTTTGTCAAAAAGTAGAAAATTAATGGTATAGAGAACTAAGTTTAGAAGTTCTCTAGGGTTACTTGTGGCTCCCCCTTTCTTTTGTTTTTGGAAGAGTGTCTTAATGTCTCTGTTTCTTCTCTCTACTATTGCCTGACCTTGCAGATTGAAAGGTATTCCAGTAGTGTGTAAAAATCTTATTCTGCACACAGAAGTGCACAAAATGTTTAGAACTATATGCAGGTCCATTATCTGTTTTTATTTCTTGTGGCACACCCATAATTGCAAATTCTTAGATAAGGAATTCAGTGACCACTCAGGCTGTCTCTTTTGCTGTTGTCACTGCAAAAGTGAATCCTGAAAAGGTATCTATCTACTACCACATGGATGAAAGACAGATGACCAAAGGATTTAAAATGGGTCACATCCATTTGCCAGATTTCATTGGGTCTCAAACCACAAGGATTCTTCCCTGGAGGGAGTGTAGGAGCGTGGAAAGGAAGACAAGCTGTACAGCTTTTTACTATGTTCCTAGCTTCCTCTCTTGTTATTCCAAATTGTAAACGTAAAGCTCAAGCAGCCTGATGATATTTAGAATGAGATTCTCGTGCTTCCTGAAATAAAGGGCTACTGGCTAACATGGTTAGAAGGCTATCTGCCTTTGAATTTCCATCAAAAATAGGACCTGGAAGTCCACTATGTGAGTGGACATGCAAGATATAAATCTTGCCTGGATGTTTTCTCACTTGCTCTTAAATTTCCTTAAAGAGCTGATAAATATTAGAGGCTGCAAATTTTATTTGGGCTGTGGCAATTCTTTGTACTACACCTACTGAATATGCTGAATCAGTAATTATATTTATGTCTCCTGAGTAATAAGTAAGAGCTAGCATGATAGCAAATAATTCATTCTGTTGAGTGGACTGAAAAGGAGTCTTGACTACTCTCTTTATGGTTAAATCATGAGAGTATACAGCACAAATATTTTCTTTGGAGGAGTCTGTATACATTGTTAGTCCTTTAAGAGGAACATTAGAAACCTTTTCTTCAAAAATCCATCCCCAATTATGTAGTATCCGGGTTATATTTAATGGAGACCCATGTGCAAAAATTGGAGCTGTGGCCAATAAAATTTGCCATTCTGGGATGGTCTCACAGCATACATGAATTTGTGCATTAGTATAGAATGTGTATATTTTTTCAGGACTTATTCCAGATAAATGTATTACTCTCTTAATATCCTTTAATAAAATTCTAGCCACAAGCACTGCATAAGGAGTAAGGCTTTGTTCTGGTTGTGCTGGGAGGTTCACCCACTCAATCACACTGTCTCCTTGATAAAGGACTGCTGTGGGTGCCTCTTTTGTAGCAAAAACTGATATTTCCAAGGGTTTTTGAGTGACTCTTTCAACCACATTGGATAAAGCCAGTTCAACTTCTCTCAAAGCCTCTTGTGCTTCTTTTGTAAGCTTGCGTGGTGAATTTAAAGCACTGTCTCCCCTTAAAATGTCATATAGAGGTTGCAGTTGATTGGTAGTTAGGCCTAACACTGGACGCATCCATTGGCTATCTTTTATTAATTTTTGGAAATCATTTAAGGTGTTCAATTTCTCTGTTCTTAAAGAAAGCTTTTGTACTGTGTCTTAGAATATACCTCATATACTAAATATTGAAAAGGAGCATGTCTTTGAATTTTTTTCTGTAGCTATATTCAGTTTGTAATACTTTAATGTTTCCATGATCTTTTGTAGACATAATTCTAACATTTGTTCCTCAGGTGCACATTTCAAAATATCATCCATATAATGTAACATTACTTTTGGAAAGGCTTTTCTTACTGGAGCAAGAGCAGCAGCAACATACATTTGGCACATAGTAGGTCTGTTTTTCATTCCTGTGGGAAAATTGTCCATTCATAGCTTTTATAAGGCTCAGCCAAATTAACAGTAGGCACTGAAAAAGCAAATCTTTTCATACCCTCCTTATCTAGAGGGATAGAATAGAAACAATCCTTAATGTTTACCCATAGAGGCCATTCTCTTGGCAACTGAGTAGGAGATGGAAGTCCAGGCTGAAGAGTTCCCATAGTTTCCATCTGTTCATTTACTCTTCTTAGATCAGTTAACATCCTCCATTTTCTATATTTCTTTTTCACCACTAATACTGGGGAATTCCAAGGACTTAGAGAAGGCCGCAAGTGTCCTTGGTCAAGTTGTTCTTTCACTATGTCTAATAAGGCCTGAATTTTATCACTTCTTAAGGGCCACTGTTCTACCTACACTGGTGAATCAGTCTTCCACTGAATAGGAACCGGTGAAAGTGCAGGTAGGCCTTCAACAGCAGCCCTGCCTAAAAAGCCAAAGTGCTTATTTGTAATCCTATCTGCTGTAAAATGTCTCTTCCCCACAGATTGATGGGGATTTTTTCAACCACAAAAGGAGTAAAAACTCCTGTTTCACTTTTAAATATCTACCTCAAAGGCCTAGCACTAACTTCTGCTGCTATTGATCCTCCTACCCCAGATATGGTGTCTGCCTTAATCTTTGGCCACTGACTGGGCCAATTCACACCTCTAATAACTGTAAGATCTGCATCTGTGTCTACCAATCCTTCAAATGGTATTCCATTTATATAAATAGTAAACATAGGTTGGTCAGCTGTCACAGCTGCAGCAGTCCAATATATTCCTGGATTTTGTTCATTAGAGTTAGAATCTGGGCGACTATCACCAGATTGCTTATTAGGGGTGCATAACAATAAGCCTGATGCTATTACTTCTCCTGGTTGATAAATCACACATTTCTACCTGTGTTAGTGACTGGGATATTATCTATAAGTTCTTCAGTTTCCCACATCAGTGTATGGATGGACACTGTTTTGTAGGCACTCTCAGAAGGTGAAATGGTCAAGCATACTGTGCCTGGAGGCAAAGGATCCATAGGATCAACAGGAACAGATTTCACTTCTCTAGGGAGTATCTCAGTAGTCTCTACTGCACACAATTCTATTTTTCCTAATTTCAATCCCTTTCTTCCATCTGATTGCCTTTTGGCTGATTGGTCATGTCTTAAAATTCTCTGGATATAACCTGGGCTGCCATCATCCCCAACTTGAGGGGCTGAAGCTGGGCCCCGCCTCTCATTTCCCTGGGTCAATCTACATTCGGAGGCCCAGTGGAGACACTTGTGACATTTTGGACATGGAGTTTTAGGTCTTCTCTAACCCTGTCTTCTCACTCTATCTCCATATTTACACTGAGCTCTTAGATGTCCAATTTTTGCACATTGGAAACTTCGATGAATTTCTCTAGAAGTCCCTTGCCAGGAGGGACCCTGTCTTTCCATGTTCATCATAGTCCAGGTGTAAAAAGCATTTGTTCCCACTGTAGCATAGCGTCATATGATCTCCTCTTAAGGAGCATTTTTGTCTAATCCCCATATAATTCTTTTTGTCTAATCCCCATATATTTCTTTTGCAAATCTCATTGGCATTTTCCTTAGCCAGATGTTTGGTCATTATTTCTATAGCTGCATTTTTTCTAATAGTTCTTTTGACAGCAGTTTGCAAACATCCCACAAAATCCACAAAAGGTTCATTGGGACCTTGCTCTATTTTAGTGAAAGCCTCTCCCTGATCTTTGTGTCCAGGGAGGACACCCCAAGCTTTTATTGCAGCCTTAGCAATTTGCTCATATATTGTCATGGTATAATTAATCAGTTCAGAATTCTCTCTGTACTGACCTTCACCAGCTAAGTGCTCAAAAGTGAATTGTGTGTTAACTCCTATTTCCAAATTGCATCTGACTTGGATTTTACATAATTCATGCAACTCCGCAAACCATAACAAATTTTGTCCAGGTTCTAGACATGTCCTTGCTATGGATTTCCAATCATTCGGGGTTAGAACTTCATAAGACAAACTATCTAGTAACATTTTAACATAAGCTGATGTAGCCCCATAAAAGGTACAACCTTTTTTTCAAATCTTTAATTTTATTCAAATCTAAAAGTATATAGCTTCTCCTTTTTGACCTACAGAGTCAATCTCTTCAATCACAGGATATGCATGTATAAAATCACTTATATCCTGTCTATCTCTCTTAGCCTTAACCAATGCTTTTTCTAATCTTGTCATAGGCTTAGGCTGCTTCACAGGCAATTCTGTTTGTGTTTCTGGCTCTTGCTCTCCTCCTTCTTGCTTCACCCCTGAAGGGTTAATTGAGGGAGGAGCTGGGAAATGCTCCTGTTGCTCAGAATTGTACTTAACTTCATTGTTATCTGATTCATCCTTTTCACCTAGTTTATTTGACACCTCCCCATTTTGCTCCTTCTTCGCTTCCTTTAGAATAACAAATTTTAAAGCCATTTGGATTAAATTATAGGTATGAAGTGTATCTTTGGAAATTGAGTTTAGTTTGGAATTGTAGTGTTCACCTAATTGCTTTCCTACTAATTCCCATTCATCTAGATCCAATTCTTCTTCCAGAGAAAAACAAGGATATATGACCTGCACAGTTTTTAAAAGTTCAGTAATCTCCTCCAAAATGAGAATCAATCCTTAGTTTTTCATAACCTTGATGATGCTTTCTAAACATTTTCCTTGAACAGAGGGCGTTTGCTCCATTTCACTATAAGAGATTGCTGGTTTAGCCCTTAAAAAGTTAAGTTCCTTATTTGTCTATTCGAATGCTCACTTAATCTTTAACAAAGTTTCCTTGTTACTCATGGTTATTTCTGCATCAGAAAGTTTTTTCCATTGGAATTTGAATCAGAGGTTTTTCCACTGGAATCAGGATCATGTCTGTCCCTGTTCAGGCACCAAATTGCTATGGTCCGGTTTAGCTCCTCTGAAGGGCTCAGAATCAGTCCTTGTCAGGATAAGCAAAAGTCCTTGCCCCACGTTGGGTGCCAATATGTAATGTGCTGTTGTCTCCAGAGACTGCCGATCGCTCTCTAGTCTAGAGGAGAGACTTCTTCCTCCAGAGAGCTGCCTCAAGTCTGGCCCAGACAAGAAACTCTCTATCTGTTGGGTGTCATCCTCTTTTATCCTCCCATAGAATGGGTGTGGAATAACGCAAGGGCTTCTGGGAAAAATTACTTCAACCAATGAACTTGCTCCTCCCAAGCATGTAAGCTCCTCCCCAGGAGTTCACAAGTAAAACTCCCAGTAAAGGCTGGAACTAGAGAATTGTTAAGTACTGACTTAGCACTTAGTAAGAACCTAATATCTCATTTTCTTATTAGCACTTAGTAAGAACCTAACAGAACCCAACCATTCTGAAGAGCAATCTAGAATTATGCCCAAAAACTTATCAAAATGTGCATACCCTTTGATCCAGTAGTGCTACTACTGGGCTTATATCCCAAGGAAATACTAAAGAAGGGAAAGGGACCTGTATGTGCCAAAATGTTTGTGGCAGCCCTTTTCATAGTGGCTAGAAACTGGAAAATGAATGGATGTTCATCAATTGGAGAATGGTTGGGTAAATTATGGTATATGAATGTTATGGAATATTATTGTTCTATAAGAAATGACCAACAGGAGGGATACAGAGAGGCTTGGAGGGACTTACATCAACTGATGCTGAGTGAAACGAGCAGAACTAGGAAATCATTATACACTTCAACAATGATACTATATGAGGATGTATTCTGATGGAAGTGGATATCTTCAACATAGAGAAGAATCAATCCAATTCCAATTGATCAATGATGGACAGAATCAGCTACACCCAGAAAAGGAACACTGGGAAATGAGTGTAAACTGTGAGCATTTTTTTTTCTTCCCAGATTATTTTTACCTTCTGAATACAATTCTTCCTTTGCAACAACAACAACAACAAAATTTGGTTATTCACACACACACACACACACACATATATGTGTGTGTGTATATATATATATATATATACAATATATATAGATATATATTGTAACAAGCATATACTATAAGATATTTAATATGTATGGGAATGCCTGCCATTTAGGGGAGGAGGTGGAGGGAAGGAGGGGAAAAATTCGGAACAGAAAGGAGTACAAGAGATAATGTTGTAAAAAAAAATATCTATGCATATGCAATGTCAAAAAATGTTAAAATTATAAAATTAATTTAAAAAAGGTTCCTTTCTCCTCTTCTGCTCTTCAGTACCCATTAAGGTATTTACTTGCTCCTAGTTAAAAAATAATCTTTTTTGTTTGTATTGTCATGCTCAATTCTTAGCCCAATGCCTGGCACATTGTAAGGATTTCACACATTTTTCTGCATGCTAAAGCTGTAATATCATCTCTGCTATTTACTACTTATGTGACATTTATTTCAGGACATCAGTTCACTCATCTGTAAAATGAGGGCTTTGGACTAAATGACATTTTTTCAGGTCCCTTCCTAGTCTTGCTTCTATGAGTTTGTTTGTTTTTTTTTTCCCATCTTGAGCATGACAATTTTTAATATTACCATTTGCCTTATCAATGGCAGAAAAGGCTACATAGATTCTCATTAGACAGAACTGCTTTTGATTTAAAGGGCTATTTTCCCTCTGTCTGATGACTTTTATTAGTGTTTGGAGCACAAATATATTTGTTTGATGTCTAATGATGACACCATTGTATTACTTCCCCCATCGTGAGATGGGGACTAGAAGAGAGTGGTCTCCTGAGATCCTCTCGAAACACAGCCTCACCTCTCCAGGTGCTGCTCTAGTGAATATAATTTGAATACATAAAGCCTCCTGAAAAAGCAGAGCCTCTGGAGGGAACCTGTGCAGCTAAGGGTTTCATCTTGAAAGCAGCAAATAACTTTAATTAAACTTTCCAGTAGTGAAGGAACAATGAATTTCTTTTAAAAAGTACCACAAAAAGTTGAAACAGTATTTGGGGATGTTGTACAATTTAATATGTGAAGAGGAGATGAGAGGAAAGATGCTTACTTAATTCATATCTAAGAACTTTTTAGGGTATTCTTTTACAACTAATAATTACAATTAGTATTTTAACCCCCAATTAATAGTATTTTTTTCAATTACAATATAAAGATGCTTTTCAACATTCACTTTTATATGGTCCTGAGTTCCAATTTTTTGTGTCCCCCTCCTTTTTACCTTATCCTGAAAATAGCAAACAATATGATATAGATTATAGATGCACAATCATATTAATCATATTTCCGCATTAGTCATGTTATGAGATAAGAATCAGAACTAAAGTGAAAAACCACAACAAAGAAAAATAAAAACAAATCAGAAAGTTTTGATCAGTATGTTTTGATCTGCATTCAAACTCCATTCACTTCTAGATGTGGAAGGTTTCCATCATAAGTCTTTTGGAATTGTCTCGGGTCTCTGTATTAATGAGAAGAGCTAAGGCCATCATAGTTGATCACTGGACAATGTTGTGGTTACTATTTACAATGTCATCCTGATTCTCTTGTCACATCACTTAGCATTAGTTCATGGGAAGTCATTCCAGGTTTTTCTAAAATCTATCTGCTCATGGTTTCTTTTAGCACAATATATTCCATTACATTCATACACCACAGCATATTTAAACATCCCCCCAATTGATGGGAATTCTTTAATTTTCAATTATTTATCAACACAAAAATTTTTTGTGTTGTAAAGATTTCTGTGTATGTTTGTCCTTTTTTGTTTTTGTAATTACCTCTTTGAGATGTAGAATTAGGTGTGATATTACTGGATCAAAGGGTGTGGACAGTTTTATTTTTTAAATTTTATTAAATATTTTTATTTACAAAATATATGCATGGGTAATTTTTTAACACTGAACCTTGCAAAACTTTCTGTTCCAATTTTTTCCCTCCTTTCCTCTACCTCCAACCCCAAGATGGCAGGTACTCCAATACATGTAAAATATGTTAAAATATATGTTGAACCCAATATATGTATGCATAATTATACAATTATCTTTTTGAATGAGAAAAATCAGATCAAGAAGGAAAAACAAGCTGAGAAAGAAAACAAAATGCAAGAAAACAACAACAGAAAGAGTAAGGATGCTATGTTGTGGTCCATGCTCTATTCCCACGGTACTCTCTTTGGGTGAAAATGTTTCTCTTCATAACTAAACAAGTGATTCAACTAGTTTGAATCATGTCATTGTTGAAGAGAGCTAGGTCCATCAGAATTGATCATCATATAGTCTTGTTGCTGTGTATAATGATGTCCTGATTCTACTCATTTCACTTAGCATCAGTGCATGTAAGTCTCTCCAGGCCTCTCTGAAATCATCCTCTTGGTCATTTCTTACAGAACAAGAATATTCCATAACATTAGTTTAGGTAGTATTGTTATCTTTATTATATTTGCTTGACCTATCCAAAAGCACATGATACTTTCCCAGTTGTTTAGATCTGACTTTATTTGTGTGGAAAGTGTTTTGTAGTTTTGTTCATATAGTTCCCGACTTTCCCTTGGCAGATAGATTCCCAAATATTTTATAGTATCGATATTTTAAATGGAATTTCTCTTTGTATCTTTTGCTATTGCATTTTGTTAGTGATATAAAAATGCTAATGATTTATGTGGATTTATTTTGTATCCTGCAACTTTGCTAAAGTTGTGGATTATTTCTAATAGTTTCTAGTAGAATCTCTGGGATTCTCTAAGTATACCATCATATCATCGGCAAACAGTGATATTTTGGTTTCCTCATTACCTACTCTAATTCCTTTACTCTCTTTCATCTTCTCTTATTGCCCAAACTAGCATTTCTAATAGAATATTTAATATAAATGATGATAGTGGGCAAACTTGTTTCACCCTTAATCTTATTGGGAATGGTTTTAGTTTATTGCCATTACATATGGTGCTTGCTGATGATTTTAAATAGATGCTACTGACTATTTTAAGGAAAAGTCCATTTATTCCTATACTCTTTAATGTTTTTAATAGAAATGAGTGGTGGATTTTATCAAATGCTTTTTTCTGTATCTATTGAGATAATCATATGTTTTTTGTTAGTTTGGTTATTGATATAATTAATTATGTTAATAATCTTCCTAATATTGAACCAATTCTTCATTCCTAGTAGAAATCCTCCTTGCTCATGGTGTATTATTCTGGGGATGGTTTTCTGTAATCTCTTTGCTAATATTTTATTTAAGATTTTTGCATCAATATTCATTAGGGAGATTAGTCTACAATTTTCTTTCTCTGTTTTGTCCTACCCAGTTTAGGTATTAGTAACATTTCTGTGTCATAAAAGGAATTTGGTGTGAGTCCTTCATTCCATATTTTTTCAAATAGTTTATATAACATTGGGGCTAATTGTTCTTTAAATGTTTGGTAGAATTCACATGTAAATCCATGTGTTTCTAGGGAATTTTTCTTAGGGAATTGATTAATAGCCTTTTTTATCTCTTTTTTCTAAAATGGAACTATTGAAGTAATTCCTTTCTTCTTCTGTTAATCTGGGAAATCTGTATTTTTGCAGGTATTCCTCCATTTCACTTAGGTTATCAAAGTAACTCCTAATTATTATTCTAATTTCCTCTTCAGTTGTGGAAAGTTCTTCCTTTTCATTTTTGAGACTAACAATTTGATTTTTCTTTCCTTTTTCTAATCAAATTAACTTAAGGTTTATCTATTTTGTTGTTTTTTTTTCATAAAGCCAACTTTTAGGTTTATTTATTAACTCAATAGTTTTTGTTTGTTTGTTTGTTTGTTTTACTTTCAATTTTACAAATTGGGGTTGGAGCCAAGATAGCGGAAAAGATAGACGCGAGTTTCTAAGCTCTCTCTTACCCTCAATACCAACTATTTAATTCAGCTTCATAAATAGCGTTAGACTGGTAAAAACTACAAAGATTAGAAATACAACAACTTACCAGCCAAAGATAATGTGGAATTTCATCAGAAATAGTCTGTACTGAAGAGTGGGGGGAAAAGACCGGCATAGACAGTGATAGACTAAAGGCTAGCATATTGTGGCTATCAGGCTGGGGAGGCCTATGGGGTTAGAAAAGCTAATGAGACAGAGGACTCTGGCATAGGCTGATAGCTCCACTATGCTTGTATAACAGCAGATTAGCAGAGAAATCAAGCTACTTAAAAAAAAAAAAAAAAAAAAAAAAAAAAAAAACACCAGAAACTGCCTATACCAACCCCAAACCAGGTGTGACACAGCACAGATTGAAGCACGGCTGTGCAGCTGCCTTCTGCTGTCTCAGGCTTTTCCTTGGAGCATTTAAGAATCTGCAAAGAAGTGGGACACAGCCTGGGAAGCCTCTAATCTCACAGTGGGGCCTTAGCCTGTGGCAATGAAACTTCCACAGCAGCAAAACTTCCACAGCAGTGACCGTGCTTCCTGGGGCAGAGACACTTCCAGTCTGTGTGTGGGGGCTATTCCATAGTCAGCTACTAATATCCAAGGCCCCACAGGGGGCTTTGGCCTGGGGTTATGATGCTTTCACTGTTCAGCCTCTAGCCTCAGGGCAATTGTTAGGCTACACATTGGGGGTTCTTCACAGCCCAGCCATGCTAACTAGCTCTGAATCACTTCCAGTGGGGGGGGGGAACTCTCTCCCAGAATATCCTTGTACCTTTGCAGCTCATTCACAAGACAGCAGCCTCCCATAATATCCCTGTTCTGCAGAGGAAGCTGGTAACCTCCTTATCTTAAGGCAGACCCTACAGGTTTTTAAAAATGAGTAAAAAATTGAAGAGAATGATTGACAGCTTCTATACAGAAAAAGAGCAGGTTTCCAACCCTGAGGAGGCTAACAACAGACAGTCTCCAGATAAAACCCTGAAGGGGAATGTTACCTGGCCCCATCAAATAACTCTCTCCTAGAAGAGAATATTAAGAGAGTTAGAAGATAAATGGGCAAAGGAAAGAAAAACTATGCAAGAAAGTAACAACGTCCTGAAAATTGAATTGGAAAAGATAAAGAATTCACAGGAAGTGCAGGGAAACAAAATTTGTGAATTGGAAAAGTTAAAAAATCAAAGGAAAGTAGGATCTATGAATTGGAAAAGATAAAGAATTCCCAAGAAAGTAGAATTTGTAAATTGGAAAAAGAAAATAATTCACTAAAAATTCCATAGAGCAAAATAACTCATTTAAAAACTCAATTGGATAAATACAAAAAGAAGTAAAAAAAAAAGCAAATGAAGAAAATAACTCATTAAAAATCAGGACTGAACAAATAGAAATGAATGATTTCATTGAGACACCAAGAATCAGTCAAGCAAAACCAATAAAATGAAAACCTGGAGAATAACGTCAATTATTTACTGGGAAAATAGACAGACTTGCTAAATAGATCTAGGAGAGATAATCTGAGTATCACTGGACTTCCCGAAAACTATGACCAAAAAAAAGAGGTTAGATTCTATTTTACAGAAAATCATCAAAGAGAACTGTCCAGAGGGAATAGAACCAAATGGTAAAATAGGCAAGGAAAGAATTCATCAAACACCTTCTGAAAAAGACCCAAAAAACAAAAACAAAAACAAAAACAAAAACAAAAACAAAAACAAAAACAAAAACAAAACAAAACAAAACAAAACAAAACAAACAAAAAAAAAAACAACCAAAACAAACAAACAAACAAACAAACAAAAAACTCCATGGAATATTGTGGCCAAGCTGCAGAACGATCAGACTAAGGAAAAAATATTGCAAGAAGCCAGGAAAAAACAATTCAAATATCAAGGTGACACAATAAGGGTCACTCAAGATCTGGCTGCATCCACATTAAAGGATGCAAGGGCCTGGATTCTGTTATTCCGAAAGGCAAAACAACTTGGAATGCAGACAAGAATAAACTATTCAGCTACGTTTAGCATTTTCTTCCATGGAAGAAGATGGACATTTAATGAAACAGATGAATTCTATTTGTTTAAAAAAAAAAAAAAAAACAGATCTAAATTAAATTAAAAAATTTGATCTCAAACCACAAGACTCAAGATAGAAGCAGAAAAAGGTAAAAGGAACTCTTGAGAACTATATTTCTGTTGTGGATATACAGAATGTCCACATGTATAATTTGATTTTACTGATATAACATAAAAAAGGGAAGTAGAAATGGAAATGGGATAGTGTCAGAAAATGGGAAAAAGGGAGATAAAAAGAGGAAAATTACATCCCAGGAAGAGGCAAAGAAAATTTATCATATCTGAGGGAATTTAGAGAGGGGGAGGAACATTGTGTGAACCTTACTCTCATCAGAATTGACATACTTGTTTTTCATAGAATTCTCTCCTACCTCATTAATAGGGGGGAGAGGAAAAGGAAAAAGGAAAGGGGTAATAAGGGAAGGGTATAAGAAAAGGGAAGGGATTTAAAAAGAGGGGGGAGGGATACTAAAAAGAGAGGGCTGCATGACACAAGTGGGGCCCATAGGTTTATACTGGGAAAGGAGATCGGGGGGACAAGGGGAAAAAAACATAATTTGGGGAAAATATGAGGGCAGGAAATACAGAATTAGTCATTTTAACTGTAAATGTGAATGGGATGAACTCTACCATTAAGCAGAGGTGGATAGCAGACTGGATCAATAACCAGAACCCTAAAATATTTTGCTTACAGGAAACACATTTAAAGCAAGGAAATACTTACAGAGTAAAGGTAAAAGGCTGGAGCAGAACCTACTCTGCTTCAAGTGAAGTAAAAAAAAAAAGCAGGGGTAGCCATCCTTATCTCAGATCAAGCAAAATCAAAAATTGATCTAATCAAGAGATAAAGAAGGAAACTATATCTTGCTAAAGGGTAGCATAGACAATGAAGACACATCAATACTAAACATATATGTACCAAGTGGTAGCATATAACCTCCTAAAGGAGAAGTTAAGAGAGTTGCAAGAAGAAATAGACAGCAAAACTATAATAGTTGGAGATCTCAGTCTTGCACTCTCAAAATTAGATAAATCAAACCACAAAACAAATAAGAAAGAAATTAAGGAGGTAATATAATATTAGAAAAATTAGGTATGATAGATCTTTGGAGAAAACTGAATGGTGACAGAAAGGAGTATACGTTCTTCTCAGCAGTTCATGGAACCTATACAAAAATTGACCATATATTAGGATATAAAGATCTCAAAATTAAATACAGGAAGGTAGAAATACTAAATGCTTTCTTGTCAGATTATGATGCAATAAAAACTATATTCTACAAGAAGTTAGGGGTAAATAGACAAAAAGTAATTGGAAACTAAATAATCTCATCTTAAAGGATGATTGGATGAAACAGCAAATTATAGAAATAATAATTTCACTCAAGATAATGACAACGATGAGAAATCATACCAAAATTTGTGGGATGCAGCTAAAATGGTAATAAGGGGAAATTTTATATCTTTAGAGGCTTACTTGAAGAAAATGAGAATGGAAAGATCAATGAATTGGGCTTAAAACTTAAAAAGCTAGAAAAAGCCCAAATTAAACCCCCCAACCAAATACTAAACTTGAAATTCTAAAATTCAAAGGTGAAATTAAGAATATTGAAAGTAAAAAAAAATTGAATTAATAAATAAAACTAATAGTTGGTTTTATGAAAAAAAAAAACAATAAAGCAGATAATCATTTGGCAAATCTGATCAGAAAAAGGAAAGAGGAAAATCAAATTGTTAGTCTTAAAAATGAAAAGGGGGAACTTTCCAACAAGGAAGAATAAATTAGAGCAATAATGAGGAGTAACATTGCCTAACTTTATGCCAATAAATTTGATAACATAAATGAAATGGATGACTACCTCCAAAAATATAGGCTTCCCAGATTAACAGAGGAGGAGGTAAATTGCTTAAATAGTCCCATTTCAGAAAAAGAAATAGAACAAGCTATTAATCAACTCTCTAAGAAAAAACCCCGGACCACATGGATTTATATGTGAATTCTAGCAAACATTTAAAGAAGAATTAGCCCCAATGTCATGTAAACTATTTGAAAAAAATAGGAAATGAAGGAGTCTTACCAAACTCCTTTTATGATACATACATGGTACAGATACCTAAACCAGGTAGGTTGAAAACTGAGAAAGAAAACTATAGACCAATCTCCTTAATGAATATTGATGCTAAAATCTTAAATAAGATATCAACAAAAAGACTACAGAAAATAATCCCCAGGATAATACATTATAATCAAGTAGGATTTATATCATGAATGCAGGGCTGATTTAATATTAGGAAAACTATTAGTATTATTGACCATATTAATAGTCAAATTAACAAAAAACATATGATCATCTCAATAGATGCAGAAAAAGCATTTGATAAAATCCAACATCCATTCCTATTAAAAACACTTGAGAATATAGGAATAAATGGACTTTTCCTTAAGATAATCAGTAGCATCTATTTAAAATCATCAATAAGCATCATATGTAATGGAGAAAGATTGCAACCATTCCCATTAAGATCAGGGGTGAAACAAGGTTGTCCACTATCACCATTACTATTCAGTATTGTATTAGAAATGCTAGCTTTGGCAATAAGAGTGGAGAAAGGGATTAAAGGAGTTAGAGTAGGTAATGAGGAAACTAAATTATCACTCTTTGTGGATGATATGATGGTATACATAGAGAACCCCAAAGATTAAACTAAAAAGGTATTAGAAATAATCCACACCTTTAGCAAAGTTGCAGGATACAAAATAAATCCACATAAATCATCAGCATTCTTATATGTCACTAACAAAGTCCAACAGTTAGAGTTACAGAGAGAAATTCTATTTAAGGTATAGTATAAAATATTTAGGAATCAACCTGCCAAGGGAAAATGAGAAACTATATGAGCAAAACTACAAAACACTTTCCACGCAAATTAAGTCCGATCTAACCAATAGGAAAAATATTACATGCTCTTAAATAGGGTGAACAAATATAATAAAGATGACAATACTATCCAAACTAATTTATTTATTTAACACTATACCAATCAGACTCCCAAAAAACTATTTTAATGACCTAGAAAAAATAACAATAAAGTTGATATGAAAAAACAAAAGGTCAAGGATTTCAAGGAAATTAATGAAAAAAAAAATCAAAGGAAGGTGGCCTAGCTGTACCAGATCTAACATTATATTATAAAGCAGTGGTTACCAAAACCATTTGGTATTGGCTAAGAAATAGACTAGTTGATCAGTGGAATAGGTTAGGTCCAAAGGACAAAATAATTAATAACTCTAATAACCTAGTGTTTGACAAACCTAAGGACCACAGCTTTTGGGATAAGAACTCAATGTTTGACAAAAATTGCTGTGAAAATTGGAAATTAATATGGCAGAAACTAGGCATTGATCCACACTTAACACCGTACACCAAGGTCAGGTCAAAATGGGTTCATGACCTAGGAATAAAGAATGAGATTATAAATAAATTAGAGGAACATAAGATAGTTTACTTCTCAGACCTGTGGAAGAGGAATGAATTCATGACCAAAGAAGAACTAGAGATCATTATTGATCACAAAATAGAAAGCTTTGATTATATCAAATTGAAAAGGTTTTGTACAAACAAAAACAATGCAGATAAGATTAGAAGGGAAACAATAAACTGGGAAAACATTTTTACAGTAAAAGGTTCAGATAAAGGCCTCATTTCCAAAATATATAGAGAATTGACTCTAATATATAAGCAATCAAGCCAATCTCCAAATGACAAATGGTCAAAGAATATGAACAAATAATTCTTGGATAAAGAAATTGAAACTATTTCTAGTCATATGAAAAGATGCTCCAAATCATTAATAATTAGAGAAATGCAAATTAAGACAACTCTGAGATACCACTACACACCTGTCAGATTGGCTAGAATGACAAGAAAAGGTAATGCAGAATGTTGGAGGGGATGTGGGAAAACAGGGACACTGATAGATTGTTGGTGGAACTGGGAATACATTGAGCCATTCTGGAGAGCAATTTTGAACTATGCTCAAAAAGTTATCAAACTATGCATACCTTTTGATCCAGCAGCATTGCTACTGGGTTTGTATCCCTAAGAGATCTTAAAGAAGGGAAAGGGACCTGTATGTGTAAGAATGTTTGTGGCAGCCCTCTTTGTCGTAGCCAGAAACTGGAAATTTTGTGGATGCCCATCAATTGGAGATTAGCTGAATAAATTGTGGTATATGAATATTATTGTTCTGTAAGAATAACCAACAGGATGAATTCAGAAAGGCCTGGAGAGACTTACATGAACTGATGCTGAGTGAAATAAGCAGGACCAAGAGATCATTATATACTTCAACAACAATACTGTATGATGACCAATTCTGATGAACATGGCCCTCTCCAACAATGAAATGAACCAAATCAGTTTCAATAGAGCAGTAATGAACTGAACCAGCTACACTCAGCAAAAGAACTCTGGGAGATGACTATGAACCACTACATAGAATTTCCAATCCCTCTAATTTTGTCCGCCGGCATTTTTAATTTCCTTCACAGGCTAAATGTACTCTATTTTCAAAGTGTGATTCTTTTGGTTTAGCAAAACAACTGTTTGTTCATGTATACATATATTGTATTTAATTTATACTCTAACATATTTAACATTTATTGGTCAACTTTCCATCTGGGGGGGGGGAGGAGGAGAAAAATTGGAACAAATGGTTTGGCAATTGTCAAAGTTGTAAAATCACTCATGATAATATCTGGTAAATAAAAATTATTAATAAAAAAATGAAATAAAACAGTCAGGATCATATATTTAAAACCGTTAGTAAGCATCATATGTAATGGGGATAAACTGAAACTTTTCCCAGTAAGATCAGAAGTGAAACAAGGTTGCCCACTATCACCATTACTATTCAATATTGTATTAGAAATGCTAGCCTCAACAATAAGAGGGATAAAGAGATTAAAGGAATTAGAGATTAAAAGATTAAAGAGATTAAAGGAATTAGAATAAGTAATGAGGAAGCTATCACTCTTTGAAGATGATATGATGGTGTACTTAGAGAACCCAGAGATTCTAATAAAAAGTTATTAGAAATAATTCACAACTTTAGCAAAGTTGCTGGATAGAAAATAAATCCATATAAATCCTCAGCATTTTTATACATCAACAAAATCCAACAGCAAGAAATACAAAGAGAAAATCCATTCAAAACAACTGTCAAGAATATAAAATATTTGGGAACCCATCTACCAAAGAAAAGTCAGGAATTATATGAGCAAAATTACAAAACACTTGCCACAAAATAAAGTCAGGTTTAAATAATTGGAAAGACATTAAATGCTCTTGGATAGGCCAAACAAATATAATAAAGATGACAATACTTCCTAAACTAATCTATTTATTTAGTGCTATACCAATCAGACTACCAATAAACTATTTTAATGACCTAGAAAAAATAACAACAAAATTCATATGGAAGAACAAAAGGTCGAGAATTTCAAGGGAATTAATAAAAAAAAAATCAAATGAAGGTGACCTAGTTGTACCTGATCTAAGACTATATTATAAAGCAGCAGTCACCAAAACCATTTGGTATTGGCTAAGAAATAGACTACTTGATCAGTGGGATAGATTTTGTCACAGGACAAAATAGTGTACAACTCTAGCAACTATAAGTTTAATAAACCCAAAGATACCAACTTTTGGGATAAGAATTCATTATTTGAAAAAAAAAACTGTTGTGAAAATTGGAAATTAGTATGGTAGAAATTAGATATGGACCCATACTTAACAACATATACCAAAATAAGATCAAAATGGGTCCATGATTTAGGCATAAAGAATGAGGTCATAAATAGATTAGAGGAACATAGGATAGTTTACCTCTCAGACTTGTGGAGGAGGAAGGAATTTGTGACCAAAGGAGAACTAGAGATCATTATTGATCGCAAAATAGAAAATTTTGATTACATAAAATTAAAGAGCTTTTATACAAACAAAACTAGTGCAAACAAGATTAGAAGGGAAGCAAAACATTTGGGAAAATATTTTTACAGTTAAAGGTTCTGATAAAGGCCTCATTTCTAAAATATATAGAGAACTGACAATAACTTATAAGAAATCAAACCATTCTCCAATTAATAAATGGTCAAAGGATATGAACAGACAATTTTCAGATGATGAAATTGAAACTATTTCCATTCATATGAAAGTGTTCCAAATCACTATTGATCAGAGAAATGCAAATTAAGACAACTCTGAAATACCACTACACACCTGTCAGATTGGCTAAGATGACAGGAGAAAATAATGATGAATGTTTTAGGGGGATGTGGGAAAACTGGGACACTGATGCATTGTTGGTGGAGTTGTAAAAGAATCCAACCATTCTAGACAGTAATTTGGAACTATGCTCTAAAAATTATCAAACTGTGCATAGTCTTTGATCCAGCAGTGCTACTACTGGGCTTATATCCCAAAGAAATACTAAAGAAGGAAAGGGACCTGTATGTGCCAAAATATTTGTGGCAGCCCTTTTTGTAGTGGCTAGAAACTGGAAAATGAATGGATGCCCATCAATTGGAGAATGATTGGGTAAATTATGGTTTATGAATGTTATGGAATATTATTGCTCCATAAGAAATGACCAGCAGGATGAATACAGAGAGGCTTGGAGAGACTTACATGAACTGATGCTGAGTGAAATGAGAAGAACCAGGGTATCATTATACCCTTCAACAACAATACTATATGAAGATGTATTCTGATTGAAGTGGATATCTTCAACATAGAGAAGATCTAATTCAGTTCCAGTTGATCAATGATGGACAGAATCAGCTACACCAGAGAAAGAACACTGGGAATTGAGTATAAACTGTTTGCACTACTGTCTTTCTACCCAGGTTACTTTTACCTTCTGAATCCAATTTTTATCATGTAACAAGAAATTCAATTTTACACACATATATTGTATCTAGGATATACTGTAACACATTTAACATGTAGGGGATTGCCTGTCATCTAGGGGAAGGGGTAGAGGGAGGGAGGGGAAAATTCAGAAAAGAAGTGAGTACAGTAGATAATATTATAAAAAAAATTACCCATGCATATGTACTGTCAAAAAATTATAATTATAAAATTAATTTTAAAAATTTAAAAATCTCCTTTTATTTTTAGAAATTCAAGTTTGTTATTTGATCAGGGGGTTTTAAATTGTTCTAGATTTTTCCATTTCAAGCCCAATTCATTGATCTTCTACTTCTCTATTTTATGCAAGTAAGCATATAGAGATATAATATTTCCCCTTATTAGGGCTTTAGCTGCATCCCACAAATTTTGGTATGTTGTCTCATTATTGTCATTCTCTTGGATTAAATTATTAATTATGTCTATGATTTGCTGTTTTATTCATTCCTTTGGATGAGATTATTTAGTTTCCAATTACTTTTTGGTCTATTTTCACCTGGTCTTATACTGCATGTGTTTTTTATTGCATCATTATCTAAAAGAAATGCATTTACTATTTCTGCCTTTCTGCATTTGATTTGGAGGTTTTAATGCCATAACACATGGTTAATTTTTGTATAAGTTCCATGAACCAACGAGAAAAAAATAAACTCTTCTCTGTCTCCATTCAATTTAATACCTAACTTTTCTAACATTGTTTACCTATTTAAATTCTTTCTTATTTATTTTGTGGTTTGATATATCTAGTTCTGAGAGAGCAAGGTTAAAATCCCCCACTAGTATAGTTTTACATTACTTCATTATTAGGGTACCCTTTAGTAAGATATAGTTTCCTTGCTTATCTCTTTTAATTAGATCTATCTTTGCTTTTACTTGATCTGAGATCAAGATTGCTACTCCTGCTTTTTTTCTTCACCTGAAACATAATATATTGTACTACAGTCTTTTACCTTCACTCTGTATGTATCACTGTGCTTTAAATATGTTTATTGTAAAAAAAACAAAAACAAAAATAACATATTGTAGGATTCTGGGTTTTAATCCATTTTGCTATCACCTTCCAATTTAGGGGAGAGTTCATCCCATTCACAATTAAAATAACTAATTCTGTATATTGTAAATAACTATTATGTTTGTAATTCCAAATCATGTCTCTTCTGATTTCAGGCTTTTCTTTTTCTATCATGCTGCCTCTCTTTAAAACACATAAAGAATTGTTGCATACATGTTTAATCTATATTGAATTGCTTGCTGTCTTGGGAAGGGGACTGGGGAGAAGAAAGGGAGAAAAATGTGGAACACAAAGGTTTGCAATGGTAAATGTTGAAAACTACCTTTGCCTGTATTTGGAAAAAATTTAAAAATGATAAAATGCATGACAAATTTTTAAAAAAGATTATTGCACATTATTACAATTGAAGTCCTTAGTATTCATATAGGTCAGCCAAATCATTTTTCAGATGAAAAAAATTGAGACTCTGAAAGGGGTATGGTGTGTATGTATGTGTGTGTGTGTGTGTGTGTGTGTGTGTATCTGTGTGTCTGTGTGTGTGTGTGCCTTGTGCAAAGCTTCATAATGAGTACTTTATCTTCTCATACTACTATGCATTTAACTACTTTATACTGACTTGTCCTATACATATACATATACATAAAGATTCATATACATATATATACACAGACACATATTATGTACACATACACACATATATATGTATATATATATATATATATATATACATATATGTATATATATATATATATATATATATATATATATACACACACACACATACACACACTTCTCTCTGTATAGATATTTTGTAAAAAGGAATTGTTTCATTTCCTTTGCATTTGTTTCCTTATCTCCTAGCACAGAGCCTAGTACATTATAGGTACTTAGTAAATATTTTTTATTTGATTTATGATAACTATAGGGCCAGGGCAGGGACCCAGATCTCCAACTTTAGTTCAATGATGCTTTTGTAACATTTGGACAAAAATAAAAGATCATAAATACAGCACAGACACCACCTCTATGTAAGATTTTTTTTCATTTTTCATTTTTATCAAATTATGTACCAATGTGTAGTTTTGGAAAAGAGGCAAAAATATGAGTTACCTCAGTGCTTGGAACTTAGTAACACAATGTTTTACCTATCTGTTTATGATTTTAAGGAAGATTAGTTTCTTTGAACAGTGTCAAAAATTCAGTTTCTAAAGTGGAAAATTAGTCCTTTAGCATGTGTTTTCCAAATCTTGGACATCTGTTTGGACAACTGCTCTCTCTTCTCTCCTTCCCTCTTTTCCCCACCTATTTTTCTCCCTCCTCTCTTCACCTGTTTTTTTTTTCTTTTCCTATCAATAGATCAACATTTAGCAATATGGATTTGGCATTAACAATGTCTCTATTCATGAGTGCTTTCAAGACTAATTCATTCTTTTGTTCCATTATGTGCAGGAGAAAAATTGTCTCTTTTACTATAGGATCCTCAACTAGAGAAGGGAGGGACATTAGTAATCATTTCAGAACTTGAAAGGTGAAGTGACTTACCCAAATACCAAAAATATGATTTAATGCTAGATCCTCTGATTCCACTTAAATAAGACCAAATAAGTTGGTGTTACTCATAAGCTCTTATTGCTGCTCTTGCTTAACCTTTGTTCTTGAAGAGGATCAATGACATCATGAGCAATGACTTGCTTATAACAATACAAGAAGAGAAGCAAGAAAATTAGAAGATGGCTGCATCAGTACAAGAGAAAGAAAAGGGAAACATGTCACAGAATAATACAAGTCTCCATCATGACATGCACTGAGTGACCTCATGCTTCAAGTTTTTCATCACTTTTGTAGACCAACATGAAATGGAATGATGGCTTATGAATAATCATTAGTTTCCATCTTAATGTGCAAATATCTCATAATCTAGTCCAGTTCAGAGTATTTTGGTCTATATAATGGAATATAATTACCTAGTACAGGGCTCCCCAAACTTTTTTTTTTCCATTAATGATCTCTTTTTTTTTCTGATAATTTTTTATGTTAGTCCATATACATAAGTACATAACAGGTATACAATCAAACATTTATTTAAAATAAATCTTAATTTTGTGACCACCACATTCAATTATGAAACCCCACATGTGGTTGCAAACCACAGTTCAAGAAGCTGAGGTATAGCACATCTTTGATTGGAAGGATATGAATTTCTAATGCAGCTTCTTAATTGATGTGGCCTTCCTGAAACCAAGTTTGACCTGTACTTGAAACCTTGGAATAAATTTTCTCAGTCTGAGTTTCTTGCTGATTTCCAAAGGAAGCTGGACTTGTGACAAATTGATGAGTAATTTGGGCACAAATTGGTTTTGTTTTGTTTGCTTTTTTTTTTCTACTCAGCTAAAAGTACTGTCTATTTAGTATTTCTTTTTCTATTTGCAAATATGTTCATCTTTTTATAAGCAAATGTGTATTCTAATAATTATTAATATTTTCACATTACATTACAGTCCTAAAATTTATAGCATATGAGAAATACTTGAAAAAATTAAAAATACTTATCCAGAAGCAGAGAAAATAGAAAATTTACTTTCTTCAAGAATTTGAAGGTCTTATATATATATATTTCAATTCAACATCAGCAAGAACTTTCTAACAATTAGAAATGCCCAAATAGATGCTGGATGTTCAGTAAATGAACAAATGTAAGTGAATTTACAGGCCCGAAAACCTAGATTGGTAAAAAAAAAAAAAAAAAAAAAAAAAAAGGTTTATTGTAGGATTTGGAAGTAAGGTTAAAGTCTGGTTAGTAAAAGGTATTAGATAGAAGAAGAAATACACCAAAAGTGGTGGACAGAAAGTCTGTGATACAAAGCATGGTGCTTGCATGTTTTGACTCTCTGCCAAGAGATGATTCCAGGTTGGCTCTTTTATTTGCTTGAAGGAGCCTGTGGGTGGAGTTCCAGGTTGATTTCTTGAGGGCCACAACCCACCAGGTGGGGGTTGGGAAACCTGAGCAGATCATTAGAATGGGACCTGGGTCTCCCCTTGGAATACAAAAGGATGGTTTTGACCAGCTCTTGTAAATCAAAGGTCAGTCCCAAAGGGGCTTGGAGATCAGAAAAGGAATCTTAAAGGGGCAACCACCCATATCAAATTAGAGAATGGCTAAATAAATTATGGTATATGAATGTTACAAAATATTATTGTTCTGTAAGAAATGACCAGCAGGATGATTTCAGAAAGGCCTGGAGAGACTTATATGAACTGATGCTAAACGAAATGAGCAGAACCAGAAGACCATTATACACTTCACCAACGATATTATATGATGATCAATCCTGATGGTTGTGGCTCTCTTCCACAATGAGATGAACCAAATCAGTTCCAATTATTCAGTAATGAAGAGAACCAGCTACATCTAGTGAAAGAAGTATGGGAAATTAGTGTGGACCACAATATAGAATTTCCATTCCTTCTGTTATTGTCCACTTGCATTTTTGTTTTCCTTCTCAGGTTATTTTCACTTTATTTATAAATATGATTTTTCTTGTGCAGCAAGATAACTGTATACATATGTATACATATATTGTATTTAATATATAATTTAACATATTTAACATATTGGAGTATCTGCCATCTAGGGGAGAGAGTAGGGAAAAGGAGGGGAAAAGTTGGAATAGAGAGTTTTGCAAGGGTCAATGCTGGAAAATTACCCATGAATATGTCTTGTAAATAAAAAGATATAATAATAAAAAATGTGAAAAATACTGTTGTAATTTACATGAACATTGATGAAAGAAATACTTGTATGTTGTTTTCTTGTTTATTTATTTTAATTCCATTTGAGCAGTAAATTTAAAAGATTACATGAAATTTTTGGTTTGCTCTTTTCCCCCTTTTTCCAGTCTGGAGAATCCCTCTTTTAAGCTATTACATGCTTTGGTTTATCATTCTTGGCATATGGTATTAATCTACTTCTGGCAGATAATTAATTACCGTTATATTACTTGCAAAGTCATAGAATCTTCTCAAGGGGGAAACTACTGCACTTAAGAAACTGATGTTTACTTATGTAGCTGGACCCTTTGGAGTCATTTACATTTTTTCTCTTATGATGATTAAAGACTGATACAAGTAGATTTTTTTTAAATGTTAAGTAGTACAAAATATTTTTAGAGTTTGAATTTATAGTTGCAAATATGAATAAAAGATTAGGTATCATAAGAAAGTTAATTCTTACTGAGTATTGGCTAAAGTCTTAATCCACATTCATGGATTAAATCACCATGAGCCTCATTACATGAATTTTAGTGCTGACTCCCTTCATTAGATCATGAACTCAATAAAGAGGAGACTGAATTTAAATTTAAATCAGGGCAACTAAGTGAGATAGAGACATTTGGAGCCTATCTCACAATCTCAGTTATAATGCTGGGTGAAATCATCTTGACTCTAATGATCAATTCCTCTGTACTTTTGTCGTTGGCTTCTTGACTTTAAATCTCTAGCATGCACAACCAATTTCCTCATTCTCAGCCCTTTTGGTCTCGTGATTTGCAAATTATTAGATATCAAATATTTTTGGCTTTTCAGTTTCTCACTTGCTTTCTCCCCAGCAGCTAGGACCTTGCTCCATTGGCCAGTTTTGTCTAGGATTGTCATCTCCCACCAAATATGCATAAATCTGTCTAATCACTGGCCAGTATGTACCCAGCCTCCAAAGGAGGTAAAAGAAAATCATAGTATTCAGAGCAATAAATAAACTTGGGGAAACTGAGTTTGAATATAGTGCACAGATGGAAGGAACATATTTCTTCCCTATGATGGCTGCCTGTCACAACTGCCTAGCATGTTGTAATGTGCCTAATATTTCCTCACTCAAATACCATCCCCATAGTCATAATGCTCCTTTTCTGAAGCCCAAAGGTCTGGCATCTCATCATTATATGTAACATTCCTCTACCCTTATTGCTTTTTTAGGGGTTATACTGCAAGGATGTGGATCCTAAAGAATATAGGTTGACCCATCTCCCAAAACACCTGCACTTGAAGTGAATCATTTGTGCTACACAATGTTCTTCATGAATGAACACCGTACCCTGTTATCTCCAAAAAACTCAATTTATTCAGAAGTGCAAAATACTTCTAAAGAATATGTGAATGACAAGTGCTGGAATTCAATAAGAAGAAAAAGGTTGTGACTGACCTTAGGGAGCTCACAATCTAATGGGCAAACTAATTAGCAAACAATAATGTTCATACAAGTAGAATAAAGGATAAGTAGGAAATAATGGAGAGGAAGTCTACTAGAATTAACTGGAGTTAGGAAAGATTTCCTGAAGAAGAGAAAATTGTATTTGCCACTTAAAGAAACCAGCAGAGATGAAGAGGAAAGCAGCTTCATCATGGGGAACAGAGAAATATCCAAACAGGAAAATTCCAAGTTATGGATATTTGGATAATCAGATCCCTCTATAATGTAAGTACAAAGATCTAAAACTAGGTATTTAATAAACATTATTAATAATAACTTTAATTGATTAATATTCCTTTAAGTTGATGGCATATCAAAAAATTTTATAAGTCCAAAACTGAGGGGCCATAACTGAGCTACAGAGATGAGAAGCTGTAGGTGTTCCCAATTCTTTATGCAAGCATAGTGTTTGGAATGATTTCAATCCTAGAAAACTTAGTTCAAAATGTGAACATCTATTCCTTTGGCTCATTAAACTTCCACTCTAATTTTGGGGTATGGAGTGATTTTACTTAGAATCTGACCTAGGGCACATGTTGAAGCTTTTCCTCAAAAGGAGTAAATAAATTTACATTAAATATATATAAATCAGGTATAGGAAAAGTAATTTAGTCATACACCCAAAATGGTAAATGTTTTTTTTTTATTTTGTTTTTTATTAATTTTTATAATTATAACATTTTCTTTGACAGTATATCTGCATAGGTAAATTTTTTTTACAACATTATCCCTTGTACTCCCTTCTGTTCCTAGTTTTTCCCCTCCTTCCCTCTACCCTCTCCCCTAGATGGCAGGCATTCCCATACATATTAAATATCTTATAGTATATCCTAGGTAAAATATATATGTGCAGAACCACATTTTGTTGTTGTTGTTGTTACAAAGGAAGGATTGTATTTGCAAGGTAAAAATAATCTGGGAAGAGAAACAAAACAAAACAAAACAAACCCCCCCCCAAAAAAAAAACCCAACAATGCTCTCAGTTTACACTCATTTCCCAGTGTTCCTTTTTTGGGTGTAGCTGATTCTGTCCATCATTGATCAATTGGAATTGGATCAGCTCTTCTCTATGTTGAAGATATCCACTTCCATCAGAATACATCCTCATACACTATCATTGTTGAAGTGTATAATGATCTTCTGGTTCTGCTCGTTTCACTTAGCATCAGTTGATGTAAGTCTCTCCAAGCCTCTCTGTATTACTCCAGTAGGTCATTTCTTACTGAACAATAATATTCCATAACATTCATATGACATAATTTACCCAACCATTCTCCAATTGATGGGCATGCATTCATCTTCCAGTTTCTAGCCACTACAAAAAGGGCTTTCACAAACATTTTGGCACATACGGGTCCCTTTCCCTTCTTTAGTATTTCTTTGGGATATAAGCCCAGTAGTAGCACTGCTGGGTCAAAGGGTATGCACATTTTGATAAGTTTTGGGGCATAATTCCAGATTGCTCTCCAGAATGATTGGATTCTTTCACAACTCCACCAACAATGCATCAGTGTCCCAGTTTTCCCACAGCCACTCCAACATTCATCGTTATTAGTTCCTGTCATCTTACTCAATTTAACAGGTGTGTAATGATATCTCAGTTGTCTTAATTTGCATTTCTCTGATCAATAGTGATTTGGAACACTCTTTCATATGAGTGGAAATAGTTTTAATTTCATTGTCTGAAAATTGTGAGTTCATATCCTTTGACCATTTCTCAATTGGAGAATGGCTTGATTTCTTATAAATTAAAGTCAATTCTCTGTATATTTTGGAGATGAGGCCTTTAATCAGAACCTTTAACTATAAAAATGTTTTCCCAATTTGTTACTTTCCTTCTAATCTTGTTTGCATTAGTTTTGTTTGTGCAGAAACTTTTAAATTTGGTGTAATCAAAATTTTCTATTTTGTAATCAATAATGGTCTCTAGTTCTCTCTTGGACACAAACTCCTTCCTCCTCCACAAGTTTGAGAGGTAAACCATCCCATGTTCCTCCAATTTATTTATGATTTCTTCTTTATGCCTAAATCTTGGACTCATTTTGATCTTATCTTAGTATGTGCTGTTAAATGTGGGTCCATGTCTACTTTCTGCCATACTGATTTCCAGTTTTCCCAGCAGTTTTTGTCAAATAATGAATTCTTATCTCGAAATTTGGGATCTTTGGGTTTACCAAATACTAGATTGCTATTTTTATTCACTATCTTGCCCTGTGAACCTAACCTATGCCACTGATCAACCAGTCTATTTCTTAGCCAATACCAAATGGTTTTGGTGACTGTTGCTTTATAATACAGTTCTAAAATAGGTACAGCTAGACCACCTTCACTTAATTTGTTTTTCATTACTTCCCTTGAAATTCTCGACCTTTTGTTGTTCCCTATGAATTCTGTTGTTATTTTTTCTAGGTCATTAAAATAGTTTCTTGGGAGTCTGATTGGTATAGCACTAAATAAATAGATTAGTTTAGAGAGTATTGCCATCTTAATTATATTCGCTCGGCCTATCCAAGAGCACTGAATATCTTTCCAATTATTTAAATCTGACTTTATTTTTGTGGCAAGTGTTTTGTAATTTTACTCATATAATTCCTGACTCTCCTTTGGTAGATATATTCCCAAATATTTTATACTTTCAACATTTGTTTGGAATGGGATTTCTCTTTGTATCTCTTGCTGTTGCATTTTGTTGGTGATATAAAAAATGCCGAGGATTTATGTGGATTTATTTTGTATCCTGCAACTTTGCTAAAATTCTGAATTATTTCTAATAGCTTTTTAGCAGAGTCTTTGGAGTTCTCTAAGTATACCATCATGTCATCTGCAAAGAGTGATAATTTGATTTCCTCATTTCCTACTCTAATTCCTTGAATCTCTTTCTCAGCTCTTATTGCCGAGGCTAGAGTTTCTAGTACTCTATTGAATAGTAATGGTGATAGTGGGCAACCTTGTTTCACTCCTGATCTTACAGGGAAAGGTTCTAGTTTATCGCCATTACATATGATGTTTACTGATGGTTTTAAATATATGCTTGTTATTATTTTAAGGAATAGTCCATTTATTCCTATACTCTCAAGCGTTTTTAGTAGGAATGGATGTTGGATTTTATCAAAAGCTTTTTCTGCATCTACTGAGATGATCATATGGTTTTTATTAATTTGATTATTAATATGGTCAATTATACTAATAGTTTTCCTAATATCCTAATTTTCCTAATTTTGGGGTATGGAGTGATTTTACTTAGAATCTGACCTAGGGCACATGTTGAAATTTTTCCTCAAAAGGAGCAAATAAATTTACATTAAATATACATATAAATTAGGTATAGGAAAAGTAATTTAGTCATACACCCAAAAATGGTAAATGTGAATGACTCACATAGTTAAAACAAAATTCACTAACACCTTATAAATGCTATCAAAATCTGCTAGGAGACTGATACTTAAACCAAGAAGAATTTTTTTTTTAAGTTTGTGGTGTTGATTAGACTTTTTACATTTTATGTTGGCTCTGAATTTTCCATCCAACTACTAGTACATATTTGCTGCTAAAATACCGGGGATTGGAGAAGGGAAAGACTTGAGGTAAGCAGATCCCCAACTGAAATACTGGAATAGGATAATTGTTAGTTCATGTGGTTCTGCATCAAAATATTGGCAATGTCAGAGGAGAAATGGGAGTTTATTCAAAAGACATTCAAAAGTGAAATCAAGATAGCCTACAGATTAAATGGGCAAATAGGGGTAAATGAGAGAGAATGAAGAGTAGAGACTTATTCCTGTGTTTCACTGCCCTCTGCAATAAGAGGGATTGTAAAAGATAGGAGGCTTTACAGAAAAAGAGTGAGTTCTGTTTTATACTTGCTTAGTTTAAGATATCTTTTGGATATCCAGTTTAAAATATTTAAAAAGTAGTTAGGAATGTGATATTGGAGGTCACCAGCCCATTTGGGGTAAAGTGAGTAGATCTGAGGCTCCTGTACATATAGGTGGTCATTTAATCCATGAAACTGACTCTCACACTTCAAGCTGAATTCCCACTACTTTGTTTTCTTTTGTCCTCAATGGATCTAGACTGTTCATGTATTTTCACAATAAATTAATCTTTCAGCAGCTTAAAAAACAAAATACCAACCTTCTAACTTCTTGGGCAAGTCCTTTTGTTAATGACCATTCTCTAATGAACAAGTGAGCATTTTAAAAAGCATTAAATACTATACACAAAAGTATAGGGGGAAAAAGTAATATATTTGAAGTCAGAAGATTTGAGTTCAAATCCTGTTACTTTTTATTTACATGATGTTGGACAAGTTATTTAATTCCTAAGGGCCTCAATTAATTGTCTTCAAAAAAAAAAAAGGAATTGGACTAGATTATGTATAAAGTCCTTTTCTACTATAAGTTCATGATTCTTTCATCCTATGTATTTGTAGTTCCTAGGTAGGGGTATGTTAAATAAAATATTATATCCAGAACTAGAGCATTATTTCTTTAGAAACTACTTTAAGTTGATATTGAATTGAAAATTTAAAAAAAAACACATTTTTTTTGCAAAGAAACTCTAACACAGTTCACCAGAATCTTTCCACAAGATTTCTTCTGTTTTTTGATGCATATGTAAAAAAAGAAATGGTTAGTTCATATGATCATAGATAAGAATTGAAAGGCAAATTGTAATGATAAATATTTTTAAACATCTCTCCCTTCTCCCTACCAAAATGTATACCTGACACACTTTTAAGTATAATCTGCATTATTAATATTTTCTTCATCACTCTCAGCCTAATACATAACAAAATAATGTCAGTCTCTGATATATAATATTTGCATTTTCCAAGGTGTAAATGTTCATACAGAAAATTTAATAACTGGCTCTTGGGATCAGACACAACTTGGCTCTAGTAAATCTCCCAGGAAAAGAGACTTTAGTGATCTTCTGACATGGTAACCAACTCTCTGATTTTCCAAATAAGGAAGCTGAGATGAAGAGTGATAAATTGGCTTACCCAAAATCATATGGCAGAAGTAGAAGTAATATTTAAATACAGATTCTCCATTTCCAAATAATATTTTTGTTAATACTGAGTAACATTTGTATAATGATTTAAAGTTGCATGTATGGTCTCTTTTGAGTTCCACATCAAATCTATAAAAAAGTACTATCACTATTCCAATTTCTTAATTGGGGAAGTTGAGGCAGATAGAGTTTAAGAGACTTAGGCTAGTAATTACCTAAAGCAGGATTTCATATCTCCTTCTTTCTATGAGACCACATGGTTCTTTCATTGCACAATAGAGACTCAAAATAACATTTCCTCTCTGAGAAAGGATGGAGAAACTAACAAGGTTACATGGAGAGAGCCTTATAAATTTTGTTATTTTTAATACATTTTTCTTGGCAAACACACCTTTAAACAAGACTTTTGCAAACAAAGCTTAGCAAAAGCTGAAATTTATTTTAAGAAAACAAAGGTTATTTTTCTCTGATGTCCAGAAGATAAAGAATATTAGCCTTTTACATCAGAAAGCTGGGTTCAAATTCCCACTCTATCATTTATATCACCACAAGTAAATCCTTCCTTCCATTCCCCTGAGCTCCAGTTTTTTCCTCTCCAATATGATGGGATTGGACTAGATGATCCCTAAGATTACTTCTGGATCCAAACTAAATAAGTGACCTTTTCTATCCTTTAAAGGCCTTCTGGTAGGCACAAATATCCAGGGATCATCTTGAAAAGAAAATGTCTTATTATGATTTGGAATCATCTCAAAATTCAAGATTAGTGATCCTGGCCAGCCCTCATCACATAATTGCCTGCCAGAGAGGTAGCATAAAGTGCTAGTAATACACATGAGAAGAAATTGTGATCTTAGTAAGAAATAGCATATTATTGCAAACTTTGGATTATTACTCACTAAGTAAAAGCAGGAATCTCAAACAATCAAATGATCCATATATCTCTCGATCTATCTAAAGTGTGTATGTGTATGTGTATATAGACAAGGACTTAACTTGTCTATCTAAGATCTCTGACTCCCAACTTAAGGCTCTTTCTGTGGCACCATCATTTCCTTTTCTATGTGAAAGACCTTCTTGACACATATAATTTAAATGTGCAGAATATATAGGCATATCTGTGTGTACCTATCTATCTATCTAGATATACACAGATAGAGAGATCGAAATACAAAGATATAGATAGATGGGCATATATATATATACACAAAGAAATTGATGTGAATATATAGATTAAATATAGATGCAAATATAAATAGATATGTATATAGATGAGAATATATCTGTATGCATAGATATAGATATGCATAAAGATATACATATATCTAAATATAGACAGATATAAACACAGACAAACTACATATATGTATACAGAGATAGGGATATGGACATAGATATAAGTCAGAGATTGATTACATAGAAATAGAAGGATTTCGATTAGATTCTATATACACATGGATATTGATTAGCTATAGATATAATTTTAGAAGATATAAATTAAATTAATTATAGATTAGATTAGATATGGGTATAGATTAGTTATAAACACACATGGGTATGGACATGGCTAAAGGAGCAAGCAACTTAATCTCTCACTTTTTTCATCTGTAAAAATTGGCATTTCTGCCTTTTATGGTTCTTTTGAAGAAAACACAAAGGAAAGTATTACAGAAATGTGATCAATTGGAAGAACAAAAAGACTAGACAACCATCTTTAGAATGTTAAGATCAAGAGGACACTTGGTGCTAATGATATAAACAGTCATTAATTAAAGAATGAGATACTGCAAGTGCAGAAATGGCTCTGCAACTTCAACATTTACTTTAGGCATAAAAAGCTTAATTAGAAATAAACAGACTCAAAGTAGCTACCTAATGAGTGAAGTGAATAGAACCAGAACACTGTACACAGTACAGCTACACTGTGTGATGATCAGTTGTTATAGACTTAGCTCTTCTATAATACAATGATTTAAGACAATTCCAACAGACTCATAATGAAAAATGCTATCAGTATCAGAAAAAGAACTTATGGAATCAAAGAATATTATTTTCATTTTTGGAGGGTTAGTTTTTGTTTTAGTTTTCTTCATTCACAGCATAATTAATGTAGAAATGTGGCTTTTGTTGTTATTGTTGTTTTAAGTAGCTAACTAATAGAGAGATTAAAGTTGGAAAAAAGTATTTCATATGAAAGCTACAGTGTTCAAGGAGACAACAGGGGTAGAAATGGTAGGCAGAAAAGAATACTTTTGAAAAGCCTTTGGCCAAAAACAAAAGGTCATTTCCACCATCATTGTGAGACAATATCTAGGACTTTATTTAGATGAAGTATTTAGATAGTTGATTGGTTCCTAAGACCTAATGCTTATGTTTGCTTTAACTCTTGCTCCAAATGACATTATCTATATTTTTATGTCTACTATGAAAATTACATGGTTATATTTTTCTAATAAAGGGTAATAAAAAGGCATGTATATTATGTATCTCCAATTGGACTGTAAGTTCCCTGAGTAGGCAATGCTATTTTGAACAACTTATATCACCAACAATCCTCTATTCAATAAGATAGCTAATCATTAATGGTCTTAGTTTGTCCTCATACACCAGTTCCTTCCTCTCCCCATGCCATAAAATATTTGATTTTTCAGGAAGAAAACAGTCTACATAATAGTGGAATCAAAGCTCTCACAGATCCTGAGCTTACGGCACAAAAGTCATTAAAGGGCCTGACTCATAGTGCACCCACATCCATAAATAGTTAATATTTATAGATAACTTTCTGATATGAAGATATAGTTTACAAATATTATCTCAAATCATCCTCACAACAATTTTGAGAGAGAAGTGCTAATTTTATCCTAATTTTACAGATGAGAAAACTGAAGCTGAAAGATAAATTAAATTTCCCAAGGTCACATAGCTAAATATCTGAGGTAGATATTTAAACTTAGGTCTTCCTGACTACAAGTCCAGGGCTCTATCCAAAGGACTACCTGGATACTATCATTGTCACAAGACTCAGGATATTAAATGCTGTCAAAGACTAGGAACTAAGTGTTAACTTCTGTATATATTTTATCCCACATCATCTTGAGATGAATCTACTGGATTTACATTGAGTATAAATTCAATACAACTTTACAGAGTTGTAGATCTATCATTTGCTAATCAAGGAATCAGGCAGAATTCCCCACTACCTTCAACCCACCATCTCTGCCCCACCCAGATCTACTTTGCTTAGAACCATAAATATTTGAAGCTGCCCACTATACTGGTATAACCCTTGTGTACTCATACTGATTGATGAGAGACCAAAACATAAGTCCTAGTCACCACATTTCATCACTATCTTCCTACTATGTTGCATTTCTTCTATTCTCCCCCTTTGCATCTCTTATTCTTGAAACAATAATAAAATCATCAGTACCTTTCCTTCTAGAAAGGATATCATTAGAAAGAATTCTCTGTCAGTAAATTTGCTTGGCTTCTACTCCACAGAACACCCCCTCATTCTCCCACATACCCCACACACATAACCAAACTGATTTCATAACTAGATAGTTTAACTCAGGTATTTATATGTAATATCTACTCACTTGATTCTTGGTTAACTCTCCCCTATAATTAGAGGGCTAGAAAGCAGAGCATTAAATTCCTTCCAAAATTTCCCTTTACAGGAGGTTTGTAATCACTCAGCTTTCCATCAGCAGCTCTGCATGGCCTTGTCTCCACAGAACACATCCCACCATTCCCTCATCCCAAACTTTCCAATTAATTCCTGCCCTCCCCCCCCTCCACACATACACTTCAACTTTCTTTACTTTGTTATCTTTCCCCATTCAATTATAATATCCTTGACTACAAGGACAGTCTTTTATTTATATCCCCATTACTTAGCACAATATCTGTTATAAAATAGAAGTTAATAAATACTAATTGACTATAGCCGATGCTTCTGATTTAAAGGCATCATTTCTAAAATATATAAAGAACTGTGTCAAATTTATAAGACTACAAGTCATCCCCCAGTTGGTGAATGATCAAAAGATATGAACAGACAATTTTCACATGAAGAAATTAAAGTCATCTATAGTCATATGAAAAAAAATGCTCTAAATCACTATTGATTAGAGAAATGCAAATTAAAACAACTCTGAGGTAGCACTACACACCTTTCTAATTGGCTAAGATGACAGGAAAAGATAATGATGAATGTTGGAGGGGATATGGAAAACTATCATACTAGTCCATTGTTATTGAAATGATTCAACCATTCTGGAGAGCAATTTGGAACTATGTCCAAGAGGCAACAAAACTGTGCATACCCTTTGACTTAGCAGTGTCACCATTGGGTCTGTATTCCAAGAAAATCATAAAAAAGGGAAATGGATGCACATGTGCAAAAATGCTCATAGCAGACCTTTTTGTGGTGGCAAAGAATTGGAAAATGAGTAGATGCTCATCAATTGGGAATAGCTGAATAAGTTATGGTATATGAAATTAATAAAATATTAAAGTTCCATAAAATTTTTGAACTGATTTTAGGAAGAATAAACTTTAGATGGAAAATGCCATCTGTATCCAGAGAGCGGTGCAAATTGAATATGTCAACCATGCTATGTTTCCTTTTTTTTTTCTTTTTCTTCTCTTGTTACTTTTCTTTTTTGTCTGATTTTTCCCTCTCAACCTGATTCATAAGGAAATATGTTTTAAAAATGAATATTTATATATAACCAAATGTTATTTTATAAGTAACTGGATACAATAAAAATAAATAAATGAAATAAAATAAAAATGAAAAAAATAAATCTAAATTGAATTTTATTATTTAATGTCCCATGCACTGAACTGGACATTGTAGTTTTGAAGACAAAACTTAAAAAAAAAAAACCCTAGTTTGAAGGAATATATTTACTGGGGATATGACATACACATGCACCCACTTACTACAATTATTGTGAGGATCAAATGAAAAAATATTTGTAAATTGCTTAGCACAGTGCCTGAAATTTAAAACATTTGCAAAGAAGATATGAAGCAACTTCGTAGGGAATTAACATTAACAGTTTTGGGATAAGGGAGGAACAAAAATAAGCCTTATGCAGAAAGTGGTACAGTTATATGCTCTAGATCCAGTTTGAAGTGATTCTAGAGTTTTCATTTCTAAACTGCCAGTCTGAGCATTTACACCTTGGAAATCAACAAACTCTTCACACTGGGGCCTCAGTGAATAGAGTACTACATCTAGAGCCAGGAAGACCTGAGTTGAAATTTAGCCACAGACACTTTCTAGCTTGGGGAAGTTAATTAACTTCTTTCTGCCCACATTTCCTCAAATATAACGTGATGTAATAATAGCACCTACCTCCCAGGATTGTGAAAATCAAATGAAAAAAAATATAAATTTCTTAGAACAGTGCTTGCAATATAGCTTAATAAATTATTCTTCCCTTTCTTGTTTCCTTTAAACATTAAACTGAAATTGGTCTCTCTAAAATAATGATATATTTTAATTTTGTTTTATTGGGAACTAGAAAGGCAATATCAACATTTTCAAATACAAAAAGACTAATAGAAGATTATATGTAAAGCTATGAGTATACAGTTGATTTAAATAGATATTAAAAGTAATGTTATTAACATCAGCATTGCCATATTTTTTCAGAAATGCACCCTCTGTTCTTTTACTCAAAGAATCCCTAGCTTCCATCAAGGCCTAGCCCAAATGAGGAGTATTGTCCTTGTTTCCTATTTCTTCAAACAATCTTATTTTTTTCTTTTCTATCTATACATTATGCCCTTTCAGTAGAATGGAAGTTTCTCAAAGTCTGTTTCTGTTTCATTTTACTTCATTGTAGTCACTGTAGTCACAATAACTAGTATATCTGTACACTGGAAGTACAGAATAAATATTTGAATTTAATTTTTTTTCTTAATATATAGGGAATAGCATATCATATAGAGTTCTACTTGAAACTGTAGTCCTGTCGAATAATATATTTTATACTTGCTTCTATGCAGCAAAGCTGGGTTACTGAATTAATCTTGATTTTATATACAACAGGACATGTCTTTTAAAATAATGTCTTTAATTTTAATTTGTCCAAAAGATAAAAATTATAAAATGAACATAAATAAATAATGGGGTATATTTCTGACCAATAATTATTTAAATGAAATAGGCATTGCATCTTTTAAATATGGGCCCCTTTAGAGAAAAAAAATTATCAAAAGCTCCAAATGTGGCTGAAATATCATTTTTGCTTTTCAACAGGTTTCTTTAAGGAACAAAACAATCTTCTTTTGAAGCTAATTTCAAAGATAATTACTGTGCATCTGGTATCTTCATTATTAAAATAATTTTATGATACTTGAAGCAGCCTTCACACTTCATATACCAGAATACCAAAAGCCATAAGAAAGAAGAAATATTTCTTTTAAATCAGTGGCAACTTTCATTAATTTTATTACGATTTTATAATTTTTATTAAATCATACTTTTATATATTCATTTTGATCATGTGTACAATTTTATCTGCCATGACAGATTATAAAGTGTTTTAATTTCCTGTTAATGTGTGCAATAAATACTAAGACATATTTAGTCTAAGTCTCTTATTTGAGATCAGGAATGTCCTAAATAGTTGCAGACAACTGGTCAAAAAGGGGATGAAAGAAAAAATTCTCACAGTTTTTATCTGAAAATGAACTAAATAGATTACAAAAATCTCTAAGCTTTATTCTTTTATTCTTTGAGAACTTCCCTATGTCTCTTCTTAATTCTTTGTGGTCTGACTACTAACTCTTCATTTAACTGAAATTGCTTTCTCTAAAGTGTTATCATAATTAGTTAAATTGAATGTCCTGTTCCCATTTCTCACTTTTCTTGATCTTTTTAAAGGTTCTGACTCTGTCAATCACCCTTTTGTGCTTGATACTCTCCTCTCTCTAGATTTTCTCATACTGCTCTATTCTCCTCCTCCTTCTCTCTTTTCACTCTAAGCTTCATTTTCTGGTCACTACCACTAATTTTGAGTATCCCCCAGATCTCTATCCTGGATCTTATTCTTGTCTCTTTTTGTTATTTTACTTTGTTATCTCTTCAGCCTCCAAGGATTCAATTATCCTCTCTATGCAGATGATTTCCAAATCTATTTATCCAGCCTTACCTCTCTTATAACCTCCAGATTCACATCTCCAACTATTAGAAACATTAAACTAGATACCTTATAGATATCTTAAACTCAACATGTCCAACACTAAAATCATTATCTTTCCCTAAGATTTTTACTCTCTACCTTTTAAAAGTATTATTTCTGAGGTTACCAACAACTTCTAAGTCACTCAATTTCACAGCTGAGGTGCCATGTTTTACTCCACACTATCCCAACATTCCCTTTACCCAAGAAATTGCCAAGTTCTATTGATTCTATGTTTTTAGTATCTCTCATACATGTTCCCTTCTCCCTTCTGGCACTGCCAGCACACTACTGCAGGCCTTTATCACCTCATTCCTGTACTATTGCAATAACCTCCTTGATGATTTTCCTGAGTTGCATCTCTCAACTCCATTCTATCTTCTACTGGGCTGTCAAATTGCTCTTCCTGAAACACAGACCTGACATGTCATTTCATTATTCAATAAACAATTCCTTATTTCCTCCAGGATCAAATATAAAAGCCTTTGTTTGCTGTACAAAACCCATAATAACCTAGCTCATTTCAATCTTGCTCTCACTAATGTATTCTGTGATGCAATGGCACTGGACTCCTTACTGCCCTTCACACAAGCCCCACCATCTTCCAAACCTGGGCAATTTCACAGGAATTCCATGCATTAGATTTTCTCCCTTTCAATCTCTATCTCTTTCCATCCCTGTCTTTATTCAAATCCCAACTAAAACTTTTTCATCTAAAGAAGCCTTTTCCAACCTCCTTATGCTTGTATTATTTAGTTTTAATTTATCCTGTATGTATCTTGACTGTGAATGTTTGCTGACATATTGTCTTTCCATTAGGTTGTGAGCTCTTTGAGAGAGAGAGAGAGAGAGAGAGAGAGAGAGAGAGAGAGAGAGAGAGAGAGAGAGAGAGAGATAGGCATAGATATAGATAGATGATAGATAGATAGATAGATAGATAGATAGATAGATAGATAGATAGATAGATAGATGAGTAATTTAGTGTGGAAAGAAATGAACTCTTCAGTGTCATAGGAATACATAAGAAAATCCTGGGAGAAACAGTTTTGTGATAACCAATGATAATGATAATATGCCAAACTTATATTCATCACAGAGAAATGAGATTCAGGTTCTCCCTTTGAAGTTTGTGGCTATTATTTCCAACATAAAAAGTGACAGAACTCAGATTTGAATCCTATCTCTGTCACTTACTGTCTATATGACCTTAAGCAAATAATTATTATCTATTAATCTGAGCTCATTTCTTTGTAAACTGAAAGTGTTAATCATTGATTTCTGATGTCTTTTCCAGGTCTTAATATATGATTCTCTGACCCCATGGGGTCACATGTTTAGATATTGTATATTCTTTTTATTTTTCCTTTTGCTTTTGTTATTATTTATTATTTATTTTTAACATTCTTCTCTTGTTAAATTTTGAGTTCCTCTTATTCCCCCATTATTCATTGAAAAGTCTAACAATAGATATCATAATACATGTAAAATCATGCAAAACATATTTTATATTAGTAATGTTGGCAGAAAATAGAAAATTATACTTCAATTTGCACTCAGAGTTCATCAATCCCCACCCCCTCAGGAGTTAGATAACATTTTTCATCATGAGTCCTTTGGAATTGTCTTGGATCATAGTACTAATCAGTATAGTCATGTCTTTCTCAGTTGATCATCATTACAACATTTCTATTTTTGTACACAATGAACTTCTAGTTCTTCTCATCACAGTGTGTATCAGTTGATGCAGGTCTCGATTTTTTTTTTCTGAAACCACTTCCATTCATTATTTCTTATAGCATAATAGTATTCCATCATTATTATATGCTATAACTTGGTTAGTCATTCTCCAATTGAAGAAAATTTCCACTCTCTCAATTTTTTCACCATGAAAAGAGCTGCCATAAATAATTTGTGTATGCATATATTTTTCCCTTTATCCTTTTCTTTTTATCTCTTTGGGATACAGATAGAATTGTGGTATTGCTGGGTCAAAGGAAATACACGGTTTTATGACTTCTTGAATTCCAAATTGTTCAACAGAATGGTTGGACTATTTTACTATCCCTTCAACAAGTCAATAATGTACTTATTTTCCCTCATCTTCTCCTCCACAATTTGACCTTTTTATAGGTGTCAAGGGGTACAACAGAATTGTTTTAATTTCCTGTTCTCCAATTAGTAGATTTGAATGAGGTTTCTAAGGGGTGAATTGGATAGACCACCAGCCCTAAAATCAAGAGAATCTGATTTCAAATCCAACATCAGACATTTGATGCTTACTGCCTGTATGCCCTGTATGTCCAAGTCACTTTGCTTTGATTCCCTTGCCCCCCCCCCCCCCAAGAATAGTAGTTTGAAGCAAATTTTTTTGGGGGGTAATATATGTTGTGAGTTTGACTCCAAGAAGACTGAGTAAACCAAGGCCAATTAGGAACACCAGGCCTAGCTGTGCTACAGAGACTGAACCCTAGAAAAAAAAAGTAACTAGCGTACCTGGTGAGTGCAGAAGCAGTGGAGCTGGCACTTGTAGGAGGGTAGAATTTTTGGTGTGGGATTCCTAGTCAGAGGAGAGAGCTGAAGTGAAGCTAGAGGCATCAGTCTCCGCAAGGGTAATTACACTAATACTTCTCATTAAAAAAATAAAAAAAATAAGCTTGCAAAGAAGAAAGACCCCAACCATAGAAACTTATTGTGGGAATATGGGAAAACCAGGGTTCATCTCCTGATCTTAGAAAAACTCAAACTTAAAAATTCAATCAAGAGAAAAATCTATATTATACATCAGCCATACTAATATTGTGGTAAATGTATGATTATATACAAGTAAATGCATGTGTATATACATATATATATACGTATATATATATATATATATATATATATATATATATATATATATATATATGTACATATATATGCAGGTTACTTTATGTATGTGTGTGCAGATAGATATATAAGTGAGTGGGTCTGCAAGTTGGTATGAATTTCTATGTGTATTTATACATACACACACATATATGGGGAGCTATATATACATGAGAGTGAAGGTATATACATGTATGTATATATATATATAGATAGATTGATAGAATCTGTGCTTAAATGGGAGAGTAAGGGGGATGAAAAGGGGAGAAAAGAATAAAGTAAAAAAGTAGGGAACAAGTAGGGGACAGCAGGTAACAAAAGAACACTTACAAGGAAGCAAAGAAAAGATAGACATTCATGAATATAATTTATTTTACCATTATATATCCTTTCTTGTACTGATAATTTATTGTTATATATTTTGAATCCTCCCTAATGTTCTTCCAGGCACATGACAATATTCTGTTTTGTTTTATTTTATTTTTCTGTTTTCTTTTTTCTATTGTTTTTTTATATGAACAGAATTTTTTTTTCAAAAAATAAGGAGCTTAGGCATAATAGTTTAAAGAAATCATCAGGGAAATCTGCCCTGATATTCTACAATCATAGAACAAAACAGAAATTGAAAGAATCCACCCATTACTACCTGAAAGATTCCCAAGAATTTATAGCCACATTCAAGAATTTCAAGGTTAAGGAGAAAGTATTACAAGCAGGCAAAAAGAATTAAATATCATGGAGCTTAAGTCAGGATAACAAAAAATTTAACAGTTTCTGCATCAAAGAATCAATGAGCTTGGAATATAATATTTTAGGAGGATTGAGAATCACCTAGCCAGCAAAACTAAACATAATCTTTCAGGAGGAAAATGGACATCCGTTGAAAAAAAGGACTTTGAGGCATTTCTGATGAAAAGATCAGAACTAAAGAGAATATTTGACTTTTAAATACAAGACTCAAGAGAAACATAAAAATATAATTCCTGTTTATATTTAAATAATTTGCATACCTATATGGAAGCATAATACTTATAACTTATAAATCTGGTCCCATTATTAGAATAGTTAATAAGAATATATATAGTCAGAGGACATGAGTATTAGTTGAATATTAAATAAAACATAAAATAAAAAATAAATAAAATTAAGGCCTGAGAAAGGGAAGGGAGAGGTAAAATAGAGTAAATTATCTCACATAAAAAAGGCATGAAATAGCTTTTATAATGGAGAGGAAAATGGGGGAGGTAACTAGGAATGTTTGAATCTTATCCTTATCTGAATTGGCTCAAAGAAGAAATAATATATGCACTGAGTTGATTACAGTAATCTATCTTGCCATATGTGAGAGTAGGCAGGGAAGAAGATAAGAGAAAGAAGGACTGATAGAAAGAAGATAAAAGTTAGATATAAAACACTTTTTGAGAATGAGCAGGGTTAAAAGAAAGAAAGAGTAAAATAATAAGAGCAAAAATTAGATAGAGGGAAATAAGAGTTAGAAATTATAACTGAAAACATTCATATTAATTTTTTCTGATAAAGACCTCATTTCTCAAATATATAGAAACCTGAGTCAAATTTATAGAAATAGGAGTCATTCCTCAATTGATAAATCATCAAAGGATATTAACATGCCATTTTCAGACAAAGTAATCAAAGTTATATATTGTCACATGAAAAAATTCTCTAAATCACTGCTGATTAGAAAAAATGTAAATTGAAACAACTCCGGGCTCCAACTCACCTCTATAAAGTTAGCTAATATGACACAAAAGGAAAATACTGGAGGAGATGTGGCAAAATTGAGATATTAATGTACTGCTGCTGAAGTGGTAGATTGATTCAACCATCCTTAAAACAATTTATAACTATGCACGTAAAGCTATAAAATCACATATGTCCTTTGGCCCAGCAATACTACCAATGTAAATCTATATCCTAAAAAGATTTTTAAAAATACAAGAAATAAAATGACCTGCATTAAAAAAAAATTATAGCAGCTTATAGCTGTGGCAAAGAATTGGAAATTGAAAAAATATCCACCAATTGGGCAATGGTTGAACAATAATATGTAATTATGATGGAATACTATTATACTGAAATGAAGAATAAGAAAAACTTGGAAAAAATTATATGAACTGATGCAATGTGAAATGAAGACAACTAGGACAACATTGTACATAGTAACAGCAACATTATAAGGATGACCGACTGTGAATGACTTAGTTATTCTCAGCAATATAGTGATTCAAGACAATTCTGAAAGAGGACTTTAAATGAAAAAAAATGTTGTCCATAAGAGAGAAAGAACTGATAGAGTCTGAATACAGATCAAGGCATATTTTGCTTAATTTTTCTTACTTGCTTTTTTGTTTTGTTTTGTTTGTAATTGTTTTATTTGGTTGTTTTTTTCAGGGTAGGGGGTCTGCATTTTCTTTCACAATATGACTAACGCGGAAATGTTTTGCATGGCAGCACATGTATAAGCTCTATCAAATTATTTACCTTCACAATAAATCAAGGAAGGGAAAAAGGAAGGAAAAGAATTCAGAACTCAAAAAGTTTTTAAATGAATGTTAAAAAAACTATTTTAACATATAATTGAGAAAAATATTTTACAAAATGCATAAATTACAGAGAAACTAAAACTATGTTGCTACTGTCACATCTGCTGAAGCTGCTGCTGATGTTGTTACTACAATCTGCTTTCCTAAAGATCCCCTGCTTTTCCAATATGACCTGTAGCAGACATTTTCATGGAATATATTATTTCCCTGACTAGAATGTGAGTTCCTTAAGAGTGCTTTCTATTTGTATCTCCAATGTTTTGCATAATATGTGTGATTAATAAAGGCTTCATGTAATCATTCATAGCAGATTTCCATTAAAAAAACAACTACAACTACCTCTTCTCTTTTCCTTTAGTAGTTCAAGCACTTATTGTACCATGACTTGAGAGTAGAAAATAGATAAATATACATGATTTTTAAAATTTTTAAAACTATTTTATTATTAATTTTATAATTATATTTTGACAGTACATATGCATGGGTATTTTTTTTTACAACATTATCCCTTCTACTCACTTCTGTTCTGAATTTTCCCCTCCTTCCCTCTACCTCCTCCCCTAGATGACAGGCAGTCCCATACATGTTAAATGTGTTATAGTATATCCTAGATACAATATATGTGTGCAGAACCGAATTTCTTGTTGCACAGGATTATTGGATTCAGAAGGTAAAAATAACCTGGGAAGAAAGACAAAAGTTCAAACAGTTTACACTCATTTCCCAGTGTTCCTTCTCTGGGTGTAGCTGATTCTGTCCATCATTGCTCGACTGGAACTGAATTAGATCTTCTCTATGTTGAAGATATCCACTTCAATTAAAATATATCTTCATACAATATCGTTTTTGAAGTGTATAATGATCTCCTGGTTCTGCTCATTATAAATTGTTTTAAGGATGGTTGAATCAATCTACCACTTCAGCAGCAGTACATTAATATCCAGAATGGCTGGATTCTTTCACAACTCCACCAACAATGCATCAGTGTCCCAGTTTTCCCACAGCCCCTCCAACATTCATCGTTATTTGTTCCTGTCATCTTAGCCAATCTGACAGGTGTGTAGTGGTATCTCAGAGTCATCTTAATTTGTATTTCTCTGATCAATAGTGATTTCGAACACTCTTTAATATGAGTGGAAATAGTTTCAATTTCATCATCTGAAAATTGTCTGTTCATATCCTTTGACCATTTATCATTTGGAGGATGGTTTGATTTTTTATAAATTAGAGGCAGTTCTCTATATATTTTGGAAATGAGGCCTTTATAAGAACCTTTAACTGTAAAAATATTTTCCAAATTTGTTACTTCCCTTCTAATTTTGTTTGTAGGAAAGCTCTTTAATATGATTTAATCAAAATTTTCTATTTTGTGATCAGTAATGATCTCTAGTTCTCCTTTGGTCACAAATTCCTTCCTCCTCCACAAGTCTGAAAGGTAAACTATCCTATATTCCTCTAATCTATTTATGATCTCATTCTTTATGTCTGAATCATGGACCCATTTTGATCTTATTTTGGTCGATGGTGTTAAGCGTGGGTCCATATCTAATTTCTGCCATACTAATTTCTAGTTTTCCCAGCAGTTTTTGTCAAATAATGAATTCTTATCACAAAAGTTGGGATCGGGGCAGCTAGGTGGCGCAGTGGATAGAGCACCAGCCCTGAATTCAGGAGGACCAGAGTTCAAATCTGGTCTCAGACACTTAACACTTCCTAGCTGTGTGACCCTGGGCAAGTCACTTAACCCCAGCCTCAAAAAAAAAAAAAAAAAAAAACAAAAGTTGGGATCTTTGGGTATGTCAAACACTAGATTGCTAGAGTTGTACACTAGTTTGTCCTGTGAACCTAACCTGTTCCAATGATCAACCAGTCTATTTCTTAGCCAATACCAAATGGTTTTGGTGACTGTTGCTTTATAATATAGTTTTAAATCAGGTATAGCTAGGCCATCTTCATTTGATTATTTTCATTAATTCCCTTGAAATTCTCGACCTTTTCTTCTTCCATATCAATGTTATATTTTCTAGGTCCTTAAATAGTTTCTTGGGAGTATGATTGATATAACACTAAATAAATAGATTAGTTTAGGGAGTATTGCCATATTTATTATATTCGCTCAGCCTATCCAAGAGCACTTAATGTCTTTCCAATTATTTAAATCTGACTTTATTTTTGTGGCAAGAGTTTTGTAATTTTGCTCATATAATTCCTGACTTTTCTTTGATAGATAGATGCCCAAATATTTTATACTCTCAACAGTAGTTTTGAATGGAAGTTCTCTTTGCATCTCTTGCTGTTGGATTTTGTTGATGATTTCTAAAAAGGCTGAGGATTTATGTGGATTTATTTTGTATCCAGCAACTTTGCTAAAGTTGTGAATTATTTCTAATAACTTTTTATTAGAATCTCTGGGTTCTCTAAGTACACCATCATATCATCTGCAAAGACTGATACTTTGGTTTCCTCATTACCTACTCTAATTCCTTTAATCTCTTTCTTGCCTCTTATTGCTGAGGCTAGCATTTCTAATACAGTATTGAATACTAATGGTGACAGTGGGCAACCTTGTTTCTCTCCTGATCTTACTGAGTATCCCCATTACATATGATGCTTACTGATGGTTTTAAATAAATGCTCCTGACTATTTTAAGGAATAGTCCATTTATTCCTATATTCTCAAGTGTTTTTAGCAGGAATGGATGTTTTATTTTATCAAAAGCTTTTTCTGCATCTATTAAAATGGTCATATGGTTTTTGTTAATTTGATTATTAATATGGTCAATTATACTAATAGTTTTCCTAATATTAAACCAGCCCTGCATTCCTGGTATAAATCCTACTTCATCATGGTGTATTATCCTGGGGATGATTTTTTGGAGTCTTTTTTGCTAATATCTTATTTAAGATTTTAGCATCAATACTTATTAAGGATATTGGTCAATAGTTTTCATTCTCAGTTTTCAACCAACTGGTTTAGGTATAAGTGCCATGTCTGTGTCATAAAAGGAGTTTTGTAGGTCTCCTTCATTCCCTATTTTTTTCAAATAGTTTATATAACATTGGGGCTAATTGTTCTTTAAATGTTTGGTAGAATTCACATGTAAATCCATCTGGTCCTGGGGATTTTTTCTTAGGGAGTTGATTAGCTTGTTCTATTTCTTCTTCTGAAATGAGACTAGTTAAGCAATTAATTTACTTATTCCTCTGTTAATCCGGTCAGCCTATATTTTTGGATGTAGTCATCCATTTCACTTAGGTTATCAAATTTATTGGCATAAAGTTGGGCAAAGTCACTTCTTATTATTGCTCTAATTTCCTCTTCATTGGTGGAAAGTCCCCCCTTTTCATGTGTAAGACTAACAATTTGATTTTACTCTTTCCTTTTTCTGTTCAGATTAACCAAAAGTTTATCTATTTTATTGGCTTTTTCATGAAACCAACTCTCAGCTTTATTTATTAATTTAATAGTTTTTTTTTTCTTTACTTTCAATATTCTTAATTTCTCTTTTGAATTTTAGAATTTCAAGTTTAGTATTTGGGGATTTTTAATTTGGTCTTTTTCTAGCTTTTTAAGTTGCAAGCTCAATTCATTAATCTTCTCTTTCTCTATTTTATTCAAGTAAGCCTCTAAAGATATAAAATTTCCCCTTATTACTGCTTTAGCTGCATCCCACAAATTTTGGTATGATGTCTCATCATTGTCATTGTCTAGAGTGAAATTATTAATTGTTTCTATAATTTGCTGTTTCACCCATTCTTTAAGATGATATTATTTAGTTTCCAATTACTTTTTGATCTATTTACCCCTAATTTCTTATTGAATATAGTTTTTATTGCATTGTAATCTGAGAAGAAAGCATTTACTATTTCTGCCTTGCTACATTTAATTTTGAGATCTTTATGTCCTAATATATGGTTCCCATGAATTGCTGAGAAGAAAGTATACTCCTATCACCATTCAGTTTTCTCCAAAGTTCCATCATACCTAATTTTCTAATATTCTAGTTACCTCTTTAATTTCTTTCTTATTTGTTTTGTGGCTTGATTTATCTAATTCTGAGAGTACAAGTTTGAGATTTCCCACTATTATAGTTTTGCTGTCTACTTGCAACTCTCTTAACTTCTCCTTTAGGAAGTTAGATGCTATACCACTTGGTGCATATATGTTTAGTATTGATAAGGTTTCATTGTCTATGCTACCCTTTAGCAAGGTATAGTTTCCTTCCTTATCTCTTTTAATTAGATCAAGTTTTGCTTTTGCTTGATGTGAGACAAGGATGGCTACCCCTGCTTTTTTGACTTCACTTGAAGCATAATAGATTTTGCTCTAACCTTTTACCTTTACTCTGTATATATCTCCCTGCTTTAAATGTATTTCCTGTAAACCACATATTATAAGGTTCTGACTTTTGATCCAGTCTGCTATCTGCTTCCGCTTAATGGGAGAGTTCATTCCATTCACATTTACAATTAAAATTACTAATTCTGCATTTCCTCCCATCATATTTTCCCCAGATTATGCTTTTTTTTTTCTTGCCCCCCGATCCACTTCCCCAGTATTAAACTTATGGGCCCCACTTGTGTCACACAGCCCTCCCTTTTTAGTATCCCTCCTCCCTCCTTTTAACTCCCTTCCCCTTTCTTGTACCCTTCCCTTATTACTCTTCCTTTTCAGTTTTCCTCTCACCCTTTTTAATGAGGTGAGAGAGAATTTTCTATAAAACAAATATGTCAATTATTTTCTCTTTGAGCCAATTATGATGAGAGTATACTTCACACAATGTTCTTCCCCCTCTCTAAATTCCCTCAGATATGGTAACCTTTCTTTGCTTCTTCCTGGGATGTAGTTTCCCTTTTTAAATTTTCTCTTTTCCCATTTACTGACACTGTCCCCTTTCCATTTCTAATTCTCCTGTTTTATGTTATATCAGTAAAATCAAATTATACATGTGGACTTTCTGTATATCCACAACAGAAATACAGTTCTCAAGAGTTCCTTTTACCTTTTTCTGCTTCTCTTGAGTCCTGTGGTTGGAGATCAAAATTTTTGTTTAGATCTGATTTTTTTCCTTAGAAACAAATGGAATTCATCTGTTTCATTAAATGTCCATTTTCTTCCATGAAAGAAAATGCTCAGCTGGGTAGTTTATTCTTAGCTGCATTCCAAGTTCTTTTGCCTTTAGGAATATCAGCTTTCAAGTCCTTGGATCCTTTAATATGAAGGCAGCCAAATTTTGAGTGACCTTTATTGTGGCACCTCAGGATTTGAATTGTTTTTTGTTTGTTTTTTTTTTTTCCTGGCTGCTTGCAATATTTTTTCCTTAGTCTGATAGTTCTAAAGTTTGGTCACAATATTCCGTGGAGTTTTTTTTTGTTGTTGTTGTTGTTGTTGTTTGTTTTTGTTTTTGTTGTTTTGTTTGTTTGTTTGTTTGTTTTTGTGTGGGGGGGAGGCGGTCTTTTTCAGAAGGTGTTCAATGAATTCTTTCAATGCCTATTTTACCTTCTGGTTCTATTCCCTCCAGGCAGTTCTCTTTGATGATTTTCTGTAAAATAGAATCTTGGCTCTTTTTTTCATCATAATTTTCAGGAAGTCCAGTAATCCTAAGATTATCTCTCCTAGGTCTATTTTCCAGGTCTGTTGATTTTCCAAGTAAATATTTGACATTTTTCTCCAGTTTTTTTCATTTTTTTGGTTTGCTTGACTGATTCTTGGTGTCTCAATGAATCATTCATTTCTATTTGTTCAGTCCTGATTTTTAATGAGTTATTTTCTTCATTTGCTTTTTTAAACTTCTTTTTGTATGTGTCCAATTGAGTTTTTAAATGAGTTGTTTTGCTCTATGGAATTTTTTTTTCTATTTCAGTAATTTTTTTTTTCTTTTAGTGAGTTAATTTCTTTTTCCAATTCACAAATCCTACTTTCTTGGGAATTCTTTATCTTTTCCAATTTACAAATCCTACTTTCCAGGAATTTTTTAACCTTTTCCAATTCACAAATTTTGTTTCTCTGCACTTCCTGTGAATTCTTTATCTTTTCCAATTCAAATTTCAGGACATTGTTGGCATTGGTACTTTCTTGCATAGCTTCTCTTTCCTTTCCCCATTTTTCTTCTAACTCTCTTTTGAGTAAACATGCTTTAAAAAATTAGCATACAACATGGCTAATATAGAAATATGTTTTACATGTTCTTACTTGCATAATTGATGCCTTTACAATGGAATGTATAAGGGTATTAAAATAAATAAATACATTTTAATTGTGCAAAGATAAGTTTTTACCACTTGGGGATAAAAGTTTTACATTTGCTTTTGTTTTATCTCAAATGATGTCAAACATCCTACTGGTCCAGGCTATCAGTGCAGGCTTCTTTACAGAGTTATCTTGCTTAATCCCAACTAGTGCAGTATAGGAAAAATCATAGCACTTCTAGGTTAATTAGAATCACTGGTAAAGCCCAAGCCTGACCTAAAGTCATCTATAACAGTTGCTCATAATGAGACTGTAACTTCCCAGGCCACAAAATATTAATGAGAGGAGAACATGGCTTAAGGCTTTTCCAGGGAATGGCAGAGATAGGAAATCAATCTCGATGGAAATGTCTGAGTGAACAAACAGCAGAGTCAGTGCCCTTTGATGTCTATGTAAAGGAAAACTTGGGAGTTTCTACTTATCAAAGATGAAAAATGAAGCTAGGGTGATATCTGTTCATCAGCCTCTTAGCAGCAGAGTGCTGAGCACTAGGCTCTAACACCTTATGATTATCAATCAGCACTGAGCACATTTGGATCCCCCGCAATAAGATTATCTACTGTTGGTTTTATTTTATACTAAATAAAATACCTCCAGGAAGGAGTGTGGAATGGATAAGTCAAATATGTGTATGCACATAAAGATCCCTTATTATGTTTTGCATTTAGCAATGTTATGTTAATATTGTTTCTCAAACACATGACTTAAAAATAGTTATAGTATATATCTATATGGTCCAAGTACAGTGGGAGAACTTAATTATGAATTATGAATTATTATGAATTATGAATTGTTGAAGGAGGTAATGTGTATTCCACCATGAGATAGCTGGGAATGGTAAAAAGATCACCGGACTTGAAGTAAGAAAATTAAATTTCATTATACATATACCATTTATAAGCCCTGTGACAATGAGCAAACTACAGAATCTCTACACCTCATATCTAACATGAGAATGATATTTTTTATGATTCAGGGGTGGAACCCAAGAAAGTAGAATGAAAAGACCACATTTTCCAAACTAAATATCTTCTAAGTAACTTTTACAAATGTGTCAAATGGAATTCTAAGTGGCATAATCACCAAAAAGTCATACTATATCATTTTAGAAGCTAAGGACAGCTAAGGAGGATAGAAAGAGAGGTCCATGGACACTGGGTGGAAACTGGACAAGACGTTCATATGGCTGAAGTGACACGAGTCAATGGGCTTTGGAAGGATCAGCAATTCTTAGCTTCCAAACATAGATGATCAGAATGAGATTATAGAAGGTTCTAATACCTCTGTGCTAGCACTGGGAGCAAGATGTTGTGAAAACTGGAAACTCTAAATCTCCTTGCCTAATTCTGGGCTGCAATTATAAGGCAAATAGAATTGTGACTCCAAGGGACAGAACCTTACTGGAAAAGAATTAGAGTGCAAACTAGGAGAGCAGAGACCACATTTATCCCCAGATCACACTATCTTGAAGGAAATGAAAACTTACAAATTCCCATATGTAGTTGTGACAATAGGAAGATATAAAAGCCTGAAGTTTATGAAAGTCACTTCACTATACTAGAAATAAGCAGAGAATAACCGTAAAGTTCAAAGTAAAGAAATAGCCTGGACTTCCGGCCAAGATGGCGGCGTGGAGGCAGACAGCTGCATGAGCTCCTCGTTTTCTCTCAGAACTTACTTCATGACAAGCCTCTGACTTAATGCTTGACCCAGAAAGAAATCCACAAATTATCACCAAGAGAAGACATCCTTGAAAGTCGCCAGAAAAGGTCTGTGTTTGCTCGGGGGAGGGTCAATCAGACTGGGCGCAGACTGAGGGCAGACAGCCAGAGCAAGACAGGCAGCTCACACAGCTCAGACCAGAGGGGGAGGGGTGTGATCTCTGCCGTTTCTGTGAAAGGGCTTTTGCCCCAGTGTGGATGCTCCGTCTTGGCAGCAAGCCAGGAGCGGTGGAGAGGGTGTAAACGCTGGAGGTGAAGATTAAAACCCCAGAAAGCCAGCATCTCTCAGAGCCCGGCCACCCCCAACCCCCACCTGGACTGACTCGGTGCGTTCTCGGAGCCTCAGAGCGCAGACTCAGTACAGTCATTGCTGTTCTATTAGTGGCTCTCTGCTGCCCTACCCCCAGTCTGTAGAGGAAGCCCATTAATACCATCCAGCCCTATCCCCCGCAAAACAGACCAATTGTTTCTCTTGTCAGTTTGTTTTCTTTGATTCCTACTCTGACAAAATGAACAAAAAATTCAAAAGGGCTCTAACCATTGACAGCTTCTGTGTGGAGAGGGAGCAGACTTCAAATGCTGAAGAGACTAGGAACAGAATGTCCCCAGATGTATCCCCTGGGAGGGATATAAGCTGCTCCTCAATACAAAAGAACCTCATAGAGGAAATCAAAAAGGCTCTCACAAGAGAGCTGGAAGAGAAATGGGAAAAGGAAAGGGAAGCTTGGCAAGAGAGCCTGGAGAAGTCATCCCATGCATTCAAAGACAGAATGGATAAAGAAATCAAATCATTGAGAAACAAGATTAGTGAGCTGGAAAAGGTAAACAACTCCAAGGAAAACAGGATTAGAGAGCTGGAAAAAGAAATCAGTTCTCTAAAAAATAAAATGGATACAATGGAAAAAAATTCCATAGAAGATAAAAACTCAATTGGACAATTACAAAGAGATATAAAAAAAGTGAGTGAAGAAAATACATCATTGAAAATTAGACTGGAACAAGTAGAAATAAATGACTCAAGGAGAAACCAAGAGGGAGTCAAGCAAAACCAGAGAAATGAAACAATTGAAAAGACTGTCAAGTACCTTACCAGAAAGACAACAGACCTGGAAAACAGATCCAGGAGAGACAATTTGAGAATAATCGGACTCCCTGAAAAATGGGAGGAAAAAAAGAGCTTGGACACCATTTTCGAGGAAATTATCAAAGAGAACTGCCCAGACGTTTTGGAAACAGAGGGTAAAATAGACATTGAGAAAATTCATCGATCACCTACTGAAAGAGACCCTAAAATCAAAACGCCAAGAAATATAGTGGCCAAGTTCAAGAACCATCAGACAAAGGAAAAGATATTGGAAGCTGCTAGAAAAAAACAATTCAGATATGGAGGATCCACAATAAGGATAACACAGGATCTAGCAGCGTCCACATTAAAAGAATGCAGGGCCTGGAACATGATATTCCGAAAGGCTAAGGAACTTGGTATGCAGCCAAGAATAACTTACCCAGGAAGAATGAGCATCGTTTTCCAGGGAAGAAGATGGACATTTAACGAAATAAATGAATTCCATCTATTTTTGATGAAAAAACCAGACCTACATAAAAGGTTTGATCTTCAAATACAGAACTCAAGAGACTTCTAAAAAAGGTAAAAAGAAATCTTGAGAACTATACTTCTGTCAAAAAAATATGTAAAGAACATATGTACAATTTGTCTTAGAAACTAGAGGTGGAAAGGAGATTATATCATAAAAAAGTATAAAGTGGTGGTACTACATCTCATGAAGAGGCAAAGGTAACCTATTATATCTGAGAGAAAGAAAGGAGGGAGATGAACATAGCGTGTATCAATAGACATATTCGATTTATGGTGAAACTTCTTCCACTTCATTGAAAAGTGAAAGGGAAGGAGTAAGCTAAGGGGAAGGGAATACAGTAATTTCGAGGAAAAGGGATAAAATAAGGGGAGGATCTTTAAGGTGGGGGAGGGATCCTAAAAAGGGAGGGCTGTGAAAAGCAAGTGGTGTTTACCAGTTTAATACTGGATAGGAGGGTAAAAGGGAAGGAAAGGAGAAAAGCATAAGCAGGGGTTAATAGGATGGCAAGCAATATAGAATTAGTCCTTCTAACCATAAATGTGAATGGGGCAAACTGCCTCATAAAGAGGAAGCAGTTAGCAGACTGGATTAAAAGTCAGAATCCTACTATATGTTGTTTACAGGAAACACACCTGAAACAGGATGAGACATTCAAACTAAAAGTAAAAGGGTGGAGCAGAATCTATTATGCTTCAGGCAAAACCAAAAAAGCAGGAGTAGCTATCCTCATCTCAGATCAAGCAAAAACAAAAATTGATCTAATTAAAAGAGATAAGGAAGGGCATTATATCCTGCTAAAGGGAAGCATCAATAGTGAAGCAGTATCAATATTAAACATGTATGCACCAAGTGGTGCAGCATCTAAATTCTTAAAAGAGAAATTAAGAGAGCTGCAAGAGGAAATAGATAGCAAAACTATAATAGCGGGAGATCTCAACCTTGCACTATCAGAATTAGATAAATCAAACCACAAAATAAATAAGAAAGAAGTCAAAGAGGTAAATAGAATACTAGAAAAGTTTGATATGATAGATCTTTGGCGAAAGCTAAATGGAGACAGAAAGGAATATACTTTCTTCTCAGCAGTTCATGGAACCTATACAAAAATTGATCATATACTAGGGCATAAAAACCTCAAAATCAAATGCAGTAAGGCAGAAATAGTGAATGCATCCTTTTCAGACCATAATGCAATCAAAATAACATTTAATAAAAAGCCAGGGGAAAATAGACCAAAAAATAATTGGAAACTAAATAATCTTATACTAAAGAATGATTGGGTAAAACAGCAAATCATAGACATAATTAATAACTTCACCCAAGAAAATGACAATAATGAGACATCATACCAAAATGTGTGGGATACAGCCAAAGCAGTAATTAGGGGAAGTTTTATATCTCTACAGGCCTACTTGCATAAAGTAGAGAAAGAGAGGGCCAACGAATTGGGTTTACAACTAAAATTGCTAGAAAAGGAACAAATTAAAAACCCCCAGACAAACACAAAACTTGAAATTCAAAAAATAAAAGGTGAGATTAATAAAATTTAAAGTAAAAAACTATTGAATTAATTAATAAAACTAAGAGTTGGTTTTATGAAAAAACCAACAAAATAGACAAACCCTTAGTAAACCTGATTAAAAAAAGGAAAGAAAAAAAGCAAATTGATAGTCTTGAAAATGAAAAGGGTGAACTCACCACTAATGATGAGGAAATTAGAACAATAGTTAGGAGCTACTTTGCTCAACTTTATGCCGATAAATTCGATAACTTAAATGAAATGGAAGAATACCTTCAAAAATATAGCTTGCCCAGATTAACAGAGGAAGAAGTAAGTAGTCTAAATAGTCCCATCTCAGAAAAAGAAATAGACCAAGCTATTAACCAACTTCCTAAGAAAAAGTCCCCAGGACCAGATGGATTTACAGGTGAATTCTACCAAACATTTAAAGAACAACTAACTCCAATGCTATGTAAACTATTTGAAAAAATAGGGATTGAAGGAGTTCTACCAAATTCCTTCTATGACACAGACATGGTACTGATACCTAAACCAGGTAGATCGAAAACTGAGAAAGAAAACTATAGACCAATTTCCTTAATGAATATTGATGCTAAAATATTAAATAAGATATTAGCAAATAGACTTCAGAAAATCATCCCCAGGATAATACACTATGACCAAGTGGGATTTATACCAGGAATGCAGGGCTGGTTTAATATTAGGAAAACTATTAGTATAATTGACCATATTAATAATCAAATTAATAAAAACCATATGATCATCTCAATAGATGCAGAAAAGGCATTTGATAAAATCCAACATCCATTCCTACTAAAAACGCTTGAGAGTATAGGAATAAACGGACTATTCCTTAAAATAATAAGGAGCATATATTTAAAACCTTCAGTAAACATCATATGTAATGGTGATAAACTAGAACCTTTCCCTGTAAGATCAGGAGTGAAACAAGGTTGCCCACTATCACCATTACTATTCAATATAGTACTAGAAACTCTAGCCTTGGCAATAAGAGCCGAGAAAGAGATCCAAGGAATTAGAGTAGGAAATGAAGAAATCAAATTGTCACTTTTCGCAGATGACATGATGGTATACTTAGAGAACCCCAAAGACTCTGCTAAAAAGCTATTAGAAATAATTCAGAATTTTAGCAAAGTCGCAGGATACAAAATAAATCCACATAAATCCTCAGGGTTTTTATACATTACCAACACAATCCAACAGCAAGAGATACAAAGAGAAATTCCATTCAAAATAACAGTCAATAGTATCAAATATTTGGGAATATATCTACCAAAGGAGAGTCAGGAACTATATGAGCAAAATTACAAAACACTTGCCACAAAAATAAAGTCAGATTTAAATAATTGGAAAGACATTCAATGTTCTTGGATAGGCCGAGCGAATATAATAAAGATGACAATACTCCCCAAATTAATCTATTTATTTAGTGCTATACCAATCAGACTCCCAAGAAACTATTTTAATGACCTAGAAAAAATAACAACAAAATTCATATGGAAGAATAAAAGGTCGAGAATTGCAAGGGAACTAATGAAAAAAAAGTCAGAGGAAGGTGGTCTAAGTGTACCTGATTTAAAGCTATATTATAAAGCAACAGTCACCAAAACCATTTGGTATTGGCTAAGAAATAGACTAGTTGATCAGTGGCATAGGTTAGGTTCACAGGACAAGATAGTGAATAAAAATAGCAATCTAATCTTTGACAAACCCAAAGATCCCAAATTTTGGGATAAGAATTCATTATTTGACAAAAACTGCTGGGAAAACTGGAAATTAGTATGGCAGAAACTAGGCATGGACCCACATTTAACACCACATACTAAGATTAGATCAAAATGGGTCCAAGATTTAGGCATAAAGAACGAAATCATAAATAAATTGGAGGAACATGGGATGGTTTACCTCTCAGACTTGTGGAGGAGGAAGGAGTTTGTGTCCAAGGGAGAACTAGAGACCATTATTGATCACAAAATAGAACATTTTGATTACACCAAATTAAAAAGTTTCTGCACAAACAAAACTAATGCAAACAAGATTAGAAGGGAAGTAACAAATTGGGAAAAAATTTTTACAGTTAAAGGTTCTGATAAAGGCCTCAACTCCAAAATATACAGAGAATTGACTTTAATTTATAGGAAATCAAGCCATTCTCCAATTGATAAATGGTCAAAGGATATGAACAGACAATTTTCAGATGATGAAATTAAAACTATTTCCACTCATATGAAAGAGTGTTCCAAATCACTATTGATCAGAGAAATGCAAATTAAGACAACTCTGAGGTATCATTACACACCTGTCAGATTGGCTAAAATGACAGGAACAAATAACGATGAATGTTGGAGGGGCTGTGGGAAAACTGGGACACTGATGCATTGTTGGTGGAGTTGTGAAAGAATCCAACCATTCTGGAGAGCAATCTGGAATTATGCCCAAAAAGTTATCAAAATGTGCATACCCTTTGACCCAGCCATACTACTACTGGGCTTATACCCCAAGGAACTACTAGAGAAGGGAAAGGGTCCTGTATGTGCCAAAATGTTTGTGGCAGCCCTTTTTGTAGTGGCTAGAAGCTGGAAGATGAATGGATGTCCATCAATTGGAGAATGGTTGGGTAAACTATGGTATATGAATGTTATGGAATATTACTGTTCTATAAGAAATGACCAACAGGAGAAATACAGAGAGGCTTGGAGAGACTTACATCAACTGATGCTGAGTGAAACGAGCAGAACCAGAAGATCATTATACACTTCAACAATGATACTGTACGAGGATGTATGCTGATGGAAGTGGATTTCTTCAACATAGAGAAGAGCTAATCCAATTCCAATTGATTAATGATGGACAGAACCAGCTACATCCAGAAAAGGAACACTGGGAAATGAATGTAAACTGTTATTTTTACCTTCTGAATCCAATTCTTCCTGTGCAACAAAAAATTCGGTTCTACACACATATATTGTATCTAAATTATACTGTAATATATTTAACATATATAAGACTGCTTGCCATCTGGGGGAGGGGGTTGGGGGAGGAAGGGAAAAAATCTGAATAGAAGTAAGTGCAAGGGATAATGTTGTAAAAAATTACCCATGCATATGTACTGTCAAAAAATGTTATAATCATAAAATAAAATAAAAAATTAAAAAAAAAAAAAAGAAATAGCCTGGAATGAATAACAAACAATGATGACAAAAGTCTTATCATAAAAATGCTACCATGTTGATCTCAAAGCTCAATGCACAAACTCAGAAAATAATATCTTGAAAAAAATCAACAAGCAAAGTTCTCAAAAATGAATATTAAACACAAAGCCTAATAAAAATTCTTATAAGAGCCAAAGGAAAAGGATTTTTAAAAAGAAAAAAAAATATTTAAGTCATAACTACGAATGTGATTAGAATGAACTCACCTATAAAATAGAAGCAGATTGTGGAATGGATTAGACACCAAAATCCAACAATATTTTGTTCACAAGACACACTTGAAATAAGAAAAAAATACAGAATTTAAATGAGGAGCAGGAGTGAGCTATTGACAGTTGTCCTGAACTCTGAATAACTCTGGAGGAAAAAGTGAGACTTTGCACCACCCTGCCTTATTTAAACCCAATTAATTTGCAAGTCAGTATATAACCTTCCTGATGGCATTGGTCCTGTTTGAGAGTGAAGGATGATTCATAATCTGTGAGTTGTAGTAGTTATCCACTTGGGACCCAATTGACTTCCTCCAGTTAGCTAATACAGCTATTTCTTTCCCTCCTCCTTTCCTACCTCTATTCTTCCCTCTCTCCCTTTCTTTATTCTTTCCTCCCTTCCATCTTTTCTTCCTTCTTTCCTCCTTCCCTTTCCCCCCCTTTCTCTCACTCCTTTTTTTTCTTTCCTCCCTCCCTCCCTCCCCTCTCCCTTTCTTTTTTCTTTTCATCCTCCCTTTTTCCTGCCTTCTTTCTTTCCTCTCTTCCTTATTTCTTCCTTCCTTCCCTCCTTCCTTCTTTCCCTGTCTTCCTTCTTTCCTTCCCTTCTCTCTCCCTCACTCTCTTTTCCCTTTTTCCTTCCCTCCCTTCATTCCTCCCTTCATCCCTTCCTCACTCCCTCCTTTCCTCCTTTCACCCCTTCCTCACTCCCTCTCTCTATTCTTTCCTTCTCTCCCTCCCCTCTCCCTTCATTCCCTCCCCTCTTTTTTTCCTTCCTTCCTTCTATTCCTCCCTTCTTCCCTTCTTTTATTCCTTCCTTTCTTCCATTCCTCTTTCCTTGTTTTCCTTCTTTCCTTCCCTCTTCTCTCCCTCCCTCTCTTCTTCACTTCCTCATTCCCTCCTTTCATTCCTCCCTACCTCTCTCTTTCCTTTCCAGCTTTATCCCTTCCTTACTTCCTCCTTTCATCTTTCCTTCTCTCCCTCCCTTCATTCCCCTTATTTTCTCTGCCTTTCTCTCCATCCCTTGTCTCCTTCCTTCCTTCCTTCCTTCCTTCCTTCCTTCCTTTCTTCCTTCCTTCCTTCCTTCCTTCCTTCCTTCCTTCCTTCCTTCCTTCCTTCCTTCCTTCCTTCCTTCCTTCCTAACTGCCCTTTCTTTTCCCTTACCTTCCCCAAAGACACAATAAAAAGAAATGGGTTAAAGTTGCAAAGAGGTCAAGTAGTGATAATAAGGAAAAACTTTCCAAAAACTACAGCTGACCCTGAATGGAGAGAGTGAGGCTGATGGCTTCCCACGGCCCTGCCTACTTGAATCCAATTCACTTGAAAATCAAAACACCCCACCATGTCATATCTTTTCTCTTTGAAAATAAATGATGAATAATTTTAAGGGGAGGGAATAGAACACATTATAAAAGTTAAAAAAGGGGATATATCAAACATGATTTCAGAAAAAGCAAAAGTTAAATATAGACCTAATAAAAGAAACTATATTTCCTAAAAGGTACAATGGACAATAAATTAACATTAATATTAAATACTTATGTACAGAATGGCATGGAATCCAAATTCTGGAAAGAGAAGTAAATAAATTAGAGAAAGAAACAGATAGGAAAACTATTTTAGTGGGAACTGTCCACTTGACTTTCTGAGACCTATACAAGTCTAACCATAAAACAATAAGAAGCAAGAAAGTGAAAAGAATTTTAGAAAAGTTAGATATACTAGAGTTCTGAAGAATATTGAATGGAAATAGAAAAGAGTATACCACTTTCTCTGATGTACCTTAACCATATATGGAGGCATGAAAAGTATTATAAAAGAAATATAAAATGCACTATTTTTAGACCATACTACAATACAAATTATATTCAATTAAGGATCTGACAAGCAAAAATTAAAATTAAATAATGAGTGTGTAAAGCAACAAAACATAGAAATAATCAATAATTGCATTAAAGATAATAACAGCAATAAAATAACATAGATAAAATTTTAGGACACAGCCAAAATTCAGGATACAGGAAAATTCATATTTCTAAATGCTTTCATCAATAAAAAAGGGCAGGTAAATAAGTTGGGTATACAATAGAAAATAAACTAGAAAAAGCAACAAATTAAATATCTCTAAAAATGCCAAAATTGGCATTCTGAAAATGAAAGAAAAGATTAATGAATGTGAAAGTGTTTTTTTTTTTTAAATTGAAGTCATAAAGATGTTTGTTAATTCATTTGGCTTAAAAAGGGTATTCTATTTGTAAGTTAGTTCCATGATTTATTTGTTTAATTCAATATTAACCAAATCATACTTAGAGGACTAATTGATAAAGACTTTTTGTTGGTAGTATTGTTCTTGAAGGTTGAAGCTTCTATTTTCTTATCATTTTGTTTTAAATTTAAAACACATTCTGTTCATAGTTTTCCAACATGGTGTATTAAAACTAAGGAGTATAGACTAGTTTTCCTCCATAAGACATAGAAAAAGTATCAGACTGATACCTCATCAGGAAATCTAAGGAACTATCATAGTAAGTCATTTTTCCAGCCAAAGTGGCTGGGAGATGAAGATCTTCAAATGTTGGGGGGAAAATCTAGCCGGGGAGGCATTGCAAAGATCCTCACACCCCAGGGAATGAACTGAAGTCTATTGCTATGCACAAGGTCACAAAAGACAGAGTCAATAAGACTTCCTTTAGAAAAGGTCTCTGCACCAGAAGATCATTATACACTTCAACAATGATACTGTATGAGGATGTATTCCGATGGAAGTGGATATCTTCAACATAGAGAAGAGCTAATCCAATTCCAATTGATCAGTGATGGACAGAATCAGCTACATACAGAAAAGGAACACTGGGAAATGAGTGTAAACTGTTATTTTTACCTTCTAAATCCAATTCTTCCTGTGCAACAAGAAATTTGGTTCTACACACATAATTTGTATCTAGAATATATTGAAATATATTTAACATGTATAAGACTGCCTGACATCTGGGGGAGGGGGTTGGGGGAGGAAGGGAAAAATCTGAACAGAAGTAAGTGCAGGGGATAATGTTGTAAAAAATTACCCATGCATATGTACTGTCAAAAATGTTATAATTATAAAATAAAATAAAAATTAAATAAACAATTATAAAAATATATATTCTTGTCTAAATATGTCATTATATATGAAGATAGGAGTGGATATATACAAATAAAAGTTTCTTAGAAGGAAAAAAAAAGAAAAGGTCTCTGCAAAAAAACAGCAAAATTATTTTGAACATTGCTGAATACTGAACATTGTTCATTTGTGAACAGAGCCAATGAAACAATGAAAACGTCTTATGGGTAGAGATTCAGGAAAAAGAACTCTTACCTGAAATTGAAAATGTTGACTGTGTAAGGAACTTGAACAAATATGAGCAGAAACAGTGTGTCTTTGATATCAGGATGGCATTTTGGATCAAGTTCCAAATTTGTTCTCAAGGACAGAAAAGCTAAAGCAAAAAAGAAAGAGAAAGTGACAGCTTGTATGTAGTGGTAGGGGAGAGAAGGATAAAATGTTCCACTGGACTTGAAAAAAAGGAGATTTGCATATAGCTATGACCAGTTTTGTCCTCCCATCCCCAATATTCATTTGAGGCAAGTCAATGAAAAATAAATTTCCCAGTATGGGAAAAGGCAGAGAGGTCCACCACTGTAGACATCCACCATCAAATGACAAGGAGTCAAAAAGTGAACAATAGGAAAATATAAGTGGGAAAATGATAGAAATTGCCAAAAATATCTGGAGGAATATAACTCAGTTGCAAATTTTGAAACTTAGCAGTAATTAAAAGTAATTAAAAACAGAAAGATAGACTCCATGATGCTATAAGAGTACAAATATATCTAAATAATAAATATTGTAAGACAAATGAAAATGAATCACTACTTAATGAAGCAGAGGACCCTGCAGAGTCGCAAAAAAAGCATGAAATTGTGGAAGTATATTCCAAAATGATTCAAAAGAATAATGAGAATTATGAAAGCAGAATTTATGGCTTAAAGAAGAAACAGAAGTTTAACACATCATAATCTGTATTATAAGGCAGTAATTATCGAAACTATTTGATATTGACTAAGAAACAGAAAGATGAATAAGTGAAACAGAGTATACATATAATACACAAAAATAAATTATTAGTAAACTTTTGTTTTACAAATCTAAAGAGTTAGGATTATAAGAGAAAAAAAATCACCATTGATACAAATTCTTGAAAAAAACTAGAAAGCAATCTGGCAGGATTTGGCTAGCATTTACTAAAATAGGATCAAATTGTGTATATAACCAAGATATGAAGGAATACATCATAAATTAAAAGAATATGGAACATACTATCTATAAGAATTATGGAAAGGAAAAGAATATATGAATAAACAAAATACTGTGAGATATAAAATGAATGTTTTGTTACATTAATTTTTTTATAATTTTTTCACAGTATATATGCATGAGTAATTTTTTTTATAATATTATCCCTTGTATTCATTTTTCCAAATTATCCCCTCCCTCCCTCTACTCCCTCCCCTTGATGACAGGCAATCCCATACATTTTACATATGTTACAATATAAGCTAGATACAATATATGTGTGTAAATACCATTTTCTTGTTGCACATTAAATATTAGAATCCGAAGGTATAAGTAACCTGGGTAGATAAACAGTAGTGCTAACAATTTACATTCACTTCCCAGTGTTCCTTCTCTGGATGTAGTTATTTCTGTCCATCATTGATAACTGGAAGTGAGTTGGATCTTCTTTATGTTGAAGATATCCACTTCCATCTGAATACATCTTCATACAACATTGAAGTGTACAGTGATCTTCTGGTTCTATTCATTTCACTCAGCATCAGTTGATGTAAGTTTCTCTAAGCCTCTCTGTATTCCTCCTGCTGGTCATTTCTTACAGAGCAATAATATTCCATAACATTCATATACCGTAATTTACCCAACCATTCTCCAATTGATGGACATCCATTCATCTTCCAGTTTCTAGCCACTACATGTTACATTAAATTTTAAAAATGTTGTAAACATAAAATAAATGTAGCCAATATTAGAAGGAAAACAGAAAATTTTAGGGAAATTTTTATCATTTGTCAAATAAAGATTTTATATATCTCCATATGAGGGGGACATATTGACAGAACCTTGTTAAATCAATAAGAATATGAGTCATTTCATGAAGAATTAGAAAATTATGTAAAAGGAAAACAAACAAAACCTATGATGTAAATTCAAGACACTTAAATGGTTAAACAAAAGCAGTTTATATGACTAAGAGCAAATTTTGCAAATGCCTAGAGGAAAAACCTTCAAATATAAAGAAAAGGAAAATTAAATAAAGTAAGACTATTATGCTATTTAGAAACAAGCTAAAAACAGAGGAATCATTAAGATTCTTCTTCCTATAATACACCATAACCAAGTAGGATTTATACCAGGAATGCAGAGATGGTTCAATATTAGAAAAACTATTAGCATAATTTACTATGTCAATAATCACACTAACAAAAACCATATGATTATCTCAATAGATGCAAAAAAAAGCATTTGATAAAATCCAAAATCCATTCCTGTTAAAAATACTAGAGAGTACAGGAATAAGTAAGATTTTCTTTAAAATAGTCAGTAGCTAGAGAAAAAATACACCTTCCTTAAAATAGTCAGTAGCATCTATTTAAAACTATCAGTAAGGATCATACGTAATGTTGATAAATTTGAAACATTCTCACTAAAATCAGGAATGAAACAAGGTTGCCCACTATCACCATTACTACTCAATATTGTGTTAGAAATGCTAGCTTTGGCAATAAGAGGAAAAAAGGAGATTAACAGAATTAGAGTAAGTAATGAGGAAACCAAATTATCATTCTTTACAGATGATGTGAAGGTATACTTAGAGAACCCCAGAGATTCTATGAAAAAGTTATTAGAAATAATCCACAACTTTAGCAAAGTTGTAGGATACAAAATAAATCCACATAAATCATCAGCATTTTTATACGCCACTAACAAAATCAAACAGCAAGATATACAAAGAGAAATTCCATTTAAAATAACTGTTAATAGTATAAAATGTTTGGGAATCTATCTGCCAAGGGAAAGTTAGCAACTATATGAACTACAAAACACTTTCCACACAAATAAAGTCAGATCTAAACAATTGGAAAAATATTAAGTGCTCTTGGACAAGTTCAGCAAATATAATAAAGATGGCAATACTACCTAAAATAATCTATTTATTTAGTGTTATATAAATCAGACTGCCAAAAACTATTTTAATGACCTAGAAAAAATAACAACAAAATTCATCTGGAAGAACAAAAGGTCAAGAATTTCAAGGGAACTAATAAAAAAAAGAAAGAAAATGAAGGTGGCCTAGCTGTATATTATAAAGCAACAGTCACCAGAAAGATACAGAGATACAGACTGGCAGTTGTATGTAGTGGTAGGGGAGAGAAGGATAAAATGAAGGCTAAGAAATAGAAGAGTTGATCAATGGAATAGATTAGGTTCACATGATAAAATAGTCAATAACTATTGAAATATAGTGTTTGACAAACCCAAAGAACCCAACTTTGGGGATAAGAATGTGTTATTTGGGGACTTCCGGCCAAGATGGCGGCGTGGAGGCAGACAGCTGCTTGAGCTCCTTGTTTTCTCTCAGAACTTACTTCATGACAAGCCTCTGACTTAATGCTTGACCCAGAAAGAAATCCACAAATTATCACCAAGAGAAGACATCCTTGAAAGTCGCCAGAAAAGGTCTGTGTTTGTTCGGGGGAGGGTCAATCAGACTGGGCGCAGACTGAGGGCAGACAGCCAGAGCAAGACAGGCAGCTCACACAGCTCAGACCGGAGGGGGAGGGGTGTGATCTTTGCCGTTTCTGTGAAAGGGCTTTTGCCCCAGTGTGGATGCTCCATCTTGGCAGCAAGCCAGGAGCGGTGGAGAGGGTGTAAACACCGGAGGTGAAGATTAAAACCCCAGAAAGCCAGCGTCTCTCAGAGCCCGGCCACCCCCAACCCCCACCTGGACTGACTCGGTGCGTTCTTGGAGCCTCAGAGCGCAGACTCAGTACAGTCATTGCTGTTCTGTTAGTGGCTCTCTGCTGCCCTACCCCCAGTCTGTAGAGGAAGCCCATTAATACCATCCAGCCCCATCCCCCGCAAAACAGACCAATTGTTTCTCTTGTCAGTTTGTTTTCTTTGATTCCTACTCTGACAAAATGAACAAAAAATTCAAAAGGGCTCTAACCATTGACAGCTTCTGTGTGGAGAGGGAGCAGACTTCAAATGCTGAGGAGACTAGGAACAGACTGTCCCCAGATGTATCCCCTGGGAGGGATATAAGCTGCTCCTCAATACAAAAGAACCTCATAGAGGAAATCAAAAAGGCTCTCACAAGAGAGCTGGAAGAGAAATGGGAAAAGGAAAGGGAAGCTTGGCAAGAGAGCCTGGAGAAGTCATCCCATGCACTCAAAGACAGAATGGATAAAGAGATCAAATCATTGAGAAACAAGATTAGTGAGCTGGAAAAGGTAAACAACTCCAAGGAAAACAGGATTAGAGAGCTGGAAAAAGAAATCAGCTCTCTAAAAAATAAAATGGATACAATGGAAAAAAATTCCATAGAAGATAAAAACTCAATTGGACAATTACAAAGAGATATAAAAAAAGTGAGTGAAGAAAATACATCACTGAAAATTAGACTGGAACAAGTAGAAATGAATGACTCAAGGAGAAACCAAGAGGGAGTCAAGCAAAACCAGAGAAATGAAACAATTGAAAAGACGGTCAAGTACCTTACCAGAAAGACAACAGACCTGGAAAACAGATCCAGGAGAGACAATTTGAGAATAATCGGACTCCCTGAAAAATGGGAGGAAAAAAAGAGCTTGGACACCATTTTCGAGGAAATTATCAAAGAGAACTGCCCAGACGTTTTGGAAAGAGAGGGTAAAATAGACATTGAGAAAATTCATCGATCACCTACTGAAAGGGACCCTAAAATCAAAACGCCAAGAAATATAGTGGCCAAGTTCAAGAACCATCAGACAAAGGAAAAGATATTGGAAGCTGCTAGAAAAAAACAATTCAGATATGGAGGATCCACAATAAGGATAACACAGGATCTAGCAGCGTCCACATTAAAAGAACGCAGGGCCTGGAACATGATATTCCGAAAGGCTAAGGAACTTGGTATGCAGCCAAGAATAACTTACCCAGCAAGAATGAGCATCATTTTCCAGGGAAGAAGATGGACATTTAATGAAATAAATGAATTCCATCTATTTTTGATGAAAAAACCAGACCTACATAAAAGGTTTGATCTTCAAATACAGAACTCAAGAGACTTCTAAAAAAGGTAAAAAGAAATCTTGAGAACTATACTTCTGTCAAAAAAATATGTAAAGAACATATGTACAATTTGTCTTAGAAACTAGAGGTGGAAAGGAGATTATATCATAAAAAAGTATAAAGTGGTGGTACTACATCTCATGAAGAGGCAAAGGTAACCTATTATATCTGAGAGAAAGAAAGGAGGGAGATGAACATAGCGTGTATCAATAGACATATTCGATTTATGGTGAAACTTCTTCCACTTCATTGAAAAGTGAAAGGGAAGGAGTAAGCTAAGGGGAAGGGAATACAGTAATTTCGAGGAAAAGGGGTAAAATAAGGGGAGGATCTTTAAGGTGGGGGAGGGATCCTAAAAAGGGAGGGCTGTGAAAAGCAAGTGGTGTTTACCAGTTTAATACTGGATAGGAGGGTAAAAGGGAAGGAAAGGGGAAAAGCATAAGCAGGGGTTAATAGGATGGCAAGCAATATAGAATTAGTCCTTCTAACCATAAATGTGAATGGGGCAAACTGCCTCATAAAGAGGAAGCAGTTAGCAGACTGGATTAAAAGTCAGAATCCTACTATATGTTGTTTACAGGAAACACACCTGAAACAGGATGAGACATTCAAACTAAAAGTAAAAGGGTGGAGCAGAATCTATTATGCTTCAGGCAAAACCAAAAAAGCAGGAGTAGCCATCCTCATCTCAGATCAAGCAAAAACAAAAATTGATCTAATTAAAAGAGATAAGGAAGGGCATTATATCCTGCTAAAGGGAAGCATCAATAGTGAAGCAGTATCAATATTAAACATGTATGCACCAAGTGGTGCAGCATCTAAATTCTTAAAAGAGAAATTAAGAGAGCTGCAAAAGGAAATAGATAGCAAAACTATAATAGCGGGAGATCTCAACCTTGCACTCTCAGAATTAGATAAATCAAACGACAAAATAAATAAGAAAGAAGTCAAAGAGGTAAATAGAATACTAGAAAAGTTTGATATGATAGATCTTTGGCGAAAGCTAAATGGAGACAGAAAGGAATATACTTTCTTCTCAGCAGTTCATGGAACCTATACAAAAATTGATCATATACTAGGGCATAAAAACCTCAAAATCAAATGCAGTAAGGCAGAAATAGTAAATGCATCCTTTTCAGACCATAATGCAATCAAAATAACATTTAATAAAAAGCCAGGGGAAAATAGACCAAAAAATAATTGGAAACTAAATAATCTTATACTAAAGAATGATTGGGTAAAACAGCAAATCATAGACATAATTAATAACTTCACCCAAGAAAATGACAATAATGAGACATCATACCAAAATGTGTGGGATACAGCCAAAGCAGTAATTAGGGGAAGTTTTATATCTCTACAGGCCTACTTGCATAAAGTAGAGAAAGAGAGGGCCAACGAATTGGGTTTACAACTAAAATTGCTAGAAAAGGAACAAATTAAAAACCCCCAGACAAACACAAAACTTGAAATTCAAAAAATAAAAGGTGAGATTAATAAAATTGAAAGTAAAAAAACTATTGAATTAATTAATAAAACTAAGAGTTGGTTTTATGAAAAAACCAACAAAATAGACAAACCCTTAGTAAACCTGATTAAAAAAAGGAAAGAGAAAAAGCAAATTGATAGTCTTGAAAATGAAAAGGGTGAACTCACCACTAATGAAGAGGAAATTAGAACAATAGTTAGGAGCTACTTCGCTCAACTTTATGCCGATAAATTCGATAACTTAAATGAAATGGAAGAATACCTTCAAAAATATAGCTTGCCCAGATTAACAGAGGAAGAAGTAAGTAGTCTAAATAGTCCCATCTCAGAAAAAGAAATAGACCAAGCTATTAACCAACTTCCTAAGAAAAAGTCCCCAGGACCAGATGGATTTACAGGTGAATTCTACCAAACATTTAAAGAACAACTAACTCCAATGCTATGTAAACTATTTGAAAAAATAGGGATTGAAGGAGTCCTACCAAATTCCTTCTATGACACAGACATGGTACTGATACCTAAACCAGGTAGATCGAAAACTGAGAAAGAAAACTATAGACCAATTTCCTTAATGAATATTGATGCTAAAATATTAAATAAGATATTAGCAAATAGACTTCAGAAAATCATCCCCAGGATAATACACTATGACCAAGTGGGATTTATACCAGGAATGCAGGGCTGGTTTAATATTAGGAAAACTATTAGTATAATTGACCATATTAATAATCAAATTAATAAAAACCATATGATCATCTCAATAGATGCAGAAAAGGCATTTGATAAAATCCAACATCCATTCCTACTAAAAACGCTTGAGAGTATAGGAATAAACGGACTATTCCTTAAAATAATAAGGAGCATATATTTAAAACCTTCAGTAAACATCATATGTAATGGTGATAAACTAGAACCTTTCCCTGTAAGATCAGGAGTGAAACAAGGTTGCCCACTATCACCATTACTATTCAATATAGTACTAGAAACTCTAGCCTTGGCAATAAGAGCCGAGAAAGAGATCCAAGGAATTAGAGTAGGAAATGAAGAAATCAAATTGTCACTTTTTGCAGATGACATGATGGTATACTTAGAGAACCCCAAAGACTCTGCTAAAAAGCTATTAGAAATAATTCAGAATTTTAGCAAAGTCGCAGGATACAAAATAAATCCACATAAATCCTCAGGATTTTTATACATTACCAACACAATCCAACAGCAAGAGATACAAAGAGAAATTCCATTCAAAATAACAGTCGATAGTATCAAATATTTGGGAATATATCTACCAAAGGAGAGTCAGGAATTATATGAGCAAAATTACAAAACACTTGCCACAAAAATAAAGTCAGATTTAAATAATTGGAAAGACATTCAATGTTCTTGGATAGGCCGAGCGAATATAATAAAGATGACAATACTCCCCAAACTAATCTATTTATTTAGTGCTATACCAATCAGACTCCCAAGAAACTATTTTAATGACCTAGAAAAAATAACAACAAAATTCATATGGAAGAATAAAAGGTCGAGAATTGCAAGGGGACTAATGAAAAAAAAGTCAGAGGAAGGTGGTCTAAGTGTACCTGATTTAAAGCTATATTATAAAGCAACAGTCACCAAAACCATTTGGTATTGGCTAAGAAATAGACTAGTTGATCAGTGGCATAGGTTAGGTTCACAGGACAAGATAGTGAATAAAAATAGCAATCTAATCTTTGACAAACCCAAAGATCCCAAATTTTGGGATAAGAATTCATTATTTGACAAAAACTGCTGGGAAAACTGGAAATTAGTATGGCAGAAACTAGGCATGGACCCACATTTAACACCACATACTAAAATTAGATCAAAATGGGTCCAAGATTTAGGCATAAAGAACGAAATCATAAATAAATTGGAGGAACATGGGATGGTTTACCTCTCAGAGTTGTGGAGGAGGAAGGAGTTTGTGTCCAAGGGAGAACTAGAGACCATTATTGATCACAAAATAGAACATTTTGATTACACCAAATTAAAAAGTTTCTGCACAAACAAAACTAATGCAAACAAGATTAGAAGGGAAGTAACAAATTGGGAAAAAATTTTTACAGTTAAAGGTTCTGATAAAGGCCTTATCTCCAAAATATACAGAGAATTGACTTTAATTTATAAGAAATCAAGCCATTCTCCAATTGATAAATGGTCAAAGGATATGAACAGACAATTTTCAGATGATGAAATTAAAACTATTTCCACTCATATGAAAGAGTGTTCCAAATCACTATTGATCAGAGAAATGCAAATTAAGACAACTCTGAGGTATCATTACACACCTGTCAGATTGGCTAAGATGACAGGAACAAATAACGATGAATGTTGGAGGGGCTGTGGGAAAACTGGGACACTGATGCATTGTTGGTGGAGTTGTGAAAGAATCCAACCATTCTGGAGAGCAATCTGGAATTATGCCCAAAAAGTTATCAAAATGTGCATACCCTTTGACCCAGCCATACTACTACTGGGCTTATACCCCAAGGAACTACTAGAGAAGGGAAAGGGTCCTGTATGTGCCAAAATGTTTGTGGCAGCCCTTTTCGTGGTGGCTAGAGGCTGGAAGATGAATGGATGTCCATCAATTGGAGAATGGTTGGGTAAACTATGGTATATGAATGTTATGGAATATTATTGTTCTATAAGAAATGACCAACAGGAGAAATACAGAGAGGCTTGGAGAGACTTACATCAACTGATGCTGAGTGAAACGAGCAGAACCAGAAGATCATTATACACTTCAACAATGATACTGTACGAGGATGTATGCTGATGGAAGTGGATTTCTTCAACATAGAGAAGAGCTAATCCAATTCCAATTGATTAATGATGGACAGAACCAGCTACATCCAGAAAAGGAACACTGGGAAATGAATGTAAACTGTTATTTTTACCTTCTGAATCCAATTGTTCCTGTGAAACAAAAAATTAGGTTCTACACACATATATTGTATCTAAATTATACTGTAATATATTTAACATATGTAAGAGTGCTTGCCATCTGGGGGAGGGGGTTGGGAGAGGAAGGGAAAAAATCTGAATAGAAGTAAGTGCAAGGGATAATGTTGTAAAAAATTACCCATGCATATGTACTGTCAAAAAATGTTATAATTATAAAATAAAATAAAAAATTTAAAAAAAAAAAAAAAAAAAAAAAAAAAAGGCAGAAAGTAAAAAAAAAAAAAAAAAAAAAAAAAGAATGTGTTATTTGAAAAAAAAACTGCTAGGAAAATTAAAAATTAGTATGGCAGAAACTAGGCATTGAGCCATATCTAACACCATATACCAAGATAAAGTCAAATGGGTTCATGATCTAGGCATAAAGAATGAGATTATAAATAAATTAGAGAAACATAGGATAGTTTACCTCTCAGACCTGTGGAGGAGGAAGGTATTTGTGACCAAAGAAGAACTTGAGATCATTATTGATCACAAAATAGAAAACTTTGATTATATCAAGTTAAAAAGCTTTTATACAAACAAAACTAATGCAAACAAGATTAGAAGGGAAGCAATAAACTGGAAAAACATGTTTACAGTTAAAGGTTCTGAGAAAGGTCTAATTTCCAAAATATATAGAGCAGTGGTCCTCAAACTTTTTTAAATAGGGGGCCAGTTCACTGTTCCTCAGACTGTTGGAGGGCCAGATTATAGTCAAAACAAAAACTATGAACAAATTCCTATGCACGCTGCATATATCTTATTTTAAAGTGAAGAAACAAAATGGGAACAAATACATATTTAAAATCAAGTAAAGTTAAATCAACAAACTTACTAGTATTTCAATGGGAACTATGGGCCTGCTTTTGGCTAATGAAACGGTCAATGTCTGGCTCAGTATTTGTCACTGCTAGTGGTAACAAGTGATGCAACTGTGCATCCGTTAGTCTTGATCTGGTTGGAGCTTTCAAATGTTTCATTCTAGAAAAAGTCTGCAGACATAAGTGCTGCCAAAGACGGTTGCCATTTTGAGTGCATGGTTCCTGAGATGAGGATATGTCTCAGAGAGGAGAGATGCATAGAAATTATGAAGGCTGCTTGACTTGAATATGTCTTTCAGAGAGTCACAATTCTGCAGTTCAGCCAGTTCCATTTGGTAAATTGTATCCACATTTTCAATGTCAATAGAAAATGAGTTACAGAAAAGCTTTATATTCTGTTCATGGAGATGAAGCTCTTTAAATTTAAATTGGAACTCCTTTTGCAATTTTTCCAATGAATCCACACATGTTTTGTTTGGGAATACAATCAGCGGTTTTTCTGCTAACAGATTTTGAGTTGTGGGGAGATGGCAGAAGTTTTCCTCCTTTACTTGTTTGATGAGTAGTCCTAATTTTACTTCAAATGCTTTGACATGTGATTGTATATCATAGATGAGCTTCCCCTTTCCTTGAAGTTGCATATAGTTTCTCTCTACTTATCCTGAGTATGAGGGGGTGCAGAGCTGGTGTACTGCTTCATTCACCTCCAGATTCTTAAGGTCCCCATACACTTGTGCAGCTTCAAGTAACATGATGACTTCCTCTGGAAGCCCCAATGTACGATTTGTCACAATGATAAAACTGATGACCATAACAGCCAGACATGAGGTCACTATAGATACAGGGCCACGGCCTGGTACCAGGAACCTCACTCTGGGTGACAATAGCAGTCAGTACTGCAACATGCACTAGCTGTTACATTGTCATTACAGGATAATGACAATGATACAGTCAAGCTGGGACTTGTAGTACTAACTGTTACTATACCAGCGCAACAGACACAGCCCATATATCCCCCCTGCAGCAGCCATGACATGTGCAGCATGCACTGTACATCCCTCGGGCCTGTCTGTTGTGGTGGCTTCCTTTACTTTAAAGGCTGCGGGCCATCAGTTCTCCATCTTCTGCATCTGTCTCCCTTCCCCACACCATACACCCCAGCCTGGGAACTCACCTCACCTTGGTATCGCTTCACACTCTGTCTCCGCCGCCTCAGCCCAGTCCTGGAAGTGTGCTTTGCTAATGCGAGCTTAGGTCGAATGTCACTTCCGGTCTGGTTTTGCCATAACCCAGCAGGCCACATAAACGTCCTCAGTGGGCCTGCAACTGGCCCATGGGCCCTCGTTTGAGGACCCTGATATAGAGAATTGACAGTAATTTATAAGAAATCAAGCCATTCTCCATTTTATAAATGGACACAGGATATGAACAGACAATTTTCAGATGATGAAATTGAAACTATTTCTACCCTTATGAAAAGGTGTTCCAAATCATTTTTTGATTAGAGAAATGCAAATTAAGACAACTCTGTGATACCACTACATACCTCTCAGATTGGCTAAGATGACAGGAAAAGATAAGGACAAATGTTGGAGGGGAAGTGAGGAAACTGAGAAACTGATGCATTGTTAGTGGAGTTGTGAATGGATGCAACCATTCTAGAGAACAATTTGGAACAATACTCAAAAAGTTGTCAAACTGTGCATACCCTTTGATCCAGTAGTGTTACAACCAGGCTTATATCCCAAAGAGATCCCAAAGGATGTGCAAAAATGTTTGTGGCAGCCCTTTTTTGTAGTGGCAATAAACTGGAAATTGAGTGGACATCCATCAATTGGAGAATAGCTAAATAAAATGTAGTATATTAATGTTATAGAATATTATTATAGTGTAAGAAATGACCAGCAGGATGAATACAGAGAGGCTTGGAGAGACTTACATGAACTGATGCTGAGTGAAATGAGCAGAAGCAGGGGATCATTATACGCTTGAATAACATTGTTATGTGAGGATCAATTCTGATGGAAGTGGCTGTCTTGAACAATGAGGCAATCCAGATCAGTTCCAATTAATCAGTAATGAGCATAACCAGCTGTTCCCAGCAAAGGAACACTAAGAAATTAGTGTGGACCAAACATAGCATTTACACTCTTTCTGTTATTGTTTGCTTGCATTTTTGTTTTCTTCCCAGGTTATTTTTATATTCTTTCTAAATCCATTTTTTTCTTGTTTAGCAAGACAACTGTATAAATATGTATACATATATTGTATTTAACATATACTTTAACATATATGACATGTATGGGACTACCTGCCATCTAGGGGAGGGAGTAGAGGGAAGAAGGGGGAAAGTTGGAACAGAAGTTTTTGCAACAGTTAATGTTGAAAAATTACCCCTGCATATGTTTTGTCCATAAAAACCTATAATAAAAAATAAAATAGTCAGTAGCATCTATTTAAAACCATCAGTAAGCATCATATGTGAGGATAAAACTGAAACTATTCCCAATAAGATCAGGGGTGAAACAAGGTTGCCCACTATCACCATTACTATTCAATATTGTACTAGCTTTGGCAATAAGAGAAGAGAGATGAAAGGAATTAAAGTAGGTCATGAGGAAACCAAATTATCACTCTTTTCAGATGATATGATGATATACTTAGAGAACCCTAAAGAATCAACTAAAATACTATTAGAAATAATCCACAACTTTAGCAAAGTTGCAGGTACAAAATAAATCCATATGAATCATCAGCAATTTTATACATCACTAACAGCAAGAGATATAAAGAGAAATTTCATTTAAAATTACTGTTGATAGTATAAAATATTTGGGAATTTATCTGCCAAATGGAAATATATGAGCAAAACTACAAAACACTTTCCACACAAATAAGTCAGATCTAAACAACAGAAAAAATATCAAGTGCTTTTGGATAGGTCAAGCAAATATAATAAAAGATGACAACACTACCTAAATTAATCTATTTATTTAGTGCTATACCAATCAAATTCCCAAGAAACTATTATACTGACCTAGGAAAAAATAACAACAAAATTCATCTGTAAGAACAAAAGGTCAAGAATTTCAAGGGAATTAATGAAAACAAAAGGAAATGAAAGAGACCTAGCTATATCGTATCTAAAACTATATTAAGCAGCAGTCATCAAAACCATTTGGTACTGGCAAAGAAATAGAAGTTGATCAGTGAATAGGGGAGGTTCACACAAAATTGTCAATAAATATAGTAATCCAGTGTGTTTGAAAAACTCAAACCCCCCAGATTTTGGGATAAGAATGCACTATTTGACAAAAATTGCTGGGAAAATTGGAAACTAGTATAGGAGAAACTAGGCATTGACCCACATAACACCGCCTTCCAAGATAAGGTTGAAATGGGCTCATGATCTAGACATAAAGAATGATATTATAAAAAAATTAGAAGAACATAAGATTCTTTACCTCTCAACTGTGTGGAGGAGGAAGGAATTGTTGACCAAAGAAGAAATAGATATTTTTGATTATATTAAGTTAAAAAGTTTTTGTACAGACAAAACTAATGCAGACAAGATTATAAGGGAAACAAGAAACTGGGAAAATATGTTGACATTCAAAGGTTCTGATAAAAGCTTCATTTCTAAAATATAATAGAGAAATTACTCAAATGTATAAGAATTTAAGCCATTCTCCAATTGATAAATGGCCAAAGAGTATGAACAGATAATTTTCAGATGAAGAAATTGAAACTATTTTTAGTGGTATAAAAGGTGCTCTAAATCACTATTGATCAGAGAAATGCAAATTAAGACAACTCTGAGACACCAATACACATTCTCAGACTGGCTAAGATGATAGTAAAAGATAATGATGAATGTTGGAGGGGATGTGGGAAAACTGGGATACTAATATATTGCTGGTGGAATTGTAAACAGATTCAACCATTCTGGAGAGCAATTTGGAACTATGCTCAAAAAGTTATCACACTGTGCCTACTCTTTGACCCTGCAATGTTTCTACTGGGCTTATATCCCAAAGGCACTGACATGTGCAAAAATGTTTGTGGCAACCCTTTTTGTAGTGGCAAGAAACTGGAAACTGAGTGGATGCCCATCATTTGGAGAATGGCTGAATAAGTTATAGTATATGAACGTTTTGGAATATTATTCTTCTGTAGGAAATGACCAATAGCATGATTTTAGAGAGGCCTAGAGAGACTTATGTGAAATAATCCTAAATGAAATAAGCAGAAACAGGAGATCACTGCACACAGCAACAACACTAAATGAGTGACTCTTTTCAACAATGAGATGATTCATACCATTTCCAATATTTAGTGATGAAGAGACTCATCTACACTCAGAGAGAGAACCATAGGAACAGAGTGTGGAACACAACGTAGCATTCTCACTCTCTCTCTTGTTGTTTGCTTACATTTTATTTGGCTTCTCTTTTTCTCTTGTGAGGCACAATAATTGTATAAATATGCATACATATATTGGATTTAACTTATATTTCTACCATATTTAGCATATATTGGACTATTTGCCATCTAGGGAAGGGTATAGAGGAAGAGGGGGAAATTGGAACACAGGGCTTTGCAAGGACTAATATTGAAGAACTGTCCACACATATGTTTTGAAAAATTAAATATTTTAATAAATAAATTAATTAAAAGATAATTCTTCCTGAAAGTACATAAAGAGGAAAAAGTAAAAGGAGAGAATTAATTTCTGAATTGGAGGGCACAAAAAAGTAAGTGAAAATGAATGATAGAGGGGAATGTATATCGGTCCCTATTAAAGAGATTGTTTAAAATAAAAGTTGGGGGACACTATTCAACAGGTTATCATGAAAAACAGGAACTGTGACAATAAATAGTAACAATTTGTTGATGTTGGGGCAGCTAGGTGGTGCAGTTGATAGAGCACCAGCCCTGAATTCAGAAGGACCTGAGTTCAAATCTGGCCTCAGACACTTAACACTTTGTAGCTGTGTGACCCTGGGCAAGTCACTTAACCCCAGCATCAAAAAAACAAAACAAAACAAAACAATTTGTTGGTGTTGGGAAGGGATCCAACTAAAGAACCCATTTGGGTTCTCTCATTTGGTAAGACAGAGATTCTGTAATAGGAAATGGGGATCTTAAATAGGTTCCAATTTGCAATAATTTGGTACTTAAGGAGACCATGAAATTTGAGAAAATTGTGTGTCCTCCATCCATAGTATTCTGTTTGAGGAGAGAGGAGAACAGGGATGCTGCAAGTAACTGGCATTGAGATTTGTCAGAAGGAATGAACTTAGAGGAAATTTCATGGAAAGTGAGAGAGAAATTGATTATACAAAAGTCAAAATATAGAAATTAGTTAACAACATAGGACATAAGGAAAATTCTTTCATGGAGCAACATTTCTATCCTCTGTATTTCCTTTAGGAATTAATACCATTAAAAGGAAAACACAACAGAAAAATTGAAGTTAGGGGAAGGGGTAGAACAATACCTACAAGGCAATAACATGTAAACTCTTTGGAAAATGAAACACAAAACAGATCCCTTACAAAATTTAGTTTCATGAAGAATATAGATACTAAATTGGGAACAAATAAATGTATTCATAAATCGAAAAATAAAAATATGCAATGCACAGAAATGGAAAAGAAGCAAAGAAAAAAAGAAAGGAATTCTATCTAGAAAAAAGGGCAGAAAGTGAAAATAAAAATAAATTGAAGGAAAGAAGATTGAAATATTTTATTTGATCAACTAACTGAAATAATAAAAAGAAGAATTAGATACATAAATAAAAATAAGAAAGAAAACAGAAAAACTCAGACTCAAATATAAGGAAAAATAGCAAATGGAAGGTAGAACTTGAGAGTGAGAGAGTGAGAGATTGTGGAAATCAGAGAGCCTTAAACAAACAAAAAATATGGAAAAAACTATGTACAACTTCACAAAGGAAGTAGAGAAATAAAAATCAGGAAAACTAATTAGAGACAAATAGAGGAAAATATAACCAGAAGTCATAATTTTAAATATGAATGGATTTAACAAATTAAAGATAATGACAAATTGATGAATAAAACCTCAAAAGCTGTTGCTTATAAGAAACATATCTAAAATTTAGAATACAAGGGAGAAACTGAAACAAAATTTAACTTGCATCAAGAGAAAAAATAATTATTGAAATTGTGTTTTCAAATATATCAAAGAAAAAAATCACAACATAAAAAAGAATAAACTATATCAGGCTGAAAGGTATAATAGATAATAATTCAGAATCATTATCAAACTCATTTACTCCAAATATCTTATTATTAAATTCATAAAGGAAATATAAAATGAGCTATAAGAATACATAGATAGTAACTTAATAGAGACAAAGAACTTCAGTAACTCTCTTACAGTCTTGGGTAAATCTATCAGAAAGAGAGATAAAATGAAAAAAATAGAATTGAACAAATTGCTGAGTCTTGAGGGGATTAAGGCATACACCAGGATTTTGGCAGTATGATTAAGGTAAAGTTTTACTAAGAGATAGTGAGGAGTGAAACATGGCACCTGGGTTAGATGCCTGAGGAAATGAGAAGATTGGAATAGAGAGAAGATAGGAACAGGAATAGGGTAGTTTAGATAAGATAAAGGTTTATAGGGAAAGAAAATGAGACTGAGATGTCTACAAGACAGTCATTTTGTAATATCTAAATAAGCAAATGGAGCTTTAAGACTAGAGTTCAGAGATTATGAATAAATAAACATATTTGATAATCATCAGCAAATAAATAATAATTGAATCCATTGATGAGATAGCTAAGTGAAGATAATTAAATGTAGAAAGCAAAAAGAAGATCAAGCTGTGTAGTCAGCTATTCTTAGAAGACATGACCTCAATAATGATCCAACAAAGAAGACAAGAAAAGAGTGATGAGATAGATATAATGAGAACCAGGAGAGAGAAATATCTAGAAAACCTTAAAAGAAGTGAGTATGCAGACCTGTATGGCTCAGACCATAAGCAGAGTGATGGTTTAATTCTCACATTTAGAAGAGCATACAAACCCATAGTGGAAAAACCAAAGGAAGAGACCAAGACTAAAGGGGAACTGGTAGTTCAGTTTCAGAAAACTGCAAAACATCCTAGCAGATTACTGTAACCAGAGAGTAGTTTTTGCAGAGTTTCTTTGACAAGATTCCCATTCCTAGACATAACAAAAAAAGATCCTAATGTATAAGAATAAAATCATTCCCAATCAGTAAATATCAATAAATTATCTTTTTTTTCCTTAGGGAAAAATACATGCTATAGCCATCTATATGAAAAAAAAATTTTAAATCACTAATAATTAAAGGACTGTAATTTAAAGCAATTTTGAGATATTGCTTCACCTAGTAAATTGGCAAAATGAAGAGGAAAGGAAAATGACAAATGTTAAAGAAACTGCAAGAAAACAGGCATAGTAATGTACTGTTATTACAGTTGTGAACTGATGAACCTGAAACAAAGATGATAATACAGAATGAAGCATATAATTTTTAGGCATTATTCAAGTGTTGTTGTTTTTTTTTCTTTTTGGGGGGAGAGTGAATTTGACTGCGCATATAATGGTTTTGATTTTTTTTCTTTTTTTCCAATGGGAGAGACAGAAGGATATGTGAGGGGGAGTATCTGTATCCATGTCTGTGTGTATATAAACATACATATGTGCACATATATGTAATATGCATATACAACCATACACATATACATATATGATACATGTGTTCTTTGGCATAAAAAAATCAGCCTATAATGTTACATTATTATATGTATATATCTTATCTCTTTGCAATAGTATAAATCCAGGGCAGAGCCAAGATGATAGAGAGGACACATGTCTTTCTAAGCTCTCCTCTACCCTCAAACTATTTTAACAAAATGCAGCTTCTGAAATAGTGCTTGACTGTCAGAATCCATGAATATTGGGAGTACAACACATTACCACCCAAAGATAATTTCAAAATTCACCAGAAAAGGTCTGTTTTTGCTCACGCATGGGGTCGGAACCAGGTTAAGCCAAGCACAGACCCAGGCAGATAGGCAGTGAGAGCATGGAGAACAGCTCAAACTGAGTATACCAGAGTGGAGCGAGATGTGGTTTCTGCTGGCAGAAAATCTGCAGGAGAATTCTACCACTGTATTGGCTACTCTGCCCTGGCACCAAGCCAGTAGCTCAGCAGAGAAGCTATAAACACAAGGGGTAAAAACTATAACCCTGAAACACTAGTCTCTCAGGACCTGACCACACCCACCCAACACCCTCAATGACTCAGTGTGATCCAAGAGCAGCTGCAGTTGCTAGTCCCAGTGCAGCTGCAGTTGCTGGTCCCAGGACAGGTCCCAGCTCAGACACTGCCTTTCCACTGCCCCTGCTGATTTCAGCACAACTGCTAATCCCAGTGAAGCAGGTGGGTGCTGTCCCACTGCCCCTTCACTGACACTTCCTATTGCCTGTAGAAGTAGCTTGGAAATACCCCACTACCCCCCATAAGCAGACTGAAGCATTTTTTTTTTGTTTGGTTGGTTTTTTGTTCATTGTTTGTTTTTAATGAGTAAAAAGGCAAAGTGGGCTCTAACTATAGCGTCTATACTGAAAGAGACCAGATTTCAAATGCTGAGGAGACTAAAAACAGTGTGTCTCTAGATGAAAATCCAAAGGCAGATATGATCTGTTCCCCACTATATAAGGCTCTCATAGAAGAAATTTAAAAGGATCTGAAAAGACAGCTAGAAGAAAAATGGGGAAAGAAAAGGGAAGCTTTGCAAGAGTGTCAGAATAAGGCATATAACGCATTAAAAGATAGAGTGGAAAAAGAAAACAACTCCCTGAAAAACAGAATTTGCAAATTGGAAAATATAAACAACTCCCAGGAAAATAGAATTTGTGGTTTGGAAAAGGTAAACAATTCCCAGGAAAACAGAATTTGTGGACTGGAAAAAGTGAATAATTCCTTTAAAAAATGTCATAATGGAAAAAAATTCCATAGAACAAAACAACTCATTTAAAAACTCAATTGGACAATTACAAAAAGAAATTAAAAAGTAAATGAAGAAAATAATTCACTAAAAATAAGAATTGAACAAATAGAAATGAAGGAATCAGGAAGACACCAAGAATCAGTTGAGCAAAACCAAAAAAATGAAAAAAATAGTAAAAAAAAATGTTGGGCAGACCTGAAAATAGATCCCGGAGAGATAATCTAAGGATTATTGGACTCTCTGAAAATCATGATGAAAAAAGAGCCTAAACACTATTTTTCAGGAAATCATCAAAGAGAACTGCCCAGAGGTCATAGAATCAGAAGATAAAATAGCCATTGAAAGAATTCACCGAATACTTCCTGAAAGAGCCAAAATTAAAACTCCAAGGAATATTGTAGCTAAATTCCAGAACTATCAGACCAAGGAAAAAATACTAGAAGTAGCCAGAAAAAAAAGACAAAAAAAAAAAAAAAACTCAAATACTGAGGAGCCACAATAAGGATCACTAAGGATCTAGCAGCATCCACATTAAAGGATTGAAGGGTTTTGAATCTGATATTCCAAAAAGCAAAGGAACTTGGAATGCAGCCAAGAATAAGTTACCCAGCCAAACTGAACATTTTCTTTCAGGGAAGAAGATGGACATTCAATGAAATAGGTGAATTGCATTCATTCCTGGTGAAAAAATCAGAACTAAACAAAAAAAGTTGACCTACAAATATAGGACTCAAGAGAAGCCTAAAAAGGTAAAAAGAACTCTTGAGAACTATGTATCTATTATGGGTATACATAAAGAATACATATATAATTTGGTTTTACTGTTATAAATATAAAAAAGGAACAAGAGTGAGAAAGGAAATTGTACCAGAAAAAGGGAAAAGTGGAGGTAAAAAGAGGGAAATTATATCTCACGAAGAAGCAAAGGAAATCTATTATATCTGAGGGGGGAAAAGGGAAGGGGATGAAACATAGTGTGAATCTTGCTTTCATCACAATTGGCTCAAAGAGAAAATATTAGACATATTTGGTTTACACAGAAACTTCTCCCATCTCATTGAAAAGTGGGACAGAAAAAGGGAAAAGGGAAGGGGGAGGCTAAATAGACAGGAATACAGAAATAGTAAGGGAAAGGTTTAAGAAAAAGGGGTGGGATTTTAAGGGGGAGGGTGGGATTATAAAGAGGGGACATTCTAAAGAGGAAGAACTGAGTGAAGCAAGTCATGCTCATAAGTTTTATAATGGGGAGGAGGCTAATGGGGAAAGGAAAGAGAAAAGCATAATTTGGGGATAATAAGATGGTAGGAAATACATAATTAGTCATTTTAACCATAAATATGAATGGGGTAAATTCCCTCATAAAGCAGACCCATGTAGGGTCTGGATTAAAAGCCAGAATCCTAAAATATGTTGTTTACAGGAAACACTTTAAGCAGAGCAATACATACAGAGTAAAGGTAAAAGCTGGAGCAGAATTTACTATGCTTCAGGTAAAGTCAAAAAAGCAGCAGTAGCTATCCTAAGGGGAAATAGGCCAAAAAGTAATTGGAAACTAAATAATCTCATCCTAAAGAATGAATGGGTGAAACAGCAAATCATAGACATAATTAATAATTTCACCCAAGAGACTGACAATAATGAGATGTCACATCAAAATGTGTAGGATGCAGCCAAAATGGTAATAAGGGGAAATTTTATATCTCTAATAGGCTTACTTGCATAAAATACAGAAAGAGAAAATCAATGAATTAGACTTGCAATTAAAAAAGCTAGAAAAAAGAGCAAATGAAAAATCCCCAATCAAATACTAAACTTGAAATCCTAAAAATAAAAAATAAATATAAATATAAAGAGATTAATAAAATGGAAAGTAAAAACTATTGAATTAATAAACAAAACTAAGAGTTGGTTTTATGAAAAAACAACAAAATAGATAAACACTTAGTAAATTTGATTATAAAAAGGAAAGAGGAAAATCAAATTGTTAGTCTTAAAAATGAAAAGTGAGAACTTTATGATAATAAATTTGATAACTTAAATGAAATAAATGAATACCTTCAAAAATATAGATTGCCCAGATTAACAGAGGAAGAAGTAAATTGGTTGAATAGTCCCATTTCAAAAAAAAAAAAAAAAAAAAAAAAAAAAAAAAAAAAAGAAAGAAAGAAAGAAACAGAACAAGCTATTAACCATTCCCTAAGAAAACATTCCCAGGACCAGATGGATTTACATGCAAATTCTAACAAACATTTAAAGAGCAATTAACTCCAATGCTATATAAACTACTTGAAAAAGTAGTATAAATCCCTTGTGGGAAATGATTGTGCCTTATAATGTTTTCTTTTTCTTCCTCTCAGCACTTAGATGAAGATAATTGTTTTTGTATATAAATGAAATTTTATATAATGGTTATATATAAGTTGTATATGATTTTACAAAAAAAATTAATTAATTTTCTGTAATTGATGCATATTTTATAATTATTTTTCTATTATTATATGGTACATTTTCTTGAATATGAAATTATAGTTTAAACATATTTTTCACAAAGCTGTCTTTAAATGTGAGCTTATACTTGAGAAGGCAATATGGTACAATAACTGGAAAACTGGATTTAGAATCAAAAGAGCTAGATTCAAATGTTCTCTTTGCTATTTACATTTCATAGAAACTTGGATAAATCATCATAACTCTCTGGACCTCAATTTATCTAATTTATATATTGAGTGGCTGGATCTTTATATCCTTTATAATTTAAAATCTATTCATACTATTATAATAGATCCTCAACACTGAGCAAACTAAATTACAAAGCACCAGCTTTCTTCCAATAAAAGGCTTTTTAAGTCAATTTCTACATAAATTATTACCTCTTCGTCTTTTTTTACAGACTAAATCCTAAGTTATAAGGAAGTATCCTAAAACTAAAGAAGAAGCCCATGAGAAAGGAATGTGATTAGGGACAATGTCTTCTAATTAAGTATCAACAATCGAGCCCCAGAAACAAGTTTGTCTTTTTAAATGATATAAAGTCAATTCACCTTTATATAAAAGATGTATTATACATAGAGACCAAGAATTTACTCTCTTCCTTGACTTTAATATAGATCCCAAATTGCTAGTAAAGCTAAGCCAAGAAAAACCTGGACATTGAATAGGCAGGAAGAGAACTTTCTGAACTTGTATGTCTGCATTTTAAGAAATTTCTCAATGTCTTTCTCCGTAAAAATGCTAAAATATTTCTTTTTGTTGTTATTTGATTCTCCAGTAGCAATGATTAATCAATAATTGATCTTGTGCTACAATATTTCAATAGATGCATAATCACATTAATGTGAATATTTCCTTCAATGATTCAATGATGAAAATTACAACTTCTTCATGCTATTTTATCATGGAAATACCTGTTGCTATTGTATAAAACTTCCATAAACAATCTACAAAACATTCTAAGGGCCCTCCTTTAAGTATCTTAAAATTCTGTAAATGCTAATGAAATACTTGGGGTGTCCATCTGTTATCACTTACTCTTTTATATATGAACTCCCATCCATTTCTGATATTATTAAGCAAAAAAATTAGCTACAAATCATAACCATTTGTCATGTGCAGTAGCCTGCTTAGGATCATAAAATCAAAGATAAGTAGATGAAAAGGATCATACTGATCATCTAAACTGAGCTCTTCCTTTTATAGATAAGTAAAGCCCTAGAGAAATTAATTGACAACTAATCTCACATATGTAGCAAATGACAGACAAAAGATTTGATAGCAGACTGGATTGAAAGTCATGATCTTGTGATCCAAGAGCTGTGGTGATTGTTCTGTCAAGTGCTCTGCTTCCTGACCAAAAAGGCCCCCAAGCCCCTTGATATTAAAATTAATATTGCTCATCAGAGAACCTTCTCTTCTGGGACCAGAGATGATATTGTTCCTTCAGGTCCCTGTTCCACTGGGATAGAGAGCAGTGCTGTTCTTTAGAGTTCTTGACTAATAGTATTTCTCTCTGCCCTTGAATGGTGGCCATTGGAACTGCTGTTGACAAATAACAGTCAATTTTGTATCCAGTGCTAGTGGAGGAATTCCCTGAAATCTCTTTCTGACTAGTTGCCAGTCCTTTTCTTGTCCATAGCTTGAGAGTCTCCAAAGCTGTTGATGCTTCTGTTGCCACAGCTTAGTCCCACTACTACTGTTGCATCCATGTAGGGTCTGGGATACAATCCAGCTCTCTGCCATCACAAATTTCTCCTTCCAACCTGGTCTTTTGTTGACTCTGCCACTCCAAAATTAGATTTAAGTTATTATTTAAAATTATTTGTTAGGAATGGTGGGTGAGCTCAGTTGAGTCCTTTATTTATTGTACCATCTTCTAATTCTATATCCTAGGAGTATAACTCTGCAGACTGAAAACACAACCTATTTATATGAAACATTCTGTTCCTGTTGGGTAGAGGTTGGCCAGTAATGGATTGATTTTGGAGTCATAAGAAATGAATTCAAGTTTTAGCTTGAAAGCTTGCTAGCTAAATGAGTCTGGGAAAATCATATCTATAAAATGTAGATGATGCTACCTACAGATTTACTATAAAAAGTACTTTGCTAACCTAAGCTATTTAGGTAAAGCTATTATTATCATCATAGTAGATATAAAAGATCAGGGATAAAAACCTAATAATACTTATTTTCCTTAGAAAAGATCAATTTTCTAACTGATAACTAATCAGGGAATCAAACCTGTACTCAAAGCTTTGATCTAAAAGTTGTCATTTGCCACATGTAAGAAAGAAACAAGGCTTGACTTTAGAAAATATTAACTAAGTCTGGGTTCCTACAGAATACATGAAATTTGGAAATGTTCAGTATTGAAATAGTTCTACAAGCTATTCAATGTGGAAGTTCTTTCCAGAGATTCAAATAGGAATCCAACCCATCTTATTGTCCATGTTCTCCTATAAATTTATCAGCAGGGGCCCTATTCAATATGTTATTTTTTTTTTATTTCTTCTAAAACTGACACCAATAGAGTGCTCTAGAGTTATAGCTGTTATCCATTACCCTTATCACTAAACTAACAATTTTCTCTTCTTACTATAAATTTCCTGGATTATATCTTTTACTCCTATTCTTTGAAATTTCTTTTGGATTATATTATATAGCCAACTTTTTTTGCCCATCTTGCTTCTGACTAGGGAAAGTGGAAGTTAAATATAAGAGAGCTCTTTTAAATCTATCACCATCTAAGCTGTACACGCAGGGAATTCCCTTCATCATATTCTACCCAGCTACGTTTTTGGACTTCATGCTCTCCAGAAACTCATCACTCTTCTAAATAAAATCAACTCTGAAATTCTCACTTCCACAATTCTTTTCCCACCTTCACTACAGGACTTTATAATATCCCTATGCTGACTCATTTCTTACCATCCCCCACATTTCAGTTTCTTTTTATTTGTTTAATTTTCTCATTAAATTGTGAACTCCTTGAAGGAAGGTAGGTAATTTTAAGCTCTCCTTTATCTCTGCTTACAGGAAATTGAGAGGAGCTTTCCTCAATAATTTCTTGAACTATGATATCTAGGATCATTTTTTGATCATCACTTTTAAGTATTCCAATAATGTATAAATTATTTTTCCTGAATCTACTTTCTAGGTCAGATGTTCTGAATAATATTTTTTTTTATTTTTTAAATTTAATTTAAAATTTAATTAAAATTTTTAAAAAAGTTTGAATATTTATAAATGTTCTAGAATTTGTTTCAAGAATTTGCTACATTCAATAAAAAGCTAGGGAAAAACAGGCTAAAAAGTAATTGGAAACTTAATAATCTCATCCTAAAGAATGAATGAGTGAAACAGCAAATCTCCAAATAATTAAGAATAAATATCATACAGAGAGTCAAAGGTGATGTCAATAAACATTTATTAAGCACTTGCTTTTTTTTACCAGACACTGTAAATTTTAATTAAATTTAAATAATAATAATAATAATAATAATTTACTATCTTGTTTATAGGAAACATAGTTGAAGCAGAGCAATACATACAGAGTAAAGGTAAAAGGATGGAGAAGAATCTACTATGCTTCAGGTGAAGTAAAAAAAAAAAAAAAAAGCAGCAGTAGCTATCCTGATCTCAGATCAAGCAAAAGCAAAAATTGATCCATTTAAAAGACATAAAGAAGGGCACTATGTCATGCTAAAGTGTAGCATAGATAATGAAGAATATCAATACCAAACATATATGCACCAAGTGGTATAGCATCTAAATTCCTAAAGGAGAAGTTAAGAGAAGCAAGAAGAAACAGACAGCAAAACTATAACAGTGGCTGATCTCAACCTTACAATCTCAGAACTAGACAAATCAAACCACAAAATAAATAAGAAAGTTAAAGAGGTAAATAGAACACTAGAAAAGTTAGGTATGATAGATCTTTGGAGAAAACTGAATGGAGACAGAAAGGAGTACACTTTGTTCTCGGCAGTTTATGGAACCCATACAAAAATTGACCATATAGGAGGACATAAAGACATCAAATTCAAATGCAGAAAGGCAGAAATAGTAAATTCATTCTTTTTAGATCAGGATGCAAAAAAAAAAAAAAAAAAAAAAAACTACTTTAAATAAAAAGCTAGGAGGAAATAGGCCAAAAAGTAATTGGAAACTAAATAATCTCATCTAAAGAATGAATGGGTGAAACAGCAAATCATAAACATAATTAATAATTTTATCCGAGAAAATGACAATAATGAGACAACATACCAAAATTTGTGGGATGCAGCTAAAGCCCAAATAAGGGGAAAAATTATATCTCTAGATGTTTACTTGCATAAAATAGAGACGTAGAAGATAATGAACTGGGCTTGAAACTGAAAAAGCTAAAAAAATTTAAAATGCCCTGATCAAATAACAAACTTGAATTTCTAAAAATAAAAGGAAATTTGTAAATTTTTAAAATTAATTTTATAATTATAATTTTTTTTGACAGTACATATTCCAAACTCCATCTTTGACCAGCCATGTGGCAGTTCTCCTGCCTCCTTCACTCCTTCACTAAGACCAAGGACTTAGGCTGATTCCAAGGTCCTCCAGAGACATTACAAATTATAACCAAAAATATCTTACCCAACAAAACTCTATATAATTCTTCAAATGTCAAAATGCACATTTAATGAAATATCTGACCTTCAAGAATCCTGATTAAAAGACCACAACTAAATAGAAAATATAACTTTCAAATACAAGACTCAAGAGAAGCATAAAAAGGTAAATATGAAAAAAGATTAGAAGGAACTCAGTAATGTGAAACTATTTTTATTTCTTTATCAGAAGATGATTTATGTAATTTCTAATTCTATATAAATCTAAATTACAGGACTGAGTCAATTGTATTAGGTTTATGTAATGGAAAATGGATAGATGAGAAAGACAAGAAATAGGTAAATAAAGAATGGGGTAATTAACTCACATAAAGGAGGTGTACAAGAAAAAATGTTTACAGTAGAAGAGAAAAATGGGTATGGAAGGCAAAACCTAAACCTCACTCTTGGACATAAAAATTTACCTTATCCAATAGGAAAAAAGGGAGAAATGGGGATAAGAGAAATGGAAAGATAAAAGGAAGTTAGTGGTAAGAAGCAAAAAGGACTTTAAGAACAGATAAAAAGAAAGAGAGAAAGATAAATAGATGAAAATAGGATGGGGGGGATCACAGTGATGATAACTGTAGATTTTGGTAGGATTTACTTGTTAGGATTACTAACATTATTAGTTATTATTATTATTATTAGATATTAGGATCGCTACATTTACTTATACATAAAGTGGAAGCAAATAGATTAGAAACCAGAATCCAACAAAATATTGATTAAAAGAACATACTTGAAATAAAAGGACACATAGAGAGATAAAATAAAGGGCAAGAGGAGAATCTAAAATGTTTCAGCCAAAGTAATAATGGCAATAATAGCAATCATGATCTTAGACAAAGCAAAAGCAAAAATAGACCTATTAAAAAAAAGATACTCAAGGAAATTGCATTATGCTAAAAGATACCAAAGATAATGAAATAAATATTTTGAAAAAAATTACAATAAGTTTCTCTGACAATTTTCTTATTTCTCAAATATATTTGCTAAACATGGAAGTGAGTAAATAAAAATAAGTGATCCCTCAATAGGCCAAGGAATATATATTAGTAGATTGAAATAGAAATGAAAATTATTTATAATCATATGAAAAATACTCAAAACCACTATATGTTACCGAAAGGCAAATTAAAATAATTCATAGATACCATCTTATACCTATTTGAAATAACAGTGGGGATGAGGGGAAAAATAGATACACTAATGAAGCATGTGGTCCAACTATTTTGGAGAAGAATTTAACATGTTCATTTTATTATGTATATTTTATTATATATATATATATATATATATATATATATATATATGTGTGTGTGTGTGTGTGTGTGTGTGTGTGTGTGTGTGTGTGTATTATATACATTTATTATACATAAAATGGTCATTATTAAAAAGAAAATAGCCCAAAAGGCTATAAAACTGTGCATACCCTTTGATCCAGTAATACTGTGACTAGATCTGTATTCTCATCCTCCAAAAAAATTAAAGAAAAAAGAAAAGTGTCCATACACATAAAAATATTTAAAGTAGCTCTTTTTGTGGTGGCAAAGAATTGAAAATTAAGGGAATATTCATCAAATGGGGAAAAAAAAAGGGAATATTCATCAAATGGGGAAAGTCAGTAAGAGGTCTAATTCAATCTCATTTAGACCTATTGTTTTATCAATTCCCTCTCTCTGACCTAAGAGTTCCTGAAACTGCTGTTCCCAATATCACTTTCATAGCCACCTCCAAGGTGCACTGAAGCAGCTACTGTGAGTCTGTGTTCCAGATTACCCCCAGATGGGTATCACAGACCTCTCCTACCAACCTTCTTAGTGGCCTTAGGTTAGAAAATATATCTTATTCTTACCTTTTGTTGGCTCTGCCATTTGAAAAATTAACTTGAGGCATTATTTTAGAGTTATTTGCAAATGGAAGATCTTTACTGGGTTGCCATATTGATCCCAAATTTTAATCTGCCATGTTGGTACATAAATTTAACTAAAATACTAGCAAATAAATTAAGCTCTATATCAAAAAATTCATACATATGACCAGGTGGCAGTCATGTTACAAGTGTAGGGATTATTAAATATTAAAAAAAATCATAAGCATTTTGACCATATATATAAGAAAAGCAACAAAATTCAAATGATTATCTCATCTGATATAGAAAAAATCTTTGTACAAAATACAACCCCCATTACTATTTTAAAAGTCCCTCTGGAAAACAAAGGAATAAATGGAGTCCTTAAAATCATAAGCATTATCTATCTAAAATTGAGAGCAAACATTTTCTTGTGACAAGGATAAAATTGAAACCTTCACAATAAGATCAGGGGTGAAGCAAGCATGGAGTAATAACAATAGGCAATGAGGAAACTAAATGATCACTCTTTACAGATAATACAATATACTTAAAGAACCCTGGAGAATCAACTGAAAAATGAGTTGAAATAGCTAACAACTTTTGCAAAGTTGCTGGATATAAAATAAATCCACCTAAATCATCAACATTTTATATACCAATAAAGTATAGCAGAAAGAGACAAAAAGTTACATTACATTAAAAAAAAAACTGAAGTCAATATAAAATACTCAAAAATCTACCTGCTACCAAAGATTATATGAACACATTACAAAACTTTTCATACAAATAAAGACAATCTAAATAACTGAAAAAATATTATCTGCTCATTGGTAGGTTGAGGCAATCTAATAAAAATGACAATTCTACCTAACTTGCTTTAGTTATTCAGTGCTATACTAATCAAACTATCAAAGATTTATTTTTACAAGCTTGAAAAAGTACTAGCAAAATCCATCTGGAAGAAAAAAAAACATATTAATAATGTCAAGGGGATCAAGAATGAAAAAAGTAAAGGAAGGTGGCCTATCAATAACAGATTACAAATTATATGATTAAAAGATAATCCTAAAAATAATCTGGTAATGATAAAAAAATAAAATAATAAGCCAATGGAATAAATTAGACATATAATACACAGTAGTAAATGGCATCATAATTTAGTGCTTTGTTTTTATTGTGTAAAATTAAAAAGTTTTTGAAAAAAATTAAATGCAAAGTGAAGTAAGAAAACATATGAAAGCAATTTTCATAAAAAGAAGTGAAAAGTATCAATAACAATATTAAAATGCTATAAATCATCATTCACTAAAAAATAGAAATCAAAACAACTCTGAGATATCAATTCTTATAGAAATAAGACTGGCAAATATAACAAAAAAAGGGAAATGACATGCTGGAAGGGATATGGAAAAATTGGAAACATATAACAAAATAAATAAAAATACAATAAAGAAAAAATATGCTTCTTATTCTTGGGAATTTTAGTCTCATCATCTTTGAATCAAGTTCTAGTCTAATTTATTGTGATTGAATGAGTACGAACTAGGATACTATATCCATGAGATGATTCCAGGCTCTAGACAAGCTTCAACTTTTAATCCAATCCAAATGTCTATTTAAGATATCTTACCATCTGCCTAATTGATCATTATCTATACTATCTATATATACTAAGTATACTATCTATGCTTTGCTCTTGGAACAGTAGTCAAATCCCTATTATCATTTCTTTTAGAAAAGGTGACTAAGTAAAAGAGATAAAGGTAAAACTAGTAGAGAGTCAAATTTACTGCCCTTGGTATTAATTCCCTATCCAAATGACTCAATAAACTAAAATGCCCTGTCCTCTCTACCATTTCCTTATATCTCCCTCCCCAATTAGAATGTAAGCTACTTGAAGTCAAGATCTGCCTTTTATTTTCTATTTGTATCCCTTGGGTTTAGCCCAATGCTCAGCAAAATGAAGTATTTATTAAATTGTTTTGTTCATTCATTCATGCTTTATATCCTATTACTTCTCTACATATATTCAAACAGACCTTTTGCCAATACCCAAGAAATCCTCTCAATTTCTTTCATTTATCTGCTAATGTCTACATTCTTCAATAAATTATCTGGTACTACAATAGTATGCAGACTTGAGATCCCAGTAGTCCTTGCCCCTTGTTTCTAAATATGCATCTCTCTCAGTAACTTGATTTCCATAAATATTCTACATGTGTGTGTGTGCATATGTATATATATATATATATATATATATATATATATATATATATATACCCAGATTTTATGACCAGTTTAAATCCTAGAGCTACCCAAAGACTCACTTCTCCAATGAGCAGTGGAGTTTTTTTTAAACATGTTTTTGAATGAAAATCCTTTTTTAATACAAAACTGGGTGTTATTCTGTGTCTTTAATACTATGTTCCTTTTGTAGTGTGCCAGCATGGTTATTCACTTGAACACAAAATGATCATCTAAATGTTAACAAGTTGTCATTAAAGAATGATGACCATTTTCAAAGTACAAGTAATCCCTGACAGACCATAAGGGGTGATGGAAGACATGATATTTTATTCATCCCAAGGATTCATTAACAATTCCTCTTCAAAGCTGCTGGGACACAGGCACCTTATCTGAAGTGTTTTGCAACTGACTGGTGTTGCAATTAGTTAAAACTAAAAAAATGCAGTGTGTCTAGGGAAAGAGCTGGGTTGGATACCATGCAGTGAAGCTACTTTCTGGTGCATGAATTATCCAAAGGTTCTTTTTTCCAACTACATATTCAGGAAGTTAAAATTACATGAATAAAAGCAAAGTCTGGGCAATAAGGCAATGTTATCTATGGGTTGGAGTAAAAGAGACAGGATTAAAAGGAAAGGCTAGGCTCTCAGATTCCCCTCTTTTCTATGAAAACACCTTTAGAAACGTTACTCCCATATTTTCCTCAATGGAAGAATATGTTGGTTTTGAAGGCCTTGCCTTCCTCTATAAAATAAAAATAATGTTAGCAAGCCTGAAATCTCATAGAATTGTTGAAGAAAAAGTACTTTATAAACTTTAAACTTCTAGGTGAATGTAAGTTTTCATCATAAGCAAACATCAATGTAGAGCTGGAATAGATCTGAAAGACCATATAGTTCATCTTCTATTTGAGCCCTAGAGATATTAAACACCTGAGACCCATGCCCAGGGTCCCCCATGTAAGTAACAGAGGCCAGATTCAATCCATCTGACTCCAGAGTCAGTGATTTAATTTGTCCATTACATCATGCTGCTTCTCATGGTCCAGGGGGAAAAATTAATTAGTAGTCCAGAATCATCTCAGGAGAGGACCAAATTAGGGAAAAGAAAACCTAGCTTTAGGAAGTTCATGTCAGAAAAAATAGATATAAATTTTATTTGACTGTCAAAAATGTATAATACTTCAGGTAAGAGGAAGAACCAAAAGAGACAGAATGAAAAGATGAATAGCCACTGATGGAAAGTCAAGGGGTAATTTAACCTGCAAATACATTTAGGTTAAATTCAGAACAGTAATTTTAGCAAGCAAGTTAACCTCCAAAAGCATTTATTTGAGCAAATCCACCCATGAAAATTTAATGTCAGGTGAAACAATTTCATAGAATGTTAGGCCCATATATAACAGTAATTTACATTTTTTGTACTTACCACATTTTTAAAAATGGGAATGTATTCTCAATATAAGTATATTTACTTATGGTAAGTAACTTACAAATAAGCAAATATAGCTATTTTGGGGTATGTTATCTATAGTTAAAGCCATGAAAAAAATTGTAGTTAGAAAATTGAAACCAAAAGCATCTGAGTGCAATCTGGCCTCTGACATATATTGCCTGGGTGATCCTAAGAAAATCAAGTTACTTTAGGCAACTTTGGTAGAGAATGTTTTTGGGTTTTTCTTTTGTTTTTTTTTTTGTTTGTTTTTGTTTGTTTGTTTGTTTTTTAATCTGGGATTTCCCTCTATCAGTGGAATAGAATACCTCTTCTTTGCCTGAACTAGCATACTGATAATTATATAATTATGAAACAAATCAAAAACAATTTAAAATAAATAAGATAATACAAAATTATATTTGAATATATTTATTAATAACTCAAAATCTTTTTGTTTCCACTTAAATTATACTTTTAATATAAATAATAGTAATAAATTTTGTTGCTAGTATTCATAATATTTTATGAGAGCAATTTGATTAATTTTTCATTAATTTTGAAAAATATAATTTAACTCTTGTTGATGCAGAAATGTCAATGTTTGGTTCTAAGTTCAACTTATCTGATACTAAATTGTAATGACTCTCATAGTTGAAGCTTCCCTTACAGGATATTTAGGTCCAAATGCAAGTATATCATTGGCTAAGCTTACTAAATGATACTCATTTATTCATCTCATCCACCAAATATGCAGGGGTTTTGTTAAAATTTGGCTAGTAAATTTCCATTTTCCCTGATATCATCCAATTGATTTTGCCAAAGAACAAAAACTATTATCTTATATACATGTATTTTTTTTAAAAATTCAAAATCCACTGAAACCCCTCTTTTTAAAGATTAGTAAATGTGTTAGAAAACTCTGGTTCTAAGGTCAGTGGTGGAAAGACTTTGATTGTGTTTAGCTAGAGTGACTGGGGTAGGGTTGGCTTGATTTCATTAGAGACAATTGATAGCTATCTACCTCAGGGAGAGAGAATGTGACCTATTATCTATCCCCTTCTCAGATGGGTTGTTCATATAACCCATGAAGTCTTAAGTGTTATCCATAGATTTCAATGTCAGCAGCATTAAGTTTACCAAATTATTATCAGAGAATGGAAATGCAAGTGAATTCATAGACAGTGTATTTCAATGGGAAAAGCAGGAACTCTTCAGTTAGAGGACTAAATTTCTCATTTTTAAGCCTGCTTCTGATGTTTATCCATTTAACTTCTCTGGGCCTTACTTTCCTGCTCATTAATTTGAGGGGCTTAGAGATAGTTTCTAGGGCCCTTCTGGATCCCTCTTACAACTTTAAACTTGATACTATATCACATCTCATTCAAGAACGTTTCTAAATGTGAGCAACAAAATGGAGAACCAGACATTTTTATCAATTATTGGAAACCCTCAAAACTTCACCAAGAAAGAATTATGCATAGCAGTTTATTGCTACTATCTCTATAGACTAAGACCCTAAGAATTCTAACTAGCAGCACTCTGCTAATTTAACAATGGCTAAAATTAGTCCTTGATATAATCACCCAGAATACTTTCCCCACCAGCCCCACCCCCTACAAACTTTGGGAGTGCAACACAAACAAACCCATTATTTAAGTCCCTTGCCTCACCCCATCATTCTGTGGCAACAAGTAGTCCTTAATTTTTCCCATCCTAATCTCACGTATTTCAGAAAGAAGTGTAGGAAAGTGGAATCACTCTTTCACCAGGATGTTAGCATAGTGAGATACAGCAGAATTCAAACAAAGAACTGTCAAATGGAGAAAACTGGAATAGGTCTATATGCTTAGGTATGAAGGAAAGATAATAGCATCCCCACACATACCCCCATAAGTCAACTGGAACAGGAGCTGAAGCTGGTGAAAATGAATTCTCCAACAGGGGAGAAGACTGAGACAGTGTTAAGATCCACCCATAGAGGATTTCACTCTTTCTTTCAAAGAGAAAGAAGTCTAAAGGGCAGGGATGAGGAAGAAGTAGTTTGACATTGTCATAAGTATCTCAAAAGGAAGAAAACTCAGTTAAAAACAAGGGTGTAATAATGAATAAACTAACAGGAAAATATTAATACGAAAGAATACAAAAGGGACAACTTAATGAGTGCAAATATTTCTGAACAAATAGTTCAAGAGAAAAAAAATAACACCTGATGAAACGGAGAATTCAGTGAATAGTCAAAAGAGGATGGAACCACAGCAGGACATTTCTGAATGGTTCAAAAGAGAAATAAGAATCACAAAAATACAATATATGATTTTGGAAAGCTGAAATAATTGGCAGAATTGAAAAAAACCTTGATCTGCAGTGAAAATTCTCTCCGAATAAGCAAAAGGCAGAAAAAAAATTATTAGGAATACAAACATACAGAAAAGACCAACATGGAAAAAAAGAAGTAGATAGGTAGGTAGGTACGTAAGTAGAGAGGTAGGTAGGTAGGTAGATAGATAGATAGATAGATAGATAGATAGATAGATAGATAGATAGATAGATAGATAGATAGATAAGATAGATACATAGATAGATAGATAAGATAGGTAGGTAATATTAAAAGAATACATGATGTATGTTAAGATAAAACTACCTGTCTCAAAGACAGAATACTTAGACACAAAATAATGACCATATTTTTCACAGAGGAGTTTAGCAAGCTGAAAAACCATAACACTAAAATGTAAGAAAACTACCCAGCAGAAGATAAAATACTCAAAGAATTTACATATCTTTACCCCAAAATAAATAAATAAATAAAATGAAAGAATAAATAAATGAATGAATGTATCAATTAGTGAATGAATGAAATATACTATCTACTTCAAAGACACATCCTGACTAAATTTAATAATTCTAATGATAAATTTTGTAGAAGTTTAGAAAAAAAGACTTTCAAATACAGAAGAAATTTGAATAATACAAGAATATGCTGTATCAAAATTTACAAGAAAAAAAGAAATAATTTGTTCTGAAAACTCTAAATGAATTCAAAATGAGCCCAAAATGACATTCTAACAAAACTTAGTTGAATCATCAATAGGAAAAAAGATGTATGTTCAATAAAAAGAGGCATTTTAACTTTTTCTACATAAAACAAACATACAAAACAGATATGAGTAGATCATTTGGTTCACAAATATCCTAGATAATAGGAACATCATAAAGTTTAATAAATACAGCTACCCATGAAAGCACAAGTAAAGCAATTATTTCAGAAAAGAAAATCTAGAAAGAGTAATAGCAATAACAAATAAAAAACACAAAGATCAAAAAAGATTTGTTACTAAAATTGCAAAAGGAGATCAAGATGAAAGCTAAAGTTGAATAGAATAGTGAAAAAACAGAATGGAAACACAAATACCTAAATTGTAACTTTTCACCTGTAGGTAAATCAATGTTTTTTGTGGGTCTAAACTACATAATATAACCTCATACAAAAGAAGAAGGAAGGAAAATGAAAAAAGAAAGAATGTATAGATTATCATTATCAAATCAATGCTAAACTATAAATAGAAACAACTACAACAGGTTATCAGAAAAAGAGGTCATTTGAGAGATACTTCCACATATGGGTAAAATGGCAATGGGAAGCCTTGAAAAGGGGGGGAAAGAAATGGAGAAATAAGAAATAAGGGGATCTTTCTGAAGGAAACTCCCACGAAAGGAGAGACATTCTGCAGTAAGAAATGAAGATGTTACAGTGAATGACTGTATCCTACAAAGCATGTGAAATATAAGGTTTGAAATAATTAGTTCAAGGTGAAATATCTTCTTTTTTCAACTTCTCACTTAGCCCATCTGTAACAAGTTTATTTTATCTTATTAAAGTTAGTGTTTTATTTTTTCCTAATTATATGTAAAATCATTTGTTAACATTTGTTTTTAAAATTTTGAATCTTAAATTCTCCCCCATTCTTCTTCCCCTTCCCCTTCCTTGAAAAGGCAAGCAATTCAATATAATTGATACATGTGTAGTCATGCAAAACATACTTTCCTATTAATTGTGTTGTGAAAGAAAATACAGACCAAAAAACCCTCAAGAAAAATAGTTTAAAGAACCTTGCTTCAATCTATATTCAGACACCATCAGTTGTTTGGGAATAGATAGCATTTTTCATCACAAATCTTTCAGAGTTGTCTTGGATCATTGCATTGCTGAGAATAGCTGAGTCATTCATAACTGATCACCTTACAATATTACTGTTACTTTATACACAGTACATTTTGCCCTGTGTCAGTAAATGTTCCCAGGTTTTTCTGAGATAATCCTGCCCATCATTTCTTGTAACACAATATTCTATAACAATCATACAGCACAATTTATTTAGCATTCCCCAATTTCTAACTCCCTGCCACTAGAAAAGAGCTGCTAGGAATAATCTGTCCTTATAGATCCTCCCTTCTATCTTTTTTGGGATGCACACCTAGTAGTGATATTGCTAGATCAAATGGTATGTATGGTTCTGTAGTCCTTTGTCCATAGCTCCAAATTGTTCTAAAGACTAGTTGCATCAATTTATAACTCCACTTCACACCTCATATTTCCCAAATCTTCGACATATTATTTTTCTTTTCTGTCCATTTATTCTATCTAATAACTGTAAGGTAGTACCTCAGAATTATTTCAACTTGCATTTCTTTAAGCAATAGCTATTAGGACAACTTTTCATAGGGCTATAGACAGCTTTGATTACTTCATCTGAAAACGATATAATCCTCAGTTGGGGAATGACTTTTTTAAAAAATAAATTTGACTCAGTTCTCTATAATTTTGAGAAATGAGACCTTTATCAGAGAAATTTGCTTCAATTTTTTTCATAATTACCATTGCTGTGTTTCCACAATTTATTATATTTTTTCTTCTTTTATCTTGTCCATCCTCAAAAATGTTTTGCTTTTGACTGTCCTCTTCTTCAATCTGTCCTTCCTTCTATCACCTGTCCCTTTTCCTATTCCTTTCCCCCCTAAGGTAAGATAGATTTCTACATAGAATGGAGTTTGTAGTTATTCTCTCTTTGAGCCAATTCTGATGAATGTAATAATGTTCATTCACTCTCCCTTATCTTCTTCTTCCCCTCCACAATAAAAGTTCTTGCTTGCCTCTTTTGTGAGAGGTAATTTACTCCCATTCTATCTCTACCTTTCCTTTTCTGCCAATGCATTCCTCTCTCACTCATTAATTTTATTTTATTTTTAGATATCATCCCTTCACATTCAATGCTATTCCCTTTCTCTATATGTACTCCTTCTAATTATCCTAATAAGAAAATTTTTGTGAGTTACAAGTATCATCTTCCCAGGTAGAAATGTAAATAATTTAACCTAATTAATCCCCCTCTTTCCTGTTTTCCTTTTTTACAATTTTCTTGAGATTTGTGTTTGAAAGTTAAAATTTGTCTCTTCATCAAGAATACCTCAAAGTATTTTATTTCATTGAATACATATTTTCCCTTGAAGATTTATACTGAGCTTTTTCTCAGTAGGCCATTCTTGTTTGTAATCCTGTTTTGCACCTTCAGAATATCAGATTTCAAGTACTCTAATCCTTTAATATAAAAACTGCTCAACATTGCATTATTCTGGCTGTGGCTCCATGCTACACGCACTGTATCTTTTTGATAACTTACAATAGTTTCACCTTATCCTGGAAGCTCTGGAATTTGTCTATAATATTCTTATGTATTATCATTTGGAGACTGAGATGATCAGTAGATTCTCTGAATTTCTATTTTATCCTATGGTTCTAGAATAGCAAAAGTTTACTTTCTTGAAAAAATGATGTTGAGGGTTTTTATTTGATTATGGATTTCAAGTAATAGAATAATTTTTAAATTATTTCTCCTGAATCTATAATCCAGGTCATTTGTTTTTCTGATGAGAAATTTCACATTTTCTCTTTTTTCATTCTTTTTAATTTCTCATGAAGTCATAAGCTTCCATTTTCTCAATTCTAATTTTTAAGAATTATTTTCTTCACTGAGCTTTTATACCTTTTTATTTCTATTTGGCCAATTCTGCTTTTCAAGACACACTTTTCCTCACTGTTTTTTGGTACCTTTTTTGCTTAAGATCTATTCTGTTTTTCAAGATTTTTTTTTCTTCAGTAATTTTCTGTATCTCCTTTACCAAACTGTAGATTTTTTTCATAATTTTCTTTATCACTCTCATTTCTTTTCCCAGTTCTTCTTCTGTCTCTCTTACTTGATTTTTAAAATCCTTTTTTAAACCTTCCATGGCCTGAATCCAATTCAAATTTTGCTTTAAGGTTTTGGATGTTAAAGCTTTGGTTTTGTTATCTTCTTCTGAGTGTAGGCTTTGATCTTGTCACCATAACAGCTTTCTATGGTCTAATTTGTTTTTTGTTGTTTGGTCATTTTTCCAGTCTATTTCTTTAATTATAACTCTATTAAAGAGGGGCTCTGCTTCCAGGATGGAGGGAGTACTATCCCAAGCTTCAGGGGTCTTGTACAACTGTTTTCAGAGACATTTCAAGGAATTTCCTAGTTTTCAGTTCTTCCAAAGTGATATGATTTAAAGAGATGTCCAATTACTACTATTTTTGCCCTGTGATCTTGTCTTCGAGTGGCCAGAAACACTTTTTTGTTTTTTGCCATAGAAGGGTCCCTCTTCCATTGTGGCTACAACTTCTGGTATACTGGTCCAGCTCCTCCTCACCCTGAACTTGCCACTCAGGATTGTGACCCAATTCTAAGTATGTGCAAAGCAAGAAGGTCCGAACCCATTAGTGTCACCAAAGAGATCCCTGTAATTTCCTTCTGATCAACTGTTCAATCCCCATACCAACTTACCAGAGGTCTGGAAGCAGATGCTGCTACTGCTGAGGCAGTAACTACCAAGATTGTTCCTGGTTTTCTGGGGATTCATCTGTATTGACATGCATTGGACTGGATTGTGTTCCATTCTTACCCAAATGTGGCATTTTCCTCCCAATATTCTAAGTTTTGGGCTGGAAAATTATGCCTATCCTGTCCTTTTCTGGGATCTGCCACTGTAAAGGGCTAGAACTGAGCAATGCACTTGGATAATGAAGCATGTGAGACTAATTGCCAATTGGACGGTTCCCTATTAACTTGTTTGAAAGTTGACCCTCCCCAGCTGTTCTGTGCTGACTTGATTGGTGGGACAAAGAGGGGGAAGTGACTTGTGTGGGAGGAGTAAGAGAAACTTGGGTGATGGAACTCACTCTCACTTGCACTCGTGACCTGGCGTTGGAGGTGACAGTAAAGGTCTAGAATAAAGACATTTAGTGATCCTGACTCCTGCTGATTTCTGGGAAGATAGAGTTCTAGCATGCCACTCTGTAAATTGTTTAATGATATTTAAAGGTATTCAGAGCGATGTTGGGGAAAGTTCAGGTGAGTCCCTGCCTTTTCTTTGCCATCTTAGTTGGCTTTTAGAATGCTGAAACATCTGAAGTGATATCAGAATTGGATTTCAAACCCTTGCTGTAGTGAATGTTTGTAAACATTTTGTTTGTAAACATTTATAAACCCCTTTTCAAAGTGGAAAAAAAAAAGATGGTAAAGGAATTGAATCACAGATACCACTAGTGGATCTCAAGAGATTAACAGTGTTTTGTTTAGGGGTCTTTGTGGGGAGTTCTATGAAAGTTCTATTGCTTCTGAAAGCTATGAAAGGAAATAGAGAATTCATGATCCTCAGACATTAAACTCTGGAGAGTTTTAATATACTGCTAGAGAGGAAAAAGCAATACAACAAATATTTAAAATGCACTGTTTTCTTTAAGAGTGGATGTGATTGGTGGGATTATTTGCTTTTTAAATGGCTGAATTTTGCTATTTGTCTTTTCCAGAGATCATGTTATTTATCTTGGTTACCAAATATGCCACCAAATCCAAATGACTCTTCTATGCTGCAGTGCACACACACACACACACACACACACACACACACACACTATGTTCCCCTTGATGCCTTGATTTTGAAAAAGAAGCTTAACAGATCAAAAAATATTTTATTATTCACTTCCATTTTGACTAATGTAATTGTCAAAACTTGGTTTAAACACCAAAATAGTATCATCCTCATGGAAGACCCTGGGGACCTGTACAGGGGGAAGAGGAGAGGGAGAATAAGGCTCACAGTTGAGCTCAATTTCTACATAACATTAATTCATTAAGTCCCAGTCCAAAGTCAGCAGTCTATTTTTGCTGAGTTGGCCTTCTCCAAGCTCACAGCTCAGAGCCTCTTCAACATCTATGCTATGTTCCCAGACCCCTAAATCCCAATTTCATGGGATTGAGAGCCAGTTGAGAGATGTCCAAGCCTCTATTATACTTTACTAAAGAGCTTTCCCTCTAAAAAGAAGAACTCCAGTTTAATGAACAAGGTAGCATTTGTGTAATTTACAGAATCCTGGATCTGAAATTGGAGGAGCAGTGTTCTAGATCCATCGTTGCCACTTAATACTTGTGACCTTAGGAAAATCACAACCTCACTGGGCTTCAGTTTTGTCATCTAAAGAATAAAAAATTTGGGAAAGATGATCTTTTAAGGAGCCTTCTATTATCTTTAATCTTGGAGTCTTTGTTTAACTTGATGGTTAAATCTAGGCTCTATTTTCATAAAGAAACTAAGAGATTTCTAAATCTCTCATCAAGCTCCATGTACCTTTTGCTCACAGAGCTCTTCTACCAGCCCACAGAACACAAATATTTTATTATCTTTTTTATGTGAGGACTGAAAGCCAGAGACAGGGAGAAATATGGAGGGATACCATAAACAAACAATAGCCCAGAGCACTTGGTTTGGAAGATGAGACTGTCAAGTGAAAAATAGGACACATAAAAAATAAAAAATCATCTAAGTGTCGATGTATATGTGTTCATGGGGAGCTTATGCTGGGGGTGGTCAGTATTTGTATGAAAGTGTATAATGATAGTGAAAGTGTTTGGGGTATTAAATAATATTTTGCCATTCTCATTCAGCTTTCTCCAAATTCTGGGCAAGTTGCTTGAATCTTGCTCTACTGTTTGCACTATTTTATTCATTCTATTAGCTGAAAAACAAGATTATAAGGTAAGCATACATTTCTATTAAAAAAACCAATATTCAGAGATTTGACTGACTATCATCTTTTTGATGATAATATCACTTCCAGAAAGCAAAGTACGCCTGATTTACATTAGCAAAATACTGGACCTAGGAGGGTAGTGTCATTCATTATTCATTTATAGTGACAACATGTGACTATAAGAAACAGGATGGGAAAAGTTGCTGTGTCTTCACTTGTGGTTTGAGGCTACACTCACTTCAGATACAATATATCTCATGCTTCTTAAAACCACCTTAACTTTGTCCTTGCCAAAGGAAAACTAATCACCTTAAAATGGACTCAATATATCTACAGTACATGCTAATTCACTTTACAGACATTGAGATCTTTTGGTTGTAGCATTTGAATATATATACTACACAATCATTTTACTGCTATATTGTACAGATCCCAGTTACAGCACTTTCCACTGCTAATTTATCTCCATTCAAAATAATTGTCTCTGGTGTGTTTTGTCTCCCCCTGCTGTGGCCCAACTCAACCTGTTTGCCACTAACAACCCTTTACAAAGGAATTAGAAATGGTGGCTCAAGTTCTCCAGAGAGCATTTATTTCTAATGCTATATAGAATATAGGTAAGAGGTTTTGATGGAAACTCAGTTACTTTATAGGCAATCTCTTACATTAAACTGGCTGGAGATTTTCCCCTTTTTAATCAGAAGAAATTTGATATTTTAAACTTTTTTGTGGGGGTAAGGCTTTTAAATTTTGATTTAATTGGTGTGTGGAATGCCCAAGAGGAAATGACTTCTAGTGAAAATTAGTAATTGTTCTTAAAGTTATAGTCTCTGCAAATTACCAAATCTCTTGATGCTCTAGGAGGACAGTTCTCAGAGGAATTTGATGCCTTACAGATTGTTTAAGATTCTATTAAAATATTTTATCAAAGGTACCATTTTACTATTTAATTACAAGCATTTCCCACTTTCCTATTCATTTATAACTATAAATGAATAATGTACTTCTCAATGTTCATTTAATAGTTGTTGAATTTGTAGTTTGATATATACATTCACAGTCTAGTCCAACAGTTTCATTTTACAGATAAGGAAACTAAGTTTGAGAGAGAAAAGCTGGTTGTTTGCTCAAAGTCTTACAATCTAAGTGATAGGTATAACCAAGGTTCAAACCCAAATCATTCTCACTTTTCACTGCCTGATGCTGATGATTGTTTTTTACTATATCCAATGCTACACTTTTTTTTTGCATTTTTTTCTAATTCAATAGTATTTCTGAATATCCAAACAGATAGAAGTAACAGAATTTGAATAATTAGGATATAATCATAGAGGTAGTTAGGATTTAAAATTCCCATGATTACTTTTGTTTTGCTTTGTTTCAGTTTATTTTCTTTTTAATTTATGCAATAAAACAAGCATTTTTATAACATGGTATAACAAAAAAGATTGCAATAAAACTGTAAATCTTCTATATATATATATATATATGTGTGTGTGTGTGTGTGTGTGTGTATACAATTTTAAGTATATAATTATCCTGTAAATTTTCTTTTTTTTTCTTCTCCCCCCCACCCTAGAAATAGTACCATTAGACAAAAATAGGTTTATATATGTGAAATTATCCTATACATACTTTTTATTTATCAGTTATTTCTCTTTATGTATATAGTCTTCACATTTTTTTTTTATAATTTAGTCAAAATAACTTATTTGAATGATACCTTTGAAGAGTCAATGTATAACTCTACAAGTCAATCACTTCAGTCCTCAATTCTAGAGGCTCCAGTTCCTGATATGTAAATTGAAAAGGGTAGGATTTGATGTCATCTAGGGTCCCTTCCAGCTTTAAATCTGTGATCCTCTGCTAGAAAACACATCATTTCTGATATAAGAAATCCCTTGATTTGGATTTGAAATAGTGTGTTGAATAGTATTGGTAAACATAAAGCCTACTTTGGAAAATATCTTATTAAAGCTTTTGGGAACCCTCATCAAAGATGCTCTCTATTTGTATACATATTCTCACAAAAATTGTATAAAAAAGAAAGTAGGCGTCTTGATTGGAAGTTGTTAATGAACACTTGTTATAATCATTTCCTATTGGGGAAGAGAAAAATCATTTTATTTTAGATACAATGGATAAATCACCAAAATTGAAGTCAAGAACAGTTTTATATCAAATCCTACTATAGACAACTTGTAACTGTACAACTCTCAACAAATTACTTAGACTTCCGGCCAAGATGGCGGCGTGGAGGCAGACAGCTGCTTGAGCTCCTCGTTTTCTCTCAGAACTTACTTCATGACAAGCCTCTGACTTAATGCTTGACCCAGAAAGAAATCCACAAATTATCACCAAGAGAAGACATCCTTGAAAGTCGCCAGAAAAGGTCTGTGTTTGTTCGGGGGGAGGGTCAATCAGACTGGGCGCAGACTGAGGGGCAGACAGCCAGAGCAAGACAGGCAGCTCACACAGCTCAGACCGGAGGGGGAGGGGTGTGATCTCTGTCGTTTTTTGTGAAAGGGCTTTTGCCCCAGTGTGGATGCTCCGTCTTGGCAGCAAGCCAGGAGCGGTGGAGAGGGTGTAAACGCTGGAGGTGAAGATTAAAACCCCAGAAAGCCAGCGTCTCTCAGAGCCCGGCCACCCCCAACCCCCACCTGGACTGACTCGGTGCGTTCTCGGAGCCTCAGAGCGCAGACTCAGTACAGTCATTGCTGTTCTGTTAGTGGCTCTCTGCTGCCCTACCCCCAGTCTGTAGAGGAAGCCCATTAATAACATCCAGCCCTATCCCCCGCAAAACAGACCAATTGTTTCTCTTGTCAGTTTGTTTTCTTTGATTCCTACTCTGACAAAATGAACAAAAAATTCAAAAGGGCTCTAACCATTGACAGCTTCTGTGTGGAGAGGGAGCAGACTTCAAATGCTGAAGAGACTAGGAACAGAATGTCCCCAGATGTATCCCCTGGGAGGGATATAAGCTGCTCCTCAATACAAAAGAACCTCATAGAGGAAATCAAAAAGGCTCTCACAAGAGAGCTGGAAGAGAAATGGGAAAAGGAAAGGGAAGCTTGGCAAGAGAGCCTGGAGAAGTCATCCCATGCATTCAAAGACAGAGTGGATAAAGAAATCAAATCATTGAGAAACAAGATTAGTGAGCTGGAAAAGGTAAACAACTCCAAGGAAAACAGGATTAGAGAGCTGGAAAAAGAAATCAGCTCTCTAAAAAATACAATGGAAAAAAATTCCATAGAAGATAAAAACTCAATTGGACAATTACAAAGAGATATAAAAAAAGTGAGTGAAGAAAATACATCATTGAAAATTAGACTGGAACAAGTAGAAATGAATGACTCAAGAAGAAACCAAGAGGGAGTCAAGCAAAACCAGAGAAATGAGACAATTGAAAAGACTGTCAAGTACCTTACCAGAAAGACAACAGACCTGGAAAACAGATCCAGGAGAGACAATTTGAGAATAATCGGACTCCCTGAAAAATGGGAGGAAAAAAAGAGCTTGGACACCATTTTCGAGGAAATTATCAAAGAGAACTGCCCAGATGTTTTGGAAACAGAGGGTAAAATAGACATTGAGAAAATTCATCGATCACCTACTGAAAGGGACCCTAAAATCAAAACGCCAAGAAATATAGTGGCCAAGTTCAAGAACCATCAGACAAAGGAAAAGATATTGGAAGCTGCTAGAAAAAAACAATTCAGATATGGAGGATCCACAATAAGGATAACACAGGATCTAGCAGCGTCCACATTAAAAGAACGCAGGGCCTGGAACATGATATTCCGAAAGGCTAAGGAACTTGGTATGCAGCCAAGAGTGACTTACCCAGCAAGAATGAGCATCATTTTCCAGGGAAGAAGATGGACATTTAACGAAATAAATGAATTCCATCTATTTTTGATGAAAAAACCAGACCTACATAAAAGGTTTGATCTTCAAATACAGAACTCAAGAGACTTCTAAAAAAGGTAAAAAGAAATCTTGAGAACTATACTTCTGTCAAAAAAATATATAAAGAACATATGTACAATTTGTCTTAGAAAATAGAGGTGGAAAGGAGATTATATCATAAAAAAGTATAAAGTGGTGGTACTACATCTCATGAAGAGGCAAAGGTAACCTATTATATCTGAGAGAAAGAAAGGAGGGAGATGAACATAGCGTGTATCAATAGACATATTCGATTTATGGTGAAACTTCTTCCACTTCATTGAAAAGTGAAAGGGAAGGAGTAAGCTAAGGGGAAGGGAATACAGTAATTTCGAGGAAAAGGGATAAAATAAGGGGAGGATCTTTAAGGTGGGGGAGGGATCCTAAAAAGGGAGGGCTGTGAAAAGCAAGTGGTGTTTACCAGTTTAATACTGGATAGGAGGGTAAAAGGGAAGGAAAGGGGGAAAGCATAAGCAGGGGTTAATAGGATGGCAAGCAATATAGAATTAGTCCTTCTAACCATAAATGTGAATGGGGCAAACTGCCTCATAAAGAGGAAGCAGTTAGCAGACTGGATTAAAAGTCAGAATCCTACTATATGTTGTTTACAGGAAACACACCTGAAACAGGATGAGACATTCAAACTAAAAGTAAAAGGGTGGAGCAGAATCTATTATGCTTCAGGCAAAACCAAAAAAGCAGGAGTAGCCATCCTCATCTCAGATCAAGCAAAAACAAAAATTGATCTAATTAAAAGAGATAAGGAAGGGCATTATATCCTGCTAAAGGGAAGCATCAATAGTGAAGCAGTATCAATATTAAACATGTATGCACCAAGTGGTGCAGCATCTAAATTCTTAAAAGAGAAATTAAGAGAGCTGCAAGAGGAAATAGATAGCAAAACTATAATAGCGGGAGATCTCAACCTTGCACTATCAGAATTAGATAAATCAAACCACAAAATAAATAAGAAAGAAGTCAAAGAGGTAAATAGAATACTAGAAAAGTTTGATATGATAGATCTTTGGCGAAAGCTAAATGGAGACAGAAAGGAATATACTTTCTTCTCAGCAGTTCATGGAACCTATACAAAAATTGATCATATACTAGGGCATAAAAACCTCAAAATCAAATGCAGTAAGGCAGAAATAGTAAATGCATCCTTTTCAGACCATAATGCAATCAAAATAACATTTAATAAAAAGCCAGGGGAAAATAGACCAAAAAATAATTGGAAACTAAATAATCTTATACTAAAGAATGATTGGGTAAAACAGCAAATCATAGACATAATTAATAACTTCACCCAAGAAAATGACAATAATGAGACATCATACCAAAATGTGTGGGATACAGCCAAAGCAGTAATTAGGGGAAGTTTTATATCTCTACAGGCCTACTTGCATAAAATAGAGAAAGAGAGGGCCAACGAATTGGGTTTACAACTAAAATTGCTAGAAAAGGAACAAATTAAAAACCCCCAGACAAACGCAAAACTTGAAATTCAAAAAATAAAAGGTGAGATTAATAAAATTGAAAGTAAAAAAACTATTGAATTAATTAATAAAACTAAGAGTTGGTTTTATGAAAAAACCAACAAAATAGACAAACCCTTAGTAAACCTGATTAAAAAAAGGAAAGAGAAAAAGCAAATTGATAGTCTTGAAAATGAAAAGGGTGAACTCACCACTAATGAAGAGGAAATTAGAACAATAGTTAGGAGCTACTTTGCTCAACTTTATGCCGATAAATTTGATAACTTAAATGAAATGGAAGAATACCTTCAAAAATATAGCTTGCCCAGATTAACAGAGGAAGAAGTAAGTAGTCTAAATAGTCCCATCTCAGAAAAAGAAATAGACCAAGCTATTAACCAACTTCCTAAGAAAAAGTCCCCAGGACCAGATGGATTTACAGGTGAATTCTACCAAACATTTAAAGAACAACTAACTCCAATGCTATGTAAACTATTTGAAAAAATAGGGATTGAAGGAGTCCTACCAAATTCCTTCTATGACACAGACATGGTACTGATACTTAAACCAGGTAGATCGAAAACTGAGAAAGAAAACTATAGACCAATTTCCTTAATGAATATTGATGCTAAAATCTTAAATAAGATATTAGCAAATAGACTTCAGAAAATCATCCCCAGAATAATACACTATGACCAAGTGGGATTTATACCAGGAATGCAGGGCTGGTTTAATATTAGGAAAACTATTAGTATAATTGACCATATTAATAATCAAATTAATAAAAACCATATGATCATCTCAATAGATGCAGAAAAGGCATTTGATAAAATCCAACATCCATTCCTACTAAAAACGCTTGAGAGTATAGGAATAAATGGACTATTCCTTAAAATAATAAGGAGCATATATTTAAAACCTTCAGTAAATATCATATGTAATGGTGATAAACTAGAACCTTTCCCTGTTAGATCAGGAGTGAAACAAGGTTGCCCACTATCACCATTACTATTCAATATAGTACTAGAAACTCTAGCCTTGGCAATAAGAGCCGAGAAAGAGATCCAAGGAATTAGAGTAGGAAATGAAGAAATCAAATTGTCACTTTTCGCAGATGACATGATGGTATACTTAGAGAACCCCAAAGACTCTGCTAAAAAGCTATTAGAAATAATTCAGAATTTTAGCAAAGTCGCAGGATACAAAATAAATCCACATAAATCCTCAGGATTTTTATACATTACCAACACAATCCAACAGCAAGAGATACAAAGAGAAATTCCATTCAAAATAACAGTCGATAGTATCAAATATTTGGGAATATATCTACCAAAGGAGAGTCAGGAATTATATGAGCAAAATTACAAAACACTTGCCACAAAAATAAAGTCAGATTTAAATAATTGGAAAGACATTCAATGTTCTTGGATAGGCCGAGCGAATATAATAAAGATGACAATACTCCCCAAATTAATCTATTTATTTAGTGCTATACCAATCAGACTCCCAAGAAACTATTTTAATGACCTAGAAAAAATAACAACAAAATTCATATGGAAGAATAAAAGGTCGAGAATTGCAAGGGAACTAATGAAAAAAAAGTCAGAGGAAGGTGGTCTAAGTGTACCTGATTTAAAGCTATATTATAAAGCAACAGTCACCAAAACCATTTGGTATTGGCTAAGAAATAGACTAGTTGATCAGTGGCATAGGTTAGGTTCACAGGACAAGATAGTGAATAAAAATAGCAATCTAATCTTTGACAAACCCAAAGATCCCAAATTTTGGGATAAGAATTCATTATTTGACAAAAACTGCTGGGAAAACTGGAAATTAGTATGGCAGAAACTAGGCATGGACCCACATTTAACACCACATACTAAGATTAGATCAAAATGGGTCCAAGATTTAGGCATAAAGAACGAAATCATAAATAAATTGGAGGAACATGGGATGGTTTACCTCTCAGACTTGTGGAGGAGGAAGGAGTTTGTGTCCAAGGGAGAACTAGAGACCATTATTGATCACAAAATAGAACATTTTGATTACACCAAATTAAAAAGTTTCTGCACAAACAAAACTAATGCAAACAAGATTAGAAGGGAAGTAACAAATTGGGAAAAAATTTTTACAGTTAAAGGTTCTGATAAAGGCCTCATCTCCAAAATATACAGAGAATTGACTTTAATCTATAAGAAATCAAGCCATTCTCCAATTGATAAATGGTCAAAGGATATGAACAGACAATTTTCAGATGATGAAATTAAAACTATTTCCACTCATATGAAAGAGTGTTCCAAATCACTATTGATCAGAGAAATGCAAATTAAGACAACTCTGAGGTATCATTACACACCTGTCAGATTGGCTAAGATGACAGGAACAAATAACGATGAATGTTGGAGGGGCTGTGGGAAAACTGGGACACTGATGCATTGTTGGTGGAGTTGTGAAAGAATCCAGCCATTCTGGAGAGCAATCTGGAATTATGCCCAAAAAGTTATCAAAATGTGCATACCCTTTGACCCAGCCATACTACGGCTTATACCCCAAGGAACTACTAGAGAAGGGAAAGGGTCCTGTATGTGCCAAAATGTTTGTGGCAGCCCTTTTCATAGTGGCTAGAAGCTGGAAGATGAATGGATGTCCATCAATTGGAGAATGGTTGGGTAAACTATGGTATATGAATGTTATGGAATATTATTGTTCTATAAGAAATGACCAACAGGAGAAATATAGAGAGGCTTGGAGAGACTTACATCAACTGATGCTGAGTGAAACGAGCAGAACCAGAAGATCATTATACACTTCAACAATGATACTGTACGAGGATGTATGCTGATGGAAGTGGATTTCTTCAACATAGAGAAGAGCTAATCCAATTCCAATTGATTAATGATGGAAAGAACCAGCTACATCCAGAAAAGAAACAATGGGAAATGAATGTAAACTGTTATTTTTACTCCTGGTGCAACAAAAAATTCGGGTTCTACACACATATATTGTATCTAAATTATACTGTAATATATTTAACATATATAAGACTGCTTGCCATCTGGGGGAGGGGTTTGGGGGGAGGAAGGGAAAAAAATCTGAATAGAAGTAAGTGCAAGGGATAATGTTGTAAAAAATTACCCATGCATATGTACTGTCAAAAAATGTTATAATTATAAAATAAAATAAAAAATAAATTAAAAAAAAAAATTACTTAAAGTTTCAGCCTCAATTTTTTCATCTGAAAAATGGGGGATAATAATAATACCTGATTCACAGGGTGGTTTTAAGATAAAAAGAGATGTTAAGTATTTTTTGCAGACCTTGAAGCACTATATAAATCCTCTTTAAGCATATTCCCTGACTCAAGGAGAAAAAAAATATCATTTACTCTAACTTTCAAAATGACAAATTCCAAGAAGTAGTCAAATTTTCTTAAAATTTGCTCTTACCCTATATTAACTTTGAATAGTCTATTTCCACCTTCACATTTTTAAGAAGCAAAAATTCAAGCCACAAATGCCAAAAAAGACTTTAAAAAATCATAATAAAACTAAGGAAGGAGTAACTTAGAATCTAGCTCCAGATAAATATGCATTAGCCACAAATTTCATATGTATCAGAAATGTTTCCTTCTACTACTCCACTCCACTGAGGTGGAAAATTGGTCACCTGTCCTGCCAATGTGCATCATGCCTTTCCTCTGTAATCCATCTGCAATCTTAATTGATGTAGCAATGCTTTATCTCTGTTCTGGGCCCACAAGGAAAAGCCAACTTCAGCAAAGTGTTTTTCTCCTTAAGTGAAACAGAACAAAAATACTACAAATGTTGTACTCCAGAAAATGTGCTTTTCTTCATTATCTCCCATTCAGCCCCAAAATGTTTAGCAATTTGTAGGCTCAGATGCTGTCCACCTCTTTAAAATAAATAAATAAATAAACAAACAAACAAACAAACAAACAAACAAACAAATAAATAAAAAACTAAATAAATAAATAAATAAATAGAGTCCCTTAATTGCTACCTAAGTACAACTTGCTGCTTATGGTCTTAGAATGAATAAAAGCCATTTTTGTCTCAGTTGAGCTTACAATGATCTCAGGATCATAGATTCATAGAAAGAACTAAATGAGATCTTACATGTAATTGATTTGCGCTTGTGCATGTGTGAATGCAGTGCATGTATGCTTGCACGCACACACACACACGCACACACACTTTTTTTTTTTTTTTTTAACAAATGAAGATACTGAAACCCAAATGAGAAAATATATTGCTGTGAGGAATAGCAAGACAAGTTTTAAAACATCAGAGGCAAGTCTTTAAATAAAGATCTTTCTAAAACCAGAGCCAATGCTCTTCTTAAACAGAAATATAATGAAAACTCTGATATATGGAGCCAAATGTAAATTCAAAGAACTGAATCATCAGACAAAAATGAAATCAGGGAATCCAATTTAATCAACAATTGTTAAGTGAGCATTTATGTTGTATTAGATGTAAGAAGATTTTAAGGAGGAATTGGCATCAGAGCTGGGCTTTGAAGAATGAGTAGGATTTCAATAGAAATATAACATTGCCTGTCATGAAATGTATCTAGTGATCAGGGATTGGATAGTTCTTATACTTATGCAACTTCTCACTTTCCTATCCTAACAATTATGGGAAGAAGGAAGGAAGCAAAAAAAGAAGGAAGAGAAGAAAGAAGAAAGGGAAGAAAGAAGGAAGGTAGAAAAAGAAGGAAGGAAGGAAGGAAGGAAGGAAGGAAGGAAGGAAGGAAGGAAGGAAGAAAGAAAGAAAGAAAGAAAGAAAGAAAGAAAGAAAGAAAGAAAGAAAGAAAGAAAGAAAGAAAGAAAGAAGAAAGAAAGAAAAGAAAGAAAGAAAGAAAGAAAGAAAGAAGAAGGAAAGGAAGGAAGGAAGGAAGGAAGGAAGGAAGGAAGGAAGGAAGGAAGAAGGAAGGAAGGAAGGAAGGAAGGAAGGAAGGAAGGAAGGAAGGAAGGAAGGAAGGAAGGAAAGAAAGAAAGAAAGAAAGAAAGAAGAAGAAAGAAAGAAAGAAAGAAGAAAGAAAGAAAGAAAGAAAGAAAAGAAAGAAAGAAAGAAAGAAAGAAAGAAAGAAAGAAAGAAAGGAAAGAAAGAAGGAAGGAAGAAGAGAAGAAAGAAGAGAAAGAAAGAAAGAAAGAAAGAAAGAAAGAAAGAAGAAAGAAAGAAAGAAAGAAAGAAAGAAAGAAAGAAAGAAAGAAAGAAAGAAAGAAGAAAGGAAGGAAGGAAGGAAGGAAGGAAGGAAGGAAGGAAGGAAGGAAGGAAGGAAGGAAAGAAGGAAGGAAGAATAGCAGAGAAGAAAAAAAAAGAAAAGAAAGACTAATAACTTTTTATTTCTTCTGCAGTTGGGAGGCTTGGAAATAATAGGGTAACAAATTGCCCTGACTATCAGAGGTTTCTTCCCTCTAACTGTGACATGGCTCCTCTGTATCATTATGTCTCCTCCAGTTCCTGGAATCCACGCTTGAAGAGAGTCATATCTAATATTAATCACCCAAGTTAGATTGCATGAATTGTCTAGGAGAAGAAAATGACTTGTGATTATAGTATATTGCAACTGCACTAAATTTTCCTAAGCTTTGAAGGGAAAAAGCATTTACAGAAACATTTTTTTAAAAGCATTTAATGTAGAATTGGATATTGCCTAGGGGGATTTCCCCCTTGTATTTTTAAAAGTAAAAGCAAGGCTTTCCTCTTGCGAATTTCTACTTTCTTGATATTCACTAAGATTCTCTTCATCTGGAAAATGAGGGGGATGGTCGAGCTCATTTCTAAGATTCCTTTCAGTTCTGAAATTCCGATTATTCTTCCTAACTGTGGAACCTTGGGAAAGGCACTATAGTAAGATGTGGTCCTTAGTCTCATAAAATCCTGAAGTTGGAAGATAATTCAAGATTATTTAATTCAACCCCATCATTTTAAAGTGGAAGCAGTTCAGAGATGCAAAATGATTTGCACAAAGTCATGCATTGAGCTAACTAAAGGAAGGATTGGAACTAGAATTCAGACTTTTTGTTAGTATTTTCTTTGTTTTCTTTGTTTTTTTTTTGTTGTTGTTTTGTTTTGTTTGTTTTGTTTTGTTTTTATTCTAAGACTGAGCTTCTTTCCATTACACTAAGTCCTTTCTACTTACAATATTTATTTTCTAAATCACTGGCATATCTGTTGGCATCATAATCCCTTGTCACAAGTTATATTTTAGCCATGTAAATATCAAGGGAGTGACTGGATATTTCTTTTTTAATGTGAATTCATGCTAGACAATACTTCTGTATTTTTCTTTATTTCTAGGAAAAATATTCTAAATCATACTGGAGACAATTTTTTTTTTTTTTGGTTTTTTGGTTTTTTCCAAAGATGCTACTAGCAACTTTTGCGACGATAGGAAACTTCTTTCACATAGCAAAATTAACTTTGCTTGCTTCAGGCTTTTTGGAAAGGGGAGTGGAACCAAAAATAAAATAAAATAGAGCTTTTATTCAATATCTACTATATACCAGACACTACGCTAAATGCTTTCCAAATATTATCACATTTGAGTATCATAACAATCATCCTATGAGATAGGTTACTTTATTTTCCAATTTTATCTCCTCTCTGATTGAGAAAAAAAAAATAAATTAAAGTAACCTGCCTAGCATCACAAAACTAGTAAGTGTCTGAGGTCAAATTTGAACTCAGGTTTTCCAGATTCTAAGCCCAGTGTTCTGTGTACCATAGCACCACCTAGTGACATAGGAAGGTCAACAGGCTATAAATTCTTACAAAATATGATTAACTAAGGAGGTCCTCTGCTACCTGACACTTTTCTAATTAATTTCAAAGGGAGCAATGATCTTTGAAAGGACCTGGTCTGATTACTTGGAATTCTATTCTAATATTGTTCTAAGAATACATTTATAGGATCTTGAATTGGAAAGGACCTTAGATAAAGATCTTCAAGTCATTTATGTTAGAGATGGAGCAATTGAATAAGGGTTTACCCAGAGGCAGGTAAAATAAAAATAAAAATATTACTTTTCCAGAGTTATTTCAAAGAATAATATTTTTACTTTTTTTATAATAGCTTTTTACTTTTCAAAATACATGCAAAAATAGTTTTCAACATTCACCCTTGTAAAACCTTATGTTCCAAATTTTTCTCCCTTCTTCCCTCCTAGACAGCAAATAATCCAATATAGGATAAGCATGTGCAATTCTTTTAAACATATTTCCACATTTATCAAGATGCACAAGAAAAAGAAGGCCAAAAAGGAAAAAAGTGAGAAAGAAAAAAAAAAAAAAACAACAAGCAAGCAAACAACAAAAAAGGTGAAAATATTATGTTGTAATTCACATTCTATCCCTATAGTTGTCTCTCTGGTACAGATAGCTTTTTCCATCATAAGTCTATTGAAACTGACCTGTATCATCTCATTGTTAAAAAGAGCCAATTTCATCAGTGTTGATTATTATATAATCTTGTTGTTCCTATATACAAAGTTCTCTTGGCTCTACTTTATTTCACTTAGTATCAGTTCATGTAAGTTTCTCCAAGCCTTTCTGAAATCATTCTGCTAATAATTTTTATGGAATAATAGTAATAATATGAGTACCTGATAGCTAATATATATTATTTTCTTCCATCCTTTCTTCCCTCTTCTTCCCTTCTCTCTTTCCTTCACTCCTTTTCCTTCTTTTCTTTCCTCCCTTCTTTTCCATCCTCCTTTCTTTCCTTCCTCATACAGATATTAAATAGTTAAGTCAGGATTCAAATCCAGAGCTATGAGTGCAAATCAGGCATTCTATCCATTATAACACAAACACTAAAGTTCAAGCAAATTTATTGTTTACATTAACAATACATCAGTAAGGTCATCAATTTATATGGCAATTTATCTTTTGTTTACAATTCTCTATTTTTATAGTTTTATTTTAATTTTCTTTTTTGTTTTTGTTTGATTTATTATATATGAATTTATTAAATTTTCCCCACTTAACATTTTTCCCCTTGGTGGAATTTTTTGTCTGAATTTATTTTAAAAAATCAGGAAAAAAGAAAAGCAATAAATAAATAAATAAACAAAAGAGAACTTTATCATGTGCCCAGCAGAACATCAAGGAAGATTCAAAATATATAACAACAAATTGCCAGTTCAAAAAAAGTCTATATATATATATATATATATATATATATATATATATATATATATATATATATATATATATATATATATATATATGTTTGTGTGTATATGTATGTATGTATGTATATACATATGTATATAATATATGTATGTATGTATGAATTATATTCATGAAGGTTCATCTTCTACTTCCTTGTTAATTGTTCTTTTGTTTTATAGTTAAGAAAGGATATATTTATGTATCTATATGTAGATATATACATATTATACGTATGAATATGTACCACCACCACCTAAACACACACAGACCTTTCCTATCCTTGCTGACACTTTGTTTTAATTCTGCTTCTAACTATCCTTGCTATTACTTAACCTCCTTCTACCCATGGATCCCTCCCTTGTCTTCTTCCCTCACCCTTTGCTTTCTGGTCCACCTATCCTTCTCCACTTAATGTTTTATAGATTTTGGAGGTGTAATAGTCTTCATGTTATATATATGTAGTTTTGCTTATTGAACCTATTCTGGATGTGAGTAGGTTTTCAGAATTACAAGCTTTCTTCCTTCCTCTGTCTCTATGTCTGTTCTTCTTCTGCATCTCATTTGTATAACATGATTACTATTTTCCCTAACTCTGCTCCAGTCTTTCTTTTGAGCTACCATATTGTTGATATCATTTTAAGCCTATGGTATACATTTCCCATGTAAAAATACCAAACAATTTGTTCATGTTGAGTTCCTTGAAACTGATCTTTGATATTGGCTCCTATATATTAGATTTTCTATTAAGTTTGGGTTTGATTGATAGAAAGTCTTGAAAATCTACAAGTTTGTTGAGTATCCATTTTTCTCAATCAATATTGTAGATAATTTTGCTGGATGTCATATTTTTGGCCCCAGCCCTAGTTCTTTTTTGATTGTGATTGATATGATTCCAGGACTTGAATCTTTTTATTGTGGCTGCTGCTAAATTTGATCTAGCGCCTCTATTGGCAACATGTTGTCCCCCTTTTTTTAGAGATTTATATTAATGTCAAACTTAGTGTAGATACCTGATCAATTGAACTCCTGAGTTCAAGAGATCTGATCTCAACCTTTCCAGCAGCATGGATTACAGGCATATACCTGCGTGCCCAGCAGATTGAATTATTGTACCAGTCTATCTAATGACATAGTCATATGGGAACAGGAGTAGACGGCACTTTGTTTGAGTTCACTCCCCGGCCCCCTCTGCTAACTTCTGGGAATAGACCAAAGGATCCAACTCCTCAAAATGCCCTCAAAGTTTAATCCTTGAAAGCATTGCTGCAATGTTGCTATTGGGATCTATTTCTTTGATATATGTAGTCCTAGAGTTATGTCTAATTATTTCCACCAATCCCGACATATTTCTTCATCTGATTTTATCCAATGGCTTGACACACTTCCTGATTTGATTAATGGGTTGCTTGTCTTTTCATTAATTCAAGAGAAGTGTTTAGGAATTATTTGATTGATTGATTCTATAACTCAAAGAGGCATAACTACTTGATAAAAATAGTTGATAAAAATAATTTTTAAAGCACCAAAAAACATCTTGTTATACTAATTGGAATCATGGAGTGCGAAACACTCTTGATACACTAACATAAAGGGTAATGAAATTGTTAGTAGTTCACACTGCTAATAATATTTATAATGGCATACTTTTTCAATAAGTTGGTTAATTCAGTTGATTTTTTTCTTCTTTATTATAAGGGATGAATTTCTATAAGGGGTTACAGAAGATGGTTATTGTTCTTGTTAAAGTGGATTAAAATGGCATCACTATATTGGGGCCAAGGTAAAATATATCCAACTATGACTGATCAGACCCATACTAGCTCATAAGTCTCTACCACAAGTCAAAATAAATAGACTATATGAACATTTGGAATGGCAATATTTCTAATTTTGAGCTTTTAATATATTTTGAGCTATAGCAATTCTGTTTGTCTTATATACAACACAGCATCTTTTTTTGATGCAGGTCTGCTATTCTGGGCAATCCTGTGCCTGTGTCTTTCATGTTTCATATCCAATTCCAGAATTCTTCAGAGAGATCTGGAGATGGTATAATGCAGTGGAAAATATAAGTAATCATAATCACACACTTCAATTTAAATTATTTTAAAAGTAATTCTTATACCACCTACCTTAAAGGGGTGTGGAAAGCTGCATATGTGAGGGACTTATGTGCCTATGCACATCAGTTAGTAAGTCAATAAACATTTATGAAACATATCCTATGTGCCAGGCAGTGTGTAAATCCTAGGGCTACCAAAAAAAAAAAAAAAAAAAAAAAAAAGGAGCAAAAGACTATCCCCACCCCCCAAGGTTTACAGATTAATTAGGGAAAGAACATCTAAATAAATATGCACAAACAGCCTATATACAAGATAATTAAGAGCCATTTTAAAAAAAAGAAAGACTTCAGTATTAAAAGGAATTAGGAAAGACTGCCTATAGAAATTGGATTTTAATTGTTGGACTATGAAGGAAGCTTAGGGAAACCAGTAGGTTTCATTTATATTAAAGACGGACTCATTTGATGCATCAGGATTGCTGATGTCTTCTTGTGATCATACTATAGAATATTACTATTGCTTCTTTCATGAAATGATACATAAATGTAAATCACTGCTATATACACAGAGGATAATCATCTTCCTTTACTTTGATGCTTTGTTTTATACTCCAATGTTATTTGCTTGCTTAAAATTGTCATTCCCTCTCTTCTTACCTCTTAACAATGCAAGTTTGCCTAATAGCTCAGCTTAAAGAGGGGGGAGAAAAGGAACAAGTATTTATTAATCATCTACAATATGCTAAAAGCTTTACAAATAATATTTCATCTAATCTTTACAATGCTAGGGGGCATGTGCTACTATTGTTTTTATTCCACAATTGAGGAGACTGAGGCAGAAAAAGGTGAACCACACAGTAAGTGTATGAAGCCATAGTTGAACTCCTCTTCTTAAGCACAGACCACCTACCTTCCCTATGTCTATACTTTGGATGACATCATACTGATAGTCATTTATATTAAAAAGAACCACAATATTGTCTCCAACATACTAAGCAGATCTTCTATGAAAAAAATTGCTAAAATGTGTAGACAAGAATCACACAAGATGAAAGATCAGAAATTACTTGTGGATTTGTATCTTGGGAAGAAATTCTTATATCAATGAGAACATAGGTTAAATATTTAAATATTGAACTATTCTTCAAACTCAAACAAAAATGCATCATGTTAAATCTGGAATTCCATCAATTCTACCAATGGTGTCTGATATACTTATAAAACCATAGCATATAAGAACTAAAAAAAAAGAATAATCCATTCATTCATTCATTCATTCATTCATTCATTTACCATTTATTGAAGACTTCTTCATGTTAGGAATTGGACATTCAAAGAAGAAAAAAAAAAGGATCCCTATTATCAAGGATGTTATATTAAAGAAAGCTCCTAAACCATCCTTATCGTATTATCAAATGAGGAAAACATTCCCAGAAAGCTTAGTCAAAGTGACAGAATCAGAACTAGAACCCATGTCTCTCAATCTATTGTCTAGTTCTGTTGCTATTAGAGTACACTTTCTCTCTTCATGGGTAAGGAAAAATGTTTTATACTTTGTCCTTCTTTCACCTCTTTAATGAAATTAATTTCTATTAAATTTTTGTTTGGTTGTTGGTGGTTTTTTTTCTGCTAATGTGTAGGATTTTATGTAAACCTCAAAATTCAGAAAGTCTGCCACAATTAAAATATCCAAGGCAAAATTTTTATTCTTATCAGAATGATATGTAAGTAGTTTTTAATATACAGCAACCATAAATTTCCAATACTTTCTTATTTCAAAAAAGAATATGCAAGAATCAGAGTGGGAAGAAACGAAAGGTGGGTGTTTTTAAAACACATTTGGCAAATGAGTTTTCAAAAACAGGCTTTGCATAAAAGTTTTAGGACTGATCCATTCTACTTGAAGCTTATATTCATCATACACCACCATTTTAGGCTCTCTCTCTCTCTCTGGGAAAAAGATAATAGAAATGTTATTCCATGAATCAATGGTAGCTTTCTGTAAGGACCACGATTTAGAAGAAAAATCAAGTACTTAAAAATAATTCTAAGTAGTGGGGAGAAATCCTGACTCTTTAAAATGAAAATCAGACTTGAATTCCATTGCTAAAATAGTTCCATTAAAAATGTACTCCTGAGACTTGCAAAAAAGTCTTTTACTTTAACTTAGAACACTGAGTGTTGCATGTTTAATAAGATTTGAACATATTGGGATAACTGAAATAATTATAAAATGATATCCTACTTTGCTTTGCTTTTTCCTATTTAAATACATATTAATAAATTATTGTACTGAGTCAAATTTAACAGTAGTTTATGAAATCCCAATTATCAGAATAATTATTCCAGGATAATCCCTTGATGTTTCCTCATTGTAATCTCACTGTACTTGTTGGGAAAGTTAGGAGTATACATTCCAAGGAAGTAATTTTAAGTACTTAAATTTAATAAAAAATCATTACAGAATCCATTTCTCTCTGTATCACTACAGTAATCCACTGGATGAATTATTATCATTTAGACCATTGTTGTTAACAGTCTTCACCTAATCTAAAATATAAAACATATATTTATAAAGGCTTTATGTTTCCCTTTCAGTCAGGATTAAAAATGTGCTTTGCATTGCTGAAAATTAAGTGGGGATCTCAGCACACAAAACCATAAACTCACAGAAATTCAGAAGGGACAAGGGCAAGTTTGAAAAATGAAGTATTAACTGTACTTAGTATGACCCCAGCCAAAAATTTCATTGAAAAAAGCATGAGCTGAATTTTTAAAAACTAGATGGAGAATGTTGATTATTCAGGGTTGCTTTCTAACTCTGCTTCCATTTCTCTTTCAGTCAAGGTATTTTTTCAGTAATTATCAGTTCACCAAAGGGCTGAGAGGAATAAAGGAAGAATTTGAAACTATTCACTTGTGCTATTTGTTAGTCACTTAGGAAAAGATGGAAACCATTAACTAAAGTGAGACTTTTGAATTTTCTGTAGATTTCCATTACACACAAACTTTGACACAAACACACATACCTGGATTTCCTGAAATAGGTGAAGAGTAGTTTTTAAGCATTCTTATATTCTCATGGAATAAAAGCAGCTTGTACCTTGTATCTTGTATGCCTCAGATCTCATATAGAGTTTGACATTACTGGCAGGGTCAAAGCTAAGCATTCAAAGAACTTGAAATGACTCTGGAACTGATTCTTTATCAAAAGAAATCTGGGATTTTCAAAGTCTAATAAATTCTAGCATCTCTCTTCTTCAGCTGCAATCTACTCAAGCACTTTTCAAATATCTTCAGACAAAAATGGGTCCTTTCCAATAACAAATTCATCATTCAAAAGTATCTTTCACAAGGATGATCAATAAACAAGCTGTCAATGATCCAGTGATCCTGAAAGGAAAATAGGGAACATTCTGAAAAGTGATCACTGGTATATAATTTCACTTTTGTGAAATAGAAAAGCTAGAGGGGAAAAATGCCAAGAAACAAAGGTCTCTGAACTGCCTGAGATAGAGAAAAACACTTTAGATTGCTCCACGCCATAACAAGCAGCCAAGTTTATTGTTTGGTTTGCAGACTGGAGTCTGCAGAAAATAAATATCTGGGGCTGAGGGCATCTAAAGATAATGAACATCCAGAGCTGAGAATGTACCCCAAGGTATTTTGGGAATCATCTTACTGACAGAAGAGAAAGTAGATAAAGTAGTAGAGAATAAAATTTTAGCAGTAGAGAAACAATGAAGGGAAGTCTTGGAACAGAGACAGGATTTGAGCTGGTAAATAATAGAATTCTCGTCTTTTCTATAACAAGTCACATATATCCAATGCTGGCTGAAGGATGGCATTTGCTTTAACAATACTCTCTGACTTTGGGGCATTTTGTTTCCTAATCAACTAGAGGAACCATTACAACTCTATAAAGTTGAGCTTCATCTTCTTTCTTATTCTCTCCCAACAAGTACTTATTGATTCCCTTTGAATGTGCCAAACTAAAGTCATCTCCAAAAGAGATCATATTAAATTTAAGAATAGGTTTCAGTTCATTGATTTTAAAAATTATTCCAGAAACACACAAGGGATTTCCTGCTCTTTAAAAGTTAATTTTTGACAAATGCTGACAGGTGATATAGTGGAACTACAGAAAATGATTAGAACACTTTTTTCTTCTATTGTTTGAATATAAGAATACCATCTTTAAAAGGCTAAGTCACTTATTCTATCACATAGAAACCTGTGCTCTCTAACACTTTTTGCATGTATACAATCTAGTGAAAATTTATTGTTATAATTGTGAAAGAGACATTGTGAGATCCTGATACCTTTCTGTATATTATTTTGATGGAGATTTATTATTTTTATTCAAATTCTCCAATAACTGACAACCTAAGTATATTATTTTGATAGCTTTATTACTCAAAATATTGGTTTAATTAGAAGATTCCAGATCAATCAATCAATCAACAGGAATTGATTAAGCACTTATTACATGCCAGTTCTATATATGGTTCTAAGTGTTACAGACACAGGAATAAGTAAATAATTCTTATATAAGAAAATTCTTATATTTTAATGGGAAGACAGCAAATACATATATAAATATTTGCAGCATATAATGAATAAATATAAATATATATGCAAATTACTTATGGTCAATGTTGTTTGGGTGTGAAGGGACTAGCAATTGGAAAGAGTTAGCAAAGACTTCATGTTTTTTTCTTTCTTTGTTTGTTTTTAAAAAAGGAGAGTTTTAGATGTAGGTAAAGAAGAGTACATTCCAGGCGGGTAAGTGCAAAGTCATGGAGAGAAGAGATGGAAAACTGTCTCTGAGGAACAGAGAAAATATTAGAGAACAGATTTTGGAAGAAGGGGTAATGGTCAGTGATTCTCAAAACATAGGTTGGGGGTCATATAAGAATCTTAAAAGTGAAACAGAGGGCTTCATATTCTATCCTAAAGATAACAGGAAGCCAAAGAAATTGATTAAGGGAATCTCATAACAAGATCTCTATTTAAGAAAAATTACATTGGCAGCCATGTTGAATGAACTTTAGTAATGAGAAATTTGAAGCAGGGAGACCAGTTTGACAGCTGTTGCAATAATTCAGGCAATAATGATAAAAATCAAATTAAAATAGCTGTGTGAGTTAAAAGAAAGGGTCAAGTGTGAAAGATGTGAAGGTGGAAATGGCAAAATTTGGCAATTGTTTGGGTACGTAGGGTGAGGGAGAATGAGGAGAACAGGATAAAGCCAACACATTTAACTTTACAGTATGGAAGGATTGTGGTGACTATAGAGAAGGTTGAAAGAGGAAGCAGTATGAGGAAAATATGAGTTTCATTTTAGATATTTTGAGGTTAAGAGCTAGGATTGATATAAATGGAATTTTTTTCTTGCCTAATGATAGTATTTAGTATAAATAGTACTTTTTCCTGGGAAAAATGTATTGAAACATAGTTTTATTTCACCAAATATTAATCTGTGTTAGCATTGGCTAAATGATAATTGTGTTCCTGAACTTAAGAGGTTCAGAATTAAGGCTGGAGTTTCCCTAAAAATCTATATAAACCTGAATCCTATGATTCTCCTCAACTTAAAAAAACAAACAAAAACAAAATAAAAACAAAAACAAAAACAAAACAAAACAAAACAAAACAAAAAAAAAAACAGTAAGCCAATTGTTTTGTTTATCCAACACCTGCCCAGAACTTTTGACTCATTTTTAAATATTTTCTCTGTATGTTTGAATAATATTCTATAGTCAGAACTTAAATGAGTTCTGTTGACATTCAGATCTCAATTACAGATATATGGAATTGTTAAAGTAGTTTTTTTTTTTAAATTCCAACCTGTCTATTCTATCAACCAATATTTATCTATAAAATGTTATGCTTTACACATAGTAGGCACTTAATGTGCATTGAATGGAATCTTTTCTCCAACTACCAGCTGGTGAGTATTTAGGAAATATAAAATCTCTACAGTATAAAATTAAGTGATATATAATCAGGCTGTATGTTACAAATATGTTTTCAAAAGCATAACTTTTAAAATATGTTTCAACAACAAATCTAATTTATTGGGACACTGACTTTGTTTAGAATCCTCTATATAATCCTTGATAATAGAGAATTGATTTTATTTTATTTAGCTTTTATACAGATTGTATTCTACTAGAAATAGATGAATGAATAAAGAATTCCTTTTCTAACATCTTGTCTTACATTTTCATGCAAGAGAGATAATTTATGAAAGCATTTGCATATGTAGGAGAAAAATAGCTGTGACCATGATACTGATGAGGCTGACTTGACATTTTCACCTTTCTTTGCAGCTTATAATGGGAAATCATGTCACCCCTGACTTCTGTTCCTCTTGGTCTATTCCTCATGGGAAATATCAGCATAAAAGAAAAAAATCATCCTGCACTGACAGATAGCTTGTTCATAGGTTAATCAGTAGTAGTCTTACCCATTGCAAGATTCTAATTGGCACTTTTAAGCTAGCCTGGTATTGGAAGAATTGCTAAATTGGTCTTCTTTCCTATTTTTTCATCGAGTGCTATGGATTTTGAGTCCACTAAAGTAATCCCTTACTCAGGAAAAGATTGAGTGAGGGCTGGTGGGTAAGGGAGGGAGGAATTCAGGAGATGTAGAAAATCTGGGGATGTTCCATAAATTTTAGAAAGAATTAATTTTTTCTTCAGCTGAAAATCATGGAGTGGTTGGAGGATGATGTGATAAATACCAAAGAAAGAAAGCAGTCTAAAGGCAATATAATTCTATATATAATTCTATATGGATTTGTGTCAATTGTATCAAAGCTGATGCTTAATTTTTTTGAATTTTGTAATTTATTTACCCAGAAAAGGTCATCTGAAATTCAATGTTGTTTTTGTAATGATAAGCATTAGAAGGTCAATGACTGTGAGTCAGTGACTCTAGCCCCTTTACAGATTGGGCTATATCTCTTTCTCAAAATGATGAGTTGTTACACTAAGTGCTATGAATATTTGTATGGTGTTATGGTATGAAGGTGAAGAATTAAGATACTTCCACTAATCATTTCATAGAATTGTAGGGAGGACCAAGTAAGATATAGAATATATAATATTTTGTAAAACTGAAAAATAGCAAATGTCAGTTGTTATTAATAGCCATAACAATTATTATAATTATAACATAATTTCTTAATATAAATGCAGAGGGGTACAGGTAAAATTATTTTTCTAAAACCACCATAATGGCTTTATTATAAACTTAAAAAACAAGCTATCCATGGAAATTAATGGCTTTATATACAATCTATTTTTTGTTCTTTATAAGTGAAAATGTTCATGTTTTTTGCTGTCAAGTTCAGAAAATTAAACGTTTTTGATTAAATATTACTCTTATAGAATTAATCTTATAATCTTGCCTAATGTCATTAAGTAGGGTATTACTATATAAGCTTTTAAGAGTGACAAATAAAGCACAAATAAAAAACTTACTTTTCAATAATGAATTTTGTCTTAAATAAGATGGCTTATGAAAATAATGTTCTTGATAAAAAAATTTTAATATTAAAATTTCTTAATGAATCTTAGTTGTTAAATTGTAGCAATGTAGTAGCAGGTAGATTAAAATTCAAAATCATATTTGAATCTTCATTCTTGTGTTCATTTTCTGCATCTAACTATTCCCTCTGACTTCTACTGAAATACATTAAGCCAGACTCGCATTGCCCCTAGCTTGGACTATTGTCATAATCTCCTAAATATTTTCCCTGTTTCTGGTCATTTCCCCATATCTGATCCATTATATTTCTGCCTAAGAAATAGTTCTTGATTCTGAGATTTGTTGATTCAAATGATTTTAATGCATAAAAATTTAAGTGGCTCTTCATCACCTACTAAATAAAAAACAAATAGCTTAGCTTGACATTCAACACCCCTGCAATTCAATATATTGTAGTAATGTTTTGCCCTATTCTCATACACATAATCTAAGTCCCAATTAAACTGGAATTTTTCAAAATTTCCAAAGTTACCTTGACCTCTGCTATCTCAGCATACTTGCATATAACATTACAATATGCCTGAAATGGACTCCCTGCCTTCCCTTTCTCCTCCCAAACCTATAAATTATCCTCTTTCAAAATGCAAGTTAAGCATTATAGAGTCCATGGATGTGGGAAACATGGAGCTAGAACTGCAAAATGTCATCTGACTTGATCCTATAGCGGATCATTTTTAGGTGGAAGGACTAGCTATTTTACCAGCACTAATGCAAGCACAGTTTCATTAAAAGACATACAGCTTTTTGATCAAATTTCTAAATTTCAAATGTGTTCAAATCCATGGTAAAAAGGTTTCTGTGATATCACTTTAAAACAGAATGATCCATGCCCCTTTTTGAGAAAAAAAAATCAAGTAGATTTGAAGTTTCAGTTCCTGGAAATAAATATGGCTTTTTTTCCTCTCTATTACATAAAGTTTGTGTTTATAAGAACTATTCATTGATATAACAAAAGTAATTCAGATGTTCCTATAACTGCAAAATTTTAGATGTATAATGGAACTTAGAGGTTGGTTCTGACTTCATTTTACAATTTAGGAAAGAACAGTGAGATTAATTGACACTCCAAGAATAAACTTACTGGCAGAATGGAGATCAGTGTATATGTCCCCTAACTCAACATTCATATATCTTTGTGACATATGGACCATGATAGTGTAATGAAGTTAGCCACAAAGGAACTTTATCCAAATTTTGGCTCTCTCCTTATTAGTGTGACTCTGTAGAAATCCCAAATCTTTTGGCCTCATATGGGGATTAACTTACTTGACTCCCTTCCATTTCTAAATATGTAGTTCTATATTAAGGCAGAATGAAAAATTTATGACCTTTTTTACTACAAATACTTTAACTGGACAACAATACCATTTTATCAACACTGTATAGTTTACTTAGAAATGATATTTTACCTAGAGATTGAAATTTGTTAAATTTGCTGTAAAATTCATTGGAAGGCAAGGAACTCAGTTGATTGGATGGCCATCAGTTGGAGAATGGCTGAGTAAGTTATGGTATATTAATGTTATAGAATATTATTTTTCTATAAGAAATGATCAAGAGGCAGAGCCAAGATAGCAGAGAGCAGACACATGTCTATCTGATCTCCCAATGTCCCTCAGAATAACACAGTTTTTGTGGTGTCCCACACTGGGGAATCTATTGCAAGGCCCTTAAGCTATTCTGACCTGGTTATAAGTTAGTGAATCAACAGATTAGCTGTAAGACACCCAATGCAAATAGAAAAGACAAACAGTAAACCTCTGAACCCCAGAACTCCAGAAAACCACCAGGTCTGAACACACCTACACAGCACTAGAAGTCAGTCAGCAGCTATATAGATTTTATGAAGAAAGAGAAGAACAGGCCTCAAACTCTGAAAATCCTAAAGGCAAAACATGGCCAGATCGAAACCCCAAGGGTGATATGAGTTGGTCTCCATTTCATAAGCTCTTGGAAGATTTCAAAAAGGATCTTAAAAGAGAGTTAGAAGAAAAATGGGAAAAGGAAATGAGGAATTGGCAAGAGAGTTTAGAAAAGGAAAAACAGAAATTATCTGAAGAAAACTCCTTAAAAATAGATTTGATGAAATGGAAAAAGCATATAATTCTTTATAAAATAGATTTTGATGAAATGGGCAAAAGCATGTAACTCCTTACAAAATAGATATGAAAAGAAACCAACTCATTGAAAAACAGAATTTGTGAAATGAAAGAAAAAAGGCAATAAACAAGATATCTTATTTAAAAGGCTTAATTGGCCAAATGCAAAAGGAGATAAAAAAGCTAGCTGAAAAAAATAATTCACTAAAAATTAGAATTGGAGAAATAGAAGTAAATGACTCAAAGAGACAAACAATTCTTTGTTCAAGAATCAAACAAAACCAAAAACATGAAAAAAATAGAAGAAAATGTAAAATACCTCACTGGGGGAAAAAAAAAACTGATCTGGAAAACAGATCTAGGAGAGATAATGTAAGAATTACTGGACTTCCTGAAAAACATGCTGAAAACAAAGCGTCTAAAGCATCATTTTTCAGGAAATCATCCTGATTTGGATTTCAGCTTAGAATCAATTATCCAGCAAAATTGAGCATTTTCTTCCAGGGAGAAAGATGAACATTCAATGAAACAGGTGAATTAAATTTATTTTGGATGAAAAGATCAAAACTGAATAGAAATTTGATCTTCATCTCAGAACTCAAGAGAAGCAAAAAGGAAAAAAAAATCTTTCTTTTCAAAGTTAAAAAGTCTATATCGCTATATGGGAAGATGAAATGCTTAACTCTTGAGATCTTGAGATTTATATCTCTATTATTTGTATGCTTAAAGTGTACAGGTTTAATTTGATTTTATTGTGAGAATATAAAAAACAAACTAGAGAAAGAAAAGTCATACTACTGGAAGTAGAGGAAAATGGACTTAAAATGGGATAAATTACATCTTATAAAGAGGGGCAAAAAGACCTACTATGAATGAGGGAAAGAAAGGATGGGGGGGTGAGCATTGTGTGAATCATATTCTCATCAGATTTGGCTCTAAAAAGATTACCAGACACATTTAGCTTCATAGAGAAGCTTGTCTCACCTATAAGGAAGTGGGTTGGGAAAAGGGAAAGAAAAGGAGGATGCTAACAGAAGAGAAAAAGAGAAGTTGATGGGGAAAGGGATAAGAAAAGGGAAAGGGGCTATGAAAAGGGAGAGCTGTTTGAGGAAGGGGGTGGTCAGAAGCAAAATACAGGGGAGGGGAAAAAAGAGGAAAAGAGAAAAATATAACTGAGGTAAAACAAGATGACAGGAAATTCAGAGTTAGCAATTTTAATTGTGAATGTGAATAGGATGAACTTTCCCATAAAATGAAAGCAGATAGCAGACTGGATTAAAAGCCAGAATCCTATATTTAATTGTTTACAAGAAACACATTTAAAGCATAGTGATATATTCAGGGTAAAGGCAAAAAGATGAAGCAAAATCTATTATGCTTCATCTGAAGTTAAGAAAAAAAAGTAGGAGTAGCAATCATGATCTCATAACAAGCAAAAGCAAAAATAAAACTAATTAAAAGACATAAGGAAGGACACTACATTCTTCTAAAAGTTACCAAAGATAATGAAGTAATATCAATACTAAACATATATGCACCAAGTGGTATAGCATCCAAATTACTAGAGGAGAAGTTAAGAGAGCTGCAAGAAGAATTAGACAGCAAATCTATTTTAGTGGGAGAGCTCAACCTTGCTCTTTCATAACTAGATAAATCAAACCACAAAATATACAAGAAAGAAATGAAGGAGATAACAAAATGTTAGAAAAATTAGGTATGATAGATCTTTGGAGAAAATTAAATAGATACAGAAAGGAGTTTACTTTTTTCTCAGCAGTCCATGGAACCTATACAAAAAATTGACTATGTATTAAGGTATAAAAACCTCAAAGTTAAATGCAAAAAGGGTGAAATAGTAAATGCATTATTTTCAGATCATGATGCAATAAAAATTACATCAATGAAAGACCAGAGAGAAATAGACCAAAAATGCATTGGAAACTAAACATTCTAATCCTAAAGAATGAGTGAGTGAAACAACAAATCATAAACACAATAGATAATTGCATCCAAGAGAATGAAAATAATGAGACATGCCAAAATTTATGGGATGCAGCCAAAGCAATTCTTAGAGGAAGTTTTATATCTCTAGATGCTAACTTGCATAAAACAGAGAAAATAAAATAGAGATGATCAGTGAGTTGCATTTGGAACTAAAAAAAAAGCTAGGAAAAAAAAAACACATTACACACTGCCAATTAAATACCCAATTTGAAATTCTAAAAATAAAAGGGAAGATTAATAAAACTGAAAGTAAGAAAACTATTGAATTTTTAAACAAAAGAGTTGATTTTGTGGGAAAAAATGAAATAAATAAACCTTTAGTTAATTTAATTAGAAAAAGGAAAGAAAAATTGTTATTTGTAATGTTCTCTAGCTCGGTTTTCTTGGGATCTCTGGGAGCAGCCTTCTTTTCAGGAGAATAATCACCACAAGAGTAGCCAGGGGTTAAAGTCCAAATCCTTTATTATGTCTTTCAAAGTCTTGTCTCCTTTCCTGAGGCCCGGTTAGCTTTCTTATAGTCCAGATTCTTTATTATCTCCTTCCTGGGGCTGGAAGGCTTTCTGGAGAGCATTACAGATTGGCCTTGATCTCAGTGGAGAAATACAGGAGGAGAACCTGCCACCAGTAACCTGATTGAACCCGAATGAATGTCTGTCCTTGGTTCTGAGAGCTTGACCTCCCATCTGTCTTCTCTGCCCTCTGAAAGCTTCTCTTCTGTGGCACTCAGTCCTTCATTATATGCTCCACACTGAGTAGAAACCAATCATTATATCACTAGGAAACCATTATTTGTTGTAAGATTAAATCAATCATACTCAACCAGGCTAAACTAGATAAGCATTATCTCTATCAATTCCACTTGACTTAACACCTTGTAAGAATCCTTTGTTTCAAGTTCAAAGTTCTGGCCCACAATAGTATCAAAAATGAAAAGGGAAAACTTTCCACCAATGAAGAGAAAATTAGAGAAATAATTAGGAGTTATTCGGCCAATTATATGTCAACAAATCAGATAATATAAGTTAAATGGAGTAATATTTACAAAATATAGATTGGCCAGATTAAAAGAAGAGGAAAAACATTACTTAAATGACCTAATTTTAGAAAAAGAAATAGAACAAGCTATTAATCAACTCCCTAAGAAAAAATCTCCAGGATTTACATGTGAATTCTACACTCATTTAAACAGTGATTAATTCCAATACTATGCAAATTATTTGAAAAAATAGGGAAAGAAGGACTACTATCAAATTCCTTTCACAGCCCAAGATATAGTAATCATATCTAAACCAGACAGGGTCAAAACAGAGAAAGAAAAGTATAGACAAATTTCCCTAATGAACATTGATGGAAAAATCCTAAACAAAATATTAGCAAAGAGATTACAAAAAGTCATCCTCAGAATAACACACCATACATAACCAAGTAGGATTTGTACCAGTAATGCAGGGCTGATTCATTATTAGGAAAACTATTGATATAATTGACTATATCCATAACCAAACTAATAAAAATCATATGATTATCTCAATAGATGCAGAAAAAAGCAGTATACAAAATTCAACACCCATTACCCTTAAAAAAACTAGAAATTATAGGAATAAATAGGCTTTTCCTTTAAATGTTCAGTAGCATCTATTTAAAATCATTAGCAAGCATCATATATAATGAAGACAAACCAGAACCATTCCCAATAAGATCTGGAGTGAAACAAGGCTGCCCATTGTCACCATTTCTAGTCACTATTGTATTATAAATGCTACCTTTGACAATTAGAGAAGAAAAAGAGATTAAAGGGATTAGAATAGGTAATGAGAAACCACATTATCACTATTTGAACATGATATAATGGTATACTTAGAGAAACCTAGAGAATCAACTGAAAAACTACTACAAAAATTCACTATTTTAGCAAAGTCGCAGGATACAAAATAAATCCACAGTAATCATCAGCATTTTTATATATTACCAATAAAATCCAGCAGCAAGAGATAAAAAAGAAACTTTATTTAGAATAACTATATAATATATAATATTTGAGAGTCTACCTGTCAAAACAAAGTCAGGACCTGTACGAACACAACTACAAAACACTTTCCACACAAATAAAGCCAGATCTAATTAATTGGAAAATTTTCAAGTCCTCATGGGTAGGCCAAGCTAATATAATAAAAATGACAGTACTACCTAAATTAATCTTCTTATTCAGTGCCATATCAAACTCTAAGAAATTATTCTATAGATTGAGAAAAAATAAGTTCATCTGAAAGAACAAAAAGTGAAGAATCTCAAAGGAATTAATGAAAAAAAAATGCAAATGAAGATGTCCTAGTTGTACCAGACCTAAAACTATCTTATAAAGCAAGAGTCATCAAAACCATCTGGTACTGCATAAGAAATAGATTAGTCAATCAGTGGAATTGTAAGGATCACAGGCCAAATGCCTATCACTATAGTAATCTAGTGTTTGAGAAACCAAAAGATCCCAGCTTTGGGGATAAGAACTCACTATTTGACAAAAACTGCTGGAAAAAATAGGAAATTAGTATGGCAGAAACTAGGCTACCTAACACCACATATCAAGATAAGGTCAAAATGGGTTCATGATTTAGATATAAAGATTTATATTATAAGCAAGTTAGAATCTTCTGTGGAGAAGAAATTTGTGGCCAAAGAAGAACTGGAGTTCTTTATTTAATATAAAATAAATAATTTTGATTATATTAAGTTAAAAAGTTTTTTTACAGACAAAACCAATGCAACAAGATTAGAAGGAAAGCAATAAACTGGGAAAACATTTTTTTTTTACATTCAAGGGTTCTGATAAAGTCCTAACTTCTTAAATATACAGAGAATTGACTCAAACATATAAAAATTCAAGACATTCTCCAATTGATAAATGGTCAAAGAATATGAACATATAATTTTCAGATGAAAAAATTACAACCATTTCTAGTCATATGAAAGGGGTTCTAAAATACTATTGATCAGAAAAATGCAAATTAATACAAATCTGAGATACCATTACACACCTCTCAGACTAAAGTGATAGGAAAAACTAATGACAAATATTGGAGGGTATATGGGAAAACTGGCATACTAATATATTGTTGGCAGAGTTGTGAATTGATCCAACCATTCTGGAGAGCAATTTGGAACTACACTCAAAGGACTATCAAACAGTGCATACCCTTTTATCCAGAAGTGTTTCTACTAAGCTTATATCCCAAAGACATCTTAAAAGAGGGGAAAAAGCCACATATGTAAAAACATTTCTGACAGCCCTTTTTGTAGTGACAAGTAACTGGAAATTAAGAGGATGTCCTCAGTTGGATAATGGCTGAATAAGTTATTGTATGTGAATGTTATGGAATATTGTTGTTCTATAAGAAATGATAATAGGATGAGTTCAGAAAGGCCTGGAGAAATATGCAGTAACTGATGCTAAGTGAAGTGAATAGAACCAGAACAGTAACAGTAAGATTATATGATGATCAATTCTAATGGGCATGGCTCTTTTCAACAATGAGATGATTGAGGCCAGTTCTAATGATTTGTGATAAAGAGAGCCATCTACACCCAGAGAGAGGAATGTGGAAACTGAATGTGGATCACAACTTAGCATTTTAATTCTTTTTGTTGTTGTTTGCTTATATTTTGTTTACTTTCTCACTTTATTCCTTTTTTATTTATTTTTTCTTGTGCAGTGTGATATTTATATAAATATGTATACATATATTGAATTTAACATATATTTAACATGTTTAACATATATCAGAATACTTGCCATATAGAGGAGGGGGAAATGGAGTGGAAATTTGGATCATAAGGTTTTGCAAAGATTAATTTTGAAAAAGTATCCTTGAATATGTGTTGAAAATAAAAAGGCTTTAATTAAAAGAAAAGAAAAGAAACGATTAACAGGATGATTTCAGAGAGGCTTGGAGAGACCTTAGTGCAGTGAGTAGAACCAGGAAAATATTGTATATATCAACAAGATTATATGATGATTAATTCTGATGGACATGATCCTTCAACAGCAAGATAATTCAGGGGAGTTCCAATGGTCTTCTGATGGAGAGAGCCATCTACACCCAGAGAGAGGACTGTGGGTACTATGTGTGGATCACAACATAGTATTTTCACTTTTTTGTTGTTTGCCTCCTATTTGTTTTTTTCTCAATTTTATTTTCTTTTTGACCTGATTTGTGTGTGTGTGTGTGTGTGTGTGCAGCATGATAATTGTGGAAATACATATAGAAGAATTGCTCATATTTAATATTTAATTACTTGCTGTCAAAGAGAGGCAATGGAGAGATGGGAGAGGGAAAAATTGGGGACACAAAGTTTTGCAAGAGTAAATGTTGAAAATTATCTATGCATATGTTTTGAAAACAAAAAAAAGCTTAAAAATAAAATAAAATTCACTGTAAATAGTTTCTGTGTTTCTTCCCAATGCCATTTCTTTGTTCAAATCACATTATTTAGTAAGATAATGCATTGAAATCCATTTTTATTTCTAAGGCAAAAATCTTAGCATGCTTTGCATAGATTGGTCTGGATAGAAGAGTCCCTGTTCTCTTTATGCCACCATTCAAAGATAGGTCTTTCCATTATCTAATATGTTGCAGCCTTTATAACTTAATATTATAATATAAATTACTTTTTTGAACCTGTACTTCTCGATTAAGTTTTTTTTTTTTTTCCCCTCTTCCCTCTTATACAACTGTTTCACTAATCCTACAAATTACTGCATGTTCTTTTGAGTAACCTTATTTAAGCTTCTTTGTTTTGTCAAGCTAACTTATAATTGTCAGTACAACAATGATTTAGATGTTATGAGATTCTGGGTTGTCTAAAACACAAATAAAGACTAAAATAACAGTAATATCAAACCCTATTATAATGACATGGGAATTTTGTCTTCATTTACCAAACAGCATTTAATCCTTATGAAACGGTGTTTACATCAAATGATATTTATCATTTTACCAGGGTTACAGACTTGACAACAAAACAAGCAATTCTTCTTTTCTTAAAGCCTTTTTTATTTCTAAAACATATGTATGAGTAAATTTTCAACATTGAACATTGTAAAACATTCTGTTCCAAATTTTCCCTTCCTTGCCCTCACTCCTGCCCCTAGATAGAAGGTAGTCCAATACATGTTAAATATGTTAAATCCAATATATGTATACATATTTATACAATTATCTTCGTGAATAAGAAAAATTGGATCAAGAAGGAAAAATAAGCTGAAGAAAAAAAAAATGTAAGCAAACAACAGAGAGAGTGAGAATGCTATGTTGTGTTCCATACTCTGTTTCCACAATTCTCTCTCTGGATGTACATGGCTCTCTTCATCACTCAACAAGTAGAACTGGTTTGAATCTTTTCATTGTTGAAGAGAGCCATGTCCAACAGAATTGATCATCAGATAGTCTTCTTGTTGCCATGTATAACGATCTCCTGGTTCTGCTCATTTTACTCAGCGTCAATTCATGTAAATCTCTCCAGGCCTCTCTGAAATCATCATGTTCATCATTTCTTACAGAACAATAATATTAATAACATTCATATATCATAATTTATTTAGCCATTCTCCAATTGATGAGTATCCATTCAGTTTCCAGTTTCTTGCCACTACAAAAACAGCTGCCATAAACATTGTTGCACATATGGTTCCCTTTTCTTCCTTTAAGATTTCTTTGGGATATAATCCCAGTAGCAACATTTCTGGATCAAAGGATATGCACAATTAACTTTTTGGGCATAGTTCCAAATCGCTCTCCAGAATGGCTGGATGTATTCACAATTCCACCAACAATGTATCAATGCCCCAGTTTTCTCACATTCCCTCCAACATTCAGCATTATCTTTCCCTATCATTCTAACCAATCTGATAGGTATATAGTGGTATCTCAGAGTTGTCTTAATTTTCATTTCTCTGATTAATAATGACTTGGAGCATCTTTTCAAATGGCTAGAAATAGTTTCAATTTCATCATCTGAGAAATGTCTGTTCATATACTTTGATCATTTATCAATTGGAGAATGGCTTGATTTCTTATAAATTAGAGTCAATTCGCTACATAATTTGGAAATGAGGCCTTTATCCGAACCTTTGACTGTAAAAATGTTTTCCCAGTTTATTGCTTCCCTTCTAATCTTGTCTACATTAGTTTTATTTGTACAAAAACTTTTAAATTAGATATAATAAAAATTTTCTATTTTGTGATCAATAATGATCTCTAGTTCTTCTTTGGTCACAAATTCCTTCCTCCTCCACAGATCTGAGTAGTAAACTGCCCTATGTTTTTCTAATTTGTTTATAATATCATTCTTTATATCTAGATCATGAACCCATTTCGACCTAATCCTACTATATGGTGTAGTGTGAGTCAATGCCTAGTTTCTTACATACTGATTTCCAATTTTCTCAGCAATTTTTGGCAAATATTGAATTCTTATCCCATAAGCTGAGGTCTTTGGGTTTGTTAAATGTCAGAGACATTTGTCTTTTGATCCTAATCTATTCCACTGATCAACTATTCTATTTCTTAGCCAGTACCAAATGTTTTTTTTTTTTATTATATATATATATATATATATATATATATATATATATATATATATATATATATATATATATATTTTATAATAATATCCCTTGTATTCATTTTTCCAGTTTACCCCCCTCCCTCTATTCCCTCCCCCCGACGACAGGCAATACCATACATTTTACATGTGTTACAATATAGTCTAGGTACAATACATGTGTGCGAATATCACTTTCTTTTTGCACAATAAACATTAGAATCCGAAGGTACATGCAACCTGGGCAGACAGATATTAGTGCTAACAATTTTCATTCCCCTCCCAGTGTTTCTTCTCTGGGTGCAGCTACCTCTGTCCATCATTGATCAACTGGAAGTGAGTTGGATCTTCTTTATGTTGAAGATTTCCACTTCCATCAGAATACATCCTCATACAGTATTGTTGTTGAAGTGTACAGTGATCTTCTGGTTCTGCTCATTTCACTCAGCATCAGTTGATTTAAGTCTCTCCAGGCCTCTCTGTATTCCTCCTGCTGGTCATTTCTTACCGAGCAATAATATTCCATAACCTTCATATACCACAATTTACCCAACCATTCTCCAACTGATGGACATCCATTCATCCTCCAGTTTCTAGCTACAACAAAAAGAGCTGCCACAAACATTTTGGCACATATATGTCTCTTTCTGCTCTTTAGTATTTCTTTGGGATATAATCCCAGTAGTAGCGCTGCTGGGTCAAAGGGTATGCACAGTTTGATAACTTTTTGGGCATAATTCCAGATTGCTCTCCAGAATGGCTGGATTCTTTCACAACTCCACCAGCAATGTATTAGTGTCCCAGTTTCCCCACATCCCCTCCAACATTTGTCATTATTTGTTCCTGTCATCTTAGCCAATCTGACAGGTGTGTAGTGGTATCTCAGAGTGGTCTTAATTTGCATTTCTCTGATCAGTAGTGATTTGGAACACTCTTTCATGTGAGTGGATATAGTTTCAATTTCTTCCTCTGAGAATTGTCTGTTCATATCCTTTGACCATTTATCAATTGGAGAATGGTTCGGTTTCTTATAAATTTGGGTCAGTTCTCTATATATTTTGGAAATGAGACCTTTGTCAGAACCTTTGTTTTTAAAAATATTTTCCCAATTTGTTACTTCCCTTCTAATCTTGTTTGCATTAGTATTATTTGTACAGAAACTTTTTAGTTTGATGTAATCAAAATCTTCTATTTTATGATCAATAATGATCTCTAGTTCTCCTCTGGTCATAAATTCCTTCCTCCTCCACAAGTCTGAGAGGTAGATTATGCTCTGTTCCTCTAATCTATTTATTATCTCCCTCTTTATGCCTAAATCATGGACCCATTTTGATCTTATCTTGGTATATGGTGTTAAGTGTGGATCCATATCTAATTTCTGCCATACTAATTTCCAGTTTTCCCAACAGTTTTTTCCGAATAATGAATTTTTATCCCTAATGTTGGGATCTTTGGGTTTGTCAAAGATTAGATTGCTATAGATGTACCCTTTTTTTGTCCTTTGTATCTAATCTGTTCCACTGATCTACCGGTCTATTTCGTAGCCAATACCAAATGGTTTTGGTGACTGCTGCTATATAATATAGCTTTAGATCAGGTACACTTAGACCACCTTCCTCTGAGTTTTTTTTCATTAGTTCCCTTGCAATTCTTGACTTTTATTCTTCCATATGAATTTTGTTGTTATTTTTTCTAGGTCATTAAAATAGTTTCTTGGGAGTCTGATTGGTATAGCACTAAATAAATAGATTAGTTTGGGGAGTATTGTCATCTTTATTATATTCGCTCGGCCTATCCAAGAGCACTGAATGTCTTTCCAATTATTTAAATCTGATTTTATTTTTGTGGCAAGTGTTTTGTAATTTTTCTCATATAATTCCTGACTTTTCTTTGGTAGATGGATTCCCAAATATTTTATACTCTCAACATTTGTTTGGAATGGAATTTCTCTTTGTATCTCTTGCTGTTGCATTTTGTTAGTGATATATAAAAATGCCGAGGATTTATGTGGATTTATTTTGTATCCTGCCACTTTGCTGAAATTTTGAATTATTTCTAGTAGCTTTTTAGCAGAGTCTTTGGGGTTCTCTAAGTATACCATCATGTCATCTGCAAAAAGTGATAGTTTGATTTCCTCATTTCCTACTCTAATTCCTTGAATCTCTTTCTCGGCTCTTATTGCCGAGGCTAGCGTTTCTAGTACTATATTGAATAGTAATGGTGATAGTGGGCAACCTTGTTTCACTCCTGATCTTACTGGGAAAGGTTGCAGTTTATTTCTATTGCATATTATGCTTACTGACGGTCTTAAATATATACTCCTGATTATTCTAAGGAATAATCCATTTATTCCTATACTCTCAAGAGTTTTTAGTAGGAATGGATGTTGGATTTTGTCAAATGCTTTTTCTGCATCTATTGAGATGATCATATGGTTCTTATTAATTTGATTATTAATATGGTCAATTATATTAATAGTTTTCCTAATATTAAACCAGCCCTGCATTCCTGGAATAAATCCTACTTGATCATAGTGTATTATCTTGGAGATGATTTTCTGAAGTCTTTTTGCTAATATCTTATTTAAGATTTTAGCATCAATATTCATTAAGGAGATTGGTCTATAATTTTCTTTCTCAGTTTTCGATCTACCAGGTTTAGGTATCAGTACCATGTCTGTGTCATAAAAGGAGTTTGGTAGGACTCCTTCATCCCCTATTTTTTCAAATAATTTATATAACATTGGGGCTAATTGTTCTTTAAATGTTTGGTAGAATTCACATGTGAATCCATCTGGCCCTGGGGATTTTTTCCTGGGGAGTTGATTAATAGCTTGTTCTATTTCTTTTTCTGAAATGGGACTATTTAAGCAATTTATTTCCTCCTCTGTTAATCTAGGGAGCCTATATTTTTGGAGAAAGTCATCCATTTCACTTAAGTTATCAAATTTATTGGCATAAAGTTGGGCAAAGTAACTCCTTATTATTTCTCTAATTTCCTCTTCATTGGTGGAAAGATCCCCCTTTTCATTTGTAAGACTATCAATTTGATTTTCCTCTTTCTTTTTTTTGATCAAATTTACCAAAGGTTTATCTATTTTATTGGCTTTTTCATAAAACCAACTCTTGGTTTTATTTATTAATTCAATAGTTTTTTTACTTTCAATTTTATTGATTTCTCCTTTTAATTTTTGTATTTCGAGTTTAATTTTTGGTTGGGGGTTTATAATTTGGTCTTTTTCTAGCCTTTTAAGTTGTAAGCCCAATTCGTTAATCTTCTCTTTCTCAATTTTCTTCAAATAAGCCTCTAAAGATATAAAATTTCCCCTTATTACTGCTTTAGCTGCATCCCAAAGATTTTGATATGATGTCTCATCATTATCATTATCTTGGGTGAAATTGTTAATTGTTTCTATAATTTGCTCTTTCACCCAGTCATTCTTTAAGATGAGATTATTCAGTTTCCAATTACTTTTTGGTCTATTTACCCCTAACTTTTTACTGAATGTAGCTTTTATTGCATTGTGATCTGAGAAGAAGGCATTTATTATTTCTGCCTTCCTACATTTAATTTTGAGATCTTTATGTCCTAATATATGGTCAATTTTTGTATAGGATCCATGAACTGCTGAGAAGAAAGTATATTCCTTCCTATTGCCATTCAGTTTTCTCCAAAGGTCTATCATACCTAGTTTTTCTAATGTTCTATTTACTTTTTTAATTTCTTTCTTGTTTGTTTTGTGGTTTGATTTGTCTAAATCTGAGAGTGCAAGGTTGAGATCTCCCACTATTATAGTTTTACTGTCTATTTCTTCTTGCAGTTCTCTTAACTTTTCCTTTAGAAAGTTAGATGCTATACCACTTGGTGCATATATGTTTAGTATTGATATGGCTTCATTATTTATGCTACCTTTCAGCAGGATATAGTTTCCTTCCTTATCTTTTTTAACGAGATCTACTTCTGCTTTTGCTTGATCTGAGATAAGGATAGCTACCCCTGCTTTTTTGGCTTTACCTGAAGCATAATAAGCTCTGTTTCAACCTTTTACCTTTACTCTGTATGTATCTCCCTGCTTTAAGTGTGTTTCCTGTAGACAACATATTGTAGGGTTCTGCTTTTTGATCCAATCTGCTATCCGTCTCCGTTTGATGGGATCGTTCATCCCATTTACATTTACAGTTAAAATTACTAATTCTGTATTTCCTGCCATCGTATTATCCCCAGATTATACTTTTTTCCCTTGACCCCCCTGATCCCCCTCCCCGATATTTAATTTGCAGACCCCCCTTGTGACGCGCAACCCTCCCTCTTTTTTTTTTTTTTTTTTTTTTTTAGGATCCCTCCCCCCTCCCTCCAAGTCCCTTCACTTATTCTCCTTTTCCTTTCCCCTTTTCCTCTCCCCCCTTTTAATGAGGTGAGAGAAAATTCTCTGAAAAACAAATATGTTAATTATTTACTCTTTGAGCCTCTTCTGATGAGAGTAAGATTCACACAATGATTCTCCCCCTCACTAAGTTCCCTCAGATATGGTGTATTTTCTATGTCTCTTCCTGGGATGTAGTTTCCCTCTTTTTATCACTCCTTCCCCTTTTTCTGAACCGACCTCCTTCCCTTTACTACACCCCCCTTTTTTTCTTTTATATCAGTAAAATCAAATTATCCTTGAGTATTTTTTATATACCCACAACAAAGTTACAGTTCTCAAGGGTTCTGTGTACCTTTTTCTGTTTCTCTTCAGTCTTGTGGATGTAGATCAAATTTTTTGTTTAAGTCTGGTTTTTTTCTTAGAAACATATAGAATTCCTCTGTTTCATTGAATGACCATCTTCTTCCATGGAAAAAGATGCTAAACTTAGCTGGGTAGTTCATTCTTGGTTGCAGTCCTTGATCTTTTGCCTTTCGGAATATCAGGTTCCAGGCCCTTCTATCTTTTAATGTGGAGGCAGCCAGATCTTGGGTGACCCTTATTGTGGCACCTTGGTATTTAAATTGTTTTTTTCTAGCTGCTTGCAGGATTTTCTCCTTTGTGTGGTAATTCTGCAGCTTAGCCACAATATTCCGTGGTGTTCTTTTTTTAGGGTCTATTTCAGAAGGAGTTCGATGAATTCTTTCCACATCTACTTTCCCTTCTGTTTCTATTATCTCTGGACAGTTCTATTTGATAATTTCCTGTAAAATAGAATCTAGGCTCTTTTTTTGGTCATAGTTTTCTGGAAGTCCAATAATCCGCAGATTATCTCTCCTAGATCTATTTTCCAGGTCTATAGATTTTCCCAGTAAGTATTTGACGTTGTTCTCCAGCTTCTCATTTTTTTTGTTTTGTTTGACTGATTCTTGGGTTCTCTGTGAATCATTCATTTCTATTTGTTCCATCCTGACTTTTAAGGAGTTATTTTCTTCTTTCACAGTTTTTAGTTCTTTTTGTAAATGCCCAATTTCGTTTTTAAATGAATTATTTTGCTCTATTGAGTTTTTTTCCATTTCCCTAATTTTTTTTTTTTTGAGAATTATTTTCTTTTTCCAATTCAGAAATTCTATTTTCTTGAGACTTTTTTATCTTTTCCAATTCAGAAATCCTACTTTCCTGTGTTTTTTTAACCTTTTCTAATTCACTAATTTTGTTTCCCTGCATCTCCTGTGAATTCTTTATTTTTTCCAACTCCAATTTCAGGACATTGTTATTTTCTATCATAACTTCCCTTTCTTTTCCCCATTTTTCTTCGATCTCCCTCAATTTCTTAAGAGCTTCTTCTAGGAGAGAGTTTTGTGATGGGGGGCAGGAATCGTTCCCCTTTAGGTTGTTATCTGATTCTCTGCTGTCAACTTCCTCGGGGTTGGACACCCGCTCTTTCTCTGTATAGAAGGAATCTATGGTTTTTCTAGCTTTTTTGCTCATACTTAAAAAAAATCTTTTGGGGTCTGTCTCTGGGGTAGAAAATTATTTACTTCTTTACCAGCTTCCTCCCAGACCGGATGGATGCAGCGGCCCCTGCGCCTGAGCTAAGAGAGAGCTCTGGGAGAGAGTTCCCCACCCTCTCCCTGGGAGTGCCTCAGAGGTGATTAGCACTACTGTGCTTCGAGGGCGTAGAATAGTGAAGACAGCAAGAAGCCCAGCCTATGTGTCCGGGTGGGGAGTGGGTATCTGCAGCAGGTGACGTAAGAAGCCCCTGCGCTCAAACTGGAAGTGTCTGCCAGAAACCGCGGTCCCTAGTTCAAAGGTTCCGCTTCTCTGGGACTTCCTGGAGCTGAGTTCCACTCCCTCCAGCTAAGCTAGGCAGTGTGTGTTGCCTTGGGCCGTATCCACCCACTTGTCAGTCTCTTAACTATTCTCAGGAGGTAGCTGAGGCCACACCCCCTGGTGCCTGAGTCACCCCCAGGGTCGGGGAAAATCTAATCTGAGTTTTAAAATATTTTGGCTTTCTCTTCTGAACTGCTAAATAATTAGCAGAGAAGAGCTAACAGCCTGTGCCAGATTCCTTTACCTCAGTGGCTTCTCTGATCCCAGAGCCCTTCCCAGCGCAATGGGCGCAGTGTGCCCCTACCCCACCGTCTGTGCTGGTCTTTCTTATTCCTCCCCTGAGAACTGACCTTTCCTGTTGAAACTCCAGATTCTCTTCAGCTGGTAAGTCGTGCTTCCAGTCCTTGTGGTATCTATCAGTCCTGAGCTAATTTTGAGACTTAATTTATCTAATTGGTTGTGAGGGAGTGAGGACGTTCACTGAGTCGTGTGTTTCCTCTCCGCCATCTTGGCTCCGCCCCCCAAATGGTTTTAATGACTGCTGCTTTATAATATAATTTTAGATCTGGTATAGCTAAGCCACCCCCATTTGCTTTTTTTTTCTTTTTTTCCCATTAATTCCCTTGAAATTCTTGACTTTTGTTCTTCCAGATTAATTTTGTTATTATTTTTCTAGATCAGTAAAATGGTTTCTAGGGAGTTTGATTGGTATAGCACTAAATAAATAAACTAGTTTAGGTAATATTTTATCTTTATTATATTCACTCAACCTATTCAAGAGCACTTGATATTGTTCCAATTGTTTAGATCTGATTTTATTTGTGTGGAAAATATTTTCTAGTTTTGCTCATATAATTATAGACTTTCCATTGGCAGATAGATTCCCAAATATTTTATATTATTAGCAGTTATTATTATAAATGGAATATCTTTTCATATCTCTTGCTTTTGGATTTTGTTAGTGTTGTATAAAAATGCCAATGATTTATTCGATTTATTTTGTATCTTGCAACTTTGCTAAAATTGTGGATTATTTCTAATAGCTTTTTAGTTGATTCTCTATAGTTCTCTAAGTATACCATCATAATATCTGCAAAGAGTGATAATTTGGTTTCCTCATAACATACTCTAATTCTTTTAATCTCTTTTTTCTTCTTTTATTGCCAAAGCTAACATTTCTAATACAATATTGAATACTAATGGTGATAGTGAATAACCTTGTTTCACACCTGATCTTTTTGGGAATGGTTCCGTTTATCCCCACTACATATGATATTTGCTGATGTTTTTAAATAGATACTACTGACTATTTTAAGGAAAAGTCCATTTATTCCTTTACTTTCTAGTGTTTTTAATAGGAATGGATGATAGATTTTATCAAATGTTTCTCTGCATCTATTGAGATAAACTTTTGTTGTTGTTGTTGTTAATTTGGCTATTGATGTAGTCAATTATGGTAATAGTTTTCTTAATATTGAACAAGCCCTTAATTCCTGGTATAAATCCTACTTGGTCATAATGTATTATCCTGGGGATAATTTTCTGTAATCTCTTTACTAGTATTTTATTTAAGATTTTTGCATCAACATTCATAATGATGTAGGTTAAAATTCCTTTCTGATTCCCAACCTTCATAAATTACAATGGGAGATATCTGGACTCTCCCAGCCCCCATTGGATCTGAGCCAACTTGGGATGTCCCAGCCCCCATTCTAATGGTCTGCTCAGGTTTCCCAATCCCACCCCAAGCAGGAACAGTTCCTTATCTAAAAACCCATTGAATTCTATTCAAATTCTAACCCTGGCTGAAGCCCATACCAGAGGCCAACCTGGGACTCCACCCATGAGCCCCTTCAGATTACCAAAAGCCCCCTATTATAAAAGGGGGAACACTGGAGTCCATTCTTTGCAGAAGTCCCAAACATGGCATTCTTTCACCAGCCATGTTAAGGATTTCTGCCTACCCGTGCCAGCCCTGGCCCTGGTGTCTTTCTACATTTCAACCTTACTTCCAAACCCCACAATAAACCTCTTTTATCAATCTAGGTTTTCAGGTCTGTGAATTCCTTTACAGAGGACTCTTGTGCTGTTACTAGACCTCATTTAACTCTGTATCCTTGTGCCAAATCCAAAGGAGTTGCAGGGCAGCTCTATTTGACTCCCTGTACCCTGACCTACCACTAGATCTCAAATAAACCTAATTTCACTTAGATACTCCTTATCTAATTCTCATCAATTAGGGAGATAGGTTTATAATTGCAATGACCAGGTTAGTACCCTGGATATTATAGAACCAGCCAGAGTCAGGATCAGCAAAAGTCCTTGATCTTTATTCTTGGTCAAAATGAGAGGAATAGACACAGGAATCCCTTCACCTCCTTTCTCTCTCTCCACTTCCAAAAAGTTGTTAGGATTACAAGGTGATAACTCAGGTTGTCTGGGCAATTCTCTAGCTCAGAATTCACACCTTTGGTTCAGGCCTTTGAAAGGAGTTTGCATCTTTGGACTTCTGGGGGAGAGTTTATATGTTTAAAGGAGTTTGTACCTTTAAGAGGAGCAAGTTCGGAGTTCTCACAAGCCCAGTTGAGTTCTCACTAGTCCAGTCTCTGCTAGGATAAAAGAGAAGGGCATTCGGGCAAGGAGCAGTATGACTGGGAGATTGAGTTTAGAAGGTGGTCTGGAAGGAGAGTCTAGGCTGGGAGAGTGAGTTGAGAAGGCAGTCTGGAAGGATAACTTAGAGAGGACCAGACCTTTACAAAAAGTCCCTTCCACTTGTCTTAGTCCACCCTCTGATCCCTCTTTTCATTCACTGTGTACACCCACAGATAGAGCCAGCACAGAATAGTTGGGCAGGGCCATTCTCCAAGCATATGTTAATAGGGTATTGTCCAATTGGTAATTAGCCTCAAGTGCTTGGCTATTCAAGTGCATCTCAATTTCAGCCCTTTACATATAATGTCTTCCTTCTGGTTTTGTCTTACCTGGTTTAGGTATCAGTACCATGTCTGTGTCAGAAAAAGAATTTGGTAGGAGTCCTTCATTCCCTATTTTTTCAAATACCTTATATAGTATTGGAGTTAATTTTTTTTTTAAATGTTTGGTAGAATTCACATGTAAATCCCCATCTGGGGATTTTTTTTCTTAAGGAGTTGATTAATAGCTTGTTCTATTTCTTTTTTCTAAAATGGGACTGTATAAGTAATTTATTTCCTCTTCTGTTAATCTGTGCAGTCTATATTTTAATAGGTATTCTTCCATTTCAATTAAATTATCAAATTTATTGGCATGAAGATGGGAAAATTAACTTCTAATTATTGCTCTTATTTCCTCTTCATTGGTGAAAAGTTCTCCCTTTTCATTTTTGACACTAACAATTTGATTTTTTAAATTCTTTTTTCTAATCAAATTAATTGAATGTTTATCTATTTTGTTTGTATTTTCATAAAACCAACTCTTAGTTTTATTTATTAATAATAGTTTTTTTTACTTTCAATTTTATTAATCTCTCCTTTTATTTTTTGAATTTCAAATATATTATTTGATTGGGTTTTTTTTAAATTGTTCTTTTTCTAGCTTTTTTAGTTGCAAGCCCAGTTCATTGATCTTTCTTTCTCTATTTTATGCAAGTAAGCATCTAGAAATATAAAATTTCCTCTTATTACTGTTTTGGTATGTTGTCTCATTATTGTCATTTCATTGGATGAAATTATTAATTGTGTGTATGATTTGCTGTTTCACACATTCATTCTTTAGGATGAGAATATTTAGTTTCCAATTACTTTTGTTCCATTTTCCCTTGGTCTTTTTTAAATGTAATTTTTATTGCATTGTGATCTGAGAAGAAGGCATTTACTATTTCTGCCTTCCTGCATTTAATTTTGAGATCTTTATGTCCCAATACATGGTCAATTTTTATAAAGGTTCCATGAACTACTGAGAAGAAAGTATACTCCTTTCTATCACCATTCAGTTTTCTCCAAAGATCTATCATACTTAGTTTTTCTAATGTTCTATTTACCTCTTTAATTTTTTTCTTATTTGTTTTGTGATTTATCTAATTCTGAGAGTGCAAGGTTGAGATCTCCCACGATTATAATTTTGCTGTCTATTTCTTCTTGCAACTTTCTTAACTTCTCCTTTAGAGAAGTTGCTAAACAACTCGTTGCATATATGTTTAGTATTGATATGGCTTTGTCTATGCTATGTTTTAGCAGGATACAGTTTCCTTCCTTATCTCTTTTAAATTAGATCAATTTTTGCTTTTGCTTGATCTGAGATAAGGATGATTACCCCTGCTTTTTTGGCTTCACCTGAAGCACAATGGATTCTGCTCCAACCTTTTTACCTTTACTCTGTATGTATCTTCCTGTTTCAAATGTATTTCCTGTAAACAACATATTGTAGCGTTCTGACTTTTGATCCAGTCTGCTATCCACCTCCATTTAATGGTAGAGTTTATCCCATCACATTTACAGTTAAAATTACTAATTCTTTATTTCCTGCCATTGTATTATCCACTGATTATTCTTTTTTCCCCCTTGCCCCCCTGAACCCCTTCCCCAGTATTGAATTTATGGACCCCACTTGTGACACGCAGCCCTCCCTTTTTAGTATCCCTCTCCCCTCCTTTTAAGTCCTTTCCCCTTTCTTGTACCCTTCCCTTATTCCTCTTTTCCTTTTCCCCTTTCCTCTCCCCCCCATAAAATGAGGTGAGAGAGAATTCTCTGAAAAACAAATATGTCAATTATTTACTCTTTGAGCCTTCTCTGACGAGAGTAAGATTCACACAATGTTTCTACCCCTCTCTAAATTCCCTCAGATGTGGTAGATTTTCTATGCTTCTTCCTGGGAAGTAGTTTCCCTCTTTTTATCTCTCCTTTCCCTTTTTCTGATACTATACCCTTCCCTTTACTACTTCCCTTTTTTATGTTATATCAGTAAAATCAAATTATACATGTGGACTTTCCTGTATATCCACAACAAAAATACAGTTCTCAAGAGTTCTTTTTACCTTTTTCTGCTTCTCTTGAATCTTGTGGATGTAGATCAATTTTTTGTTTAAGTCTGGTTTTTTTTCTTAGAAACAAATGGAATTCCTCTGTTTCATTAAATGACCATCTTCTTCCATGGAAGAAAATGCTGAACTTAGCTGCGTAGTTTATTCTTGGTTGCAATCCTAGTCCTTTTGCATTTCAGAATATCAGGTTCCAGGCCCTTCAATCCTTTAAAGTGGAGGCAGCCAGGTCTTGTGTGACCTTTATTGTGGCATCTTGATATTTGAATTGTTTTCTTTTTTTTTTTCCTAGCTGCTTGCAATATTTTTTCCTTAGTTTGGTAGTTCTGCAGCTTAGCCATTATGTTCCATGGAGTTCTTGTTTTAGAGTCTTTTTCAGAAGGTGTTCGATGAATTCTTTCAATGCCTATTTTGCCTTCTGTTTCTATTATCTCTGGACAGTTCTCTTTGATGATTTCCTGTAAAATAGAATCTAGGCTCTTTTTTTCATCATAATTTTCGGGAAGTCCAATGATCCTCATATTATCTCTCCTAGATCTATTTTCCAGGTCTATAGATTTTCCCAGTAAAATATTTGACGTTATTCTCCAGCTTTTCTTTTTTTTTTTTTTTTGTTTTGTTTGACTGATTCTAGGTTTCTCAATGAATCATTCATTTCTATTTGTTCAGTCCTGATTTTTAATGAGTCATTTTCTTCATTCAAATTTTTTAGTTCTTTTTGTATATGTCCAATTGAGTTTTTAAATGAATTATTTTTCTCTGTTGGATTTTTTTCCATTTCACTATTTTTTTTAGTGAGTTATTTTCTTTTTCCAACTCACAAATCCTACTTTCTTGGGAATATTTTATTTTTTCCAATTCAGAAATCCTACTTTCCTGTGATTTTTAAAATTGTTCCAATTCACAAATTTTGTTTCCCTGCACCTCCTGTGAATTCTTTATTTTTTTTCCAACTCAAATTTCAGGGAATTGTTATTCTCTAGCATAGCTTCTCTTTCCTTTCCCCATTTTTCTTCAAACTCTCTTAACTTTTTAATGGTATTTTCTAGGAGAGAATTATGTGATAGAGGGTGTTATCCTTTATACCTTTAGGGTGTTATCTGGAGACTCTCTGCTGTTAACCTCCTCAGGGTTGGACACCTGCTTTTTCTCTGTATAGAAGGTGTCAATCGTTCTCTTCAGCTTCTTACTCATTGTTAAAATTCTGTGGGGATCTGCCCTTGGGTAGGAAATTTATCAGCTTCCTCTCAGACTGGGGGTAGAATGCAGCAATCCTGTGACTGGGCTAAAACAGAGAGCTCTTGGAGAGAATTCCCCTTACCACCCTGGAAATGATTTAGAGGTGGTTAGCATGGCTGCATTGCGAAGGAGTGCCCAGTGATTGAACCCCTGCTGTGTGTGGCCTAGCAACTGCCCTGAAGTTTGAGGCTGAACAGTGAAAGTGTCACAGAGCCCAGCCAAAGCCTCCCATGGGGCCGTGGATATTAGCAGTTGATGCGAAAAGCCCTGGAAGTGTCTGCCCAGAAAGCACAGTCCCTGCTGTGAAGGTTCCCCTGCTGTGGGAGTTCTGCTGCTGCTGAAGTTTCGCTACTGCTAGAATTCTACTGCCTCAGGCTGAGCCCTGCAATATGTGGATTAGAAGCTGCCCCGGTCTGTGTCCCCTGCTGTTCAGGTTTTTAACTGCTCCAAGGAGAAGCCCTGGACAGCAGAATGCAGCTGCACAGCCTTGCTGAAATTGGTATTAGGTCACTTCCAGATTGAGGTGGTTCTAGGATCTGGCTTTATATTTTAAAGAGGCTTTGATTTCTCTTCTGATCTGCTGTTTTATAAGCAGAGTAGAGCTATCAACCTATGTCAAATTCCTCTATTTCAGTGGCTTTTCTGATCCCAAAGTTCTCCCCAGCCCGTTTGGCACAGTGTGCTAGCACCTAGTCCAACCCAGTCTGTGCTGGTCTCTTTTTCCTCCCCTTGGAACCAACCGTTTCTGTTGAAATTCCAGATTCTCTTTGGCTGGTAAATTGTGCTTCTAATCCTTGTGGTTTTTATCAATCCAGCATTATTTTTGAGGCTGATTTAACTAGTTGGTATTGAGGGAATAAGGGAGCTTACAAATTCACGTGTATCTTCTCTGCCATCTTGGCTCCGCCCCTCCTTTACAAAGTTTCAATAACAGGAGCCATTTCTTTGAACTGCTGAAGAAATACTGAAACTGTGGAATTGTCATTTCAAAGAGCTTCTTCATTTTCTGATGTGACTGATCTGCCACTTTTAGTGTCACTGAAATATTAGGAAATTTAAGATTTCTGCAACTATCTGAGCTTACTATTATACTCATTTTTCAATGAGGATCTAGAATTTTGGATTTGGCCTCCTATAGAGACTGATAGAATCCTTACTTATCCAGCATTCTTATAACTCTGCTAGTAAAGAACTGAAAAAAAAGGTATATAATTTTCACCATCAATTTCTTAAGCTTGAACAATAAACAAAACAATAAATGAAGTTTTGATTTATCACATCTGTCAATTACCAAGGTAAAAATACTCACATTGAAAATTTAATAATCAGCTTTCACAAATCTGGTATGAAATAGCTTCAGCACTCCCAACATATTTTAACAAATCTGTGATATTGCTGGCATGGGCATTTTTTTACCAGTGTAAATGCAACTTCTTCATGCCTTAATAAATGATTTTGTGAGTTCTTGTGGCCAGAAAATTAATCACTAATTGTTCACTTGTCTAACTTCTAGGAATGAACCTTTTCCCTGTTTAACTAAACTACTCTTGAGACAAGAAAAGGCACAGACTCACTTACACCCACACCCACACCCACACCCACCCCCCCCCCACACACACACACAAACACTCACACTCACTCATATAGTTCTGGATCTATACCTGACACCTATCCAGTTCAATAGTACCTCCCAGAAATTATGCTCTACTAAGGAAGTCTCTACACCCCTCATATCCACCTCCATGGCATAAGTAATTAAAGCAAATGTAAAGAAAGCATGTGTATGTGTATATGTATATATGTGTGTGCATATATATGTATGTGTATATGGTGTGTTTATGTATGTATGTATGTATGTGGCAGAAATCACAGTGGTAAGAAAAAGGCCTCAGAGCCAGAAAAGGCTGGGTTAAAATTCCAGGGAAAATAAGGTTAAAATCTTAAGTGAATTTCTCCATCTCTCATTGATTCCCTCTCTATAGATAAATATCTTACCTTCAACTCAAGTGCTCTGCCCAAAAGCATTCAAAGATTGATCAATGAAACTTTAAAAGATATTGGGGTTCCAAATCACTCTAGCTCTTACTGATTGATAAATTATAAGTCCCAGTCCCCACCTGGTCATTGTTTGCCCCAGTTGGCTCAGAGTGAAAGTAAATAACAATTATTTCTATTTTGGCCAGAAACCCTGAGGATCTTCCCTCCTAGAATGACTTTTTTTTTTTGACTCATTTCTTACCTAGCCTTAATCACTGATTAGGCAATTGCCTCAGTCAAACTGAGACCTCTTAAAGACTCGGGTTATAAAAACTAAATCTCCTGCTGTATCCAGGGCCATAACTAGTTGTCCTATTTATATCTGGCCACTGGATTCAGATGGGTCTGGAGGGGAAACTGAGGCAGCCTTCCCTCAATTAAATCCACTTCACTTACATGTTATGGCATCCTCTCCCTGATGATATGGTTCTCTTGGAGAATGAAGGACAAACAACAATATTCACTAAACCAGAAGTTCCAGAGTAGTAACCAACGTACTCACTGGGAGTCCCCTGTGCCAATGAAATCAGAAACAAATACACATATGATGTGAATGCATGTATTTGTATATGTGTGTATAGTTTTGTAAGAACATACATATACACATATATTGGGTGTCTTAGTGTAGTTTTTAAGATACCGAAGCTTAAAGCAGAAATACTTATATGGTTCCAATGAGTAAAATACATCTTTATAGTTAAGCTTCAAAAAAGTACTGTTTGGGGGACAACTTCTGTATGTATATATTTATGGGTATATGTGTGTGTTTGTGTATATATATATACACACACACACATATATACATATATATGTGTATGTGTGTGTGTGTGTATTAACAGTTTGGTAACATGACACAGTTAAAGGAGAGTCAATCTTGAAACAAGTCTTGTCCCTGACACACTTGTCTCTGAACAAGTCACTTAACCTCTCAAGTACTTTGGGTTCAAGACTTTGAGTTGCAGAGAAGGAGCTGAGGGAGGCTTCCTCCATAGAAGGAGTTGTCAATAAAAGTGGCATTCACTTGTCCTATCCTTACTCTTATATCTATATACTTGCATAAATATTTCTAATACATCACTGACAGAGTCCTTGATTTAGATTATAATTAAATGTATAGGTACAAGGAATATTAAGAGCACTATCTCTCTAGCATTACAAATAATTATACATATTATATACATATATATACATTATATGTATTAAATATATATATATATATTATATGTGTGTTTGTATATGTAAACACATATAAATGAATATTTATAGGTAAATGGATATGCATTACATGCACATATAGAACACATTACATATATAAGATAGAGGGAAAAATAATCTTTTTTTTTTTTTTTTTTTTTTTGATAATCAAAATAGACTTGTACTGCAATACAAAGGGTATCCTAATTGTCTGACAGACTACCTCAACATCAAGGGAACACAGAAACACCACTTCTTCAAAGCTTGAGTTACTCAGCCCAAAGGCTTAAAAATACTAAGTTTTCTACACTGCATGGAGTTCAGTTCTCCTCTCCAAAAAGATCTATTTTTTTTTTAATAATGATGAAATAAAAGGAGAGGCTTGCTCTTGGTCAGCCAGGAAGGGGCTATCTACTGAGAGGCAAGTTCATTGCCTAGTAAGAGAAATGGATATTAAGATCTGGAAGCAAATCTCTGTGGTGATGTTTCTTTTTTTTTTTTTTTTTAATATAATTTAATTTTTATTTTATTTTATAATTATAACTTTTTTTGACAGTACATATGCATGGGTAATTTTTTACAACATTATCCCTTGCACTTACTTCTATTCAGATTTTTTCCCTTCCTCCCCCAACCCCCTCCCCCAGATGGCAAGCAGTCTTATACATGTTAAATATATTACAGTATATTCTAGAAACAACATATGTGTGTAGAACCGAATTTTTTGTTGCACAGGAAGAATTGGATTCAGAAGGTAAAAATAACAGTTTACACTCATTTCCCAGTCTTCCTTTTCTGGATGTAGCTGATTCTGTCCATCATTAATCAATTGGAATTGGATTAGCTCTTCTCTATGTTGAAGATATCCACTTCCATTAGAATACATCCTTTTACAGTATCATTGTTGAAGTGTATAATGATCTTCTGGTTCTGCTTGTGGTGATGTTTCAAGATTAAAGGGAGAATCACAAAAGAGGGAATGGTCAACTATTGGGTCTGAAATAGCTTTCTAGAACTTACCACTAGCTTTCAATCAGTCTTCCATTTTAGGGTTCTTCTAATGCTCCAATTCTAGAAGCAAGCAGGATATAGTTAAATATGTTTAAGATGAGAAATTAAATAGATTCAATATTCAGTGTTCCCTCAAAGCAAATTAATCATGAGAGAAGAGAAAATTTAATTAGCATTTCTCAATTTAAAGTTTGTTATAAATTATAGCATTACCTAAATTAAGAGAAAAAATGTTTTGTCTAATGAGTAATGGTATAGAAAGATTAAGCCTTTAGAGACTGAATCTGTGTCTACACAGGCAAACTGAAGTAGAAAATTGAGCAATTTATCTAGCAAATCCATTAAATATAGACCACCAATATGGATCTTTCAGGCTATAAACTCTTTTTTTTCTCCTAGAACTTCTTTTAACTGAATTATATAGCAAATTATTCTATTTCTCTGCTTCCCTTTACCTTATATATGTACAGTTAAAATGAAATTAAAGAAGAAATTTATTAGAGAGAAATGTAACATCTTTCAATTAGATTTAAAACATCTACCATACAAATATGAGAATTATGGCAAGATGCTAATTCATTCGCAAAGGATTCAGGGATTTTAGTGGATGACCAGTTCAAAGGAATTAATAATATAAAAGTGCAGTCAAAAATTGCAATTCAATCCTGGGCTTTATAATGAAAGTTCCAGCACCCAGAATAAGGCCACTAATATGACCCAATTCAGAATGCATGCAGAGTGTTTTATAAAAAAATCATTGATTAATTCCATGAGTCTACAAACTAGTAGCCCAACTGAAGACCACATCTAACCCCCACATCCAGGCTTTTCAGTTTTTGAGCTAATAATTTTTTTTTTATTCTTCTAGATAAAGTATTATGGTATTTTAAAAAGTTAAAAAAAAAACATTCTTAGCTCATGACTTTGCAGTTCATGTCATATAATGTTGAACTGCAGAAATTGAAAAATAAGTTTAATGTTATAAAAGGCATAAAAAAGCAAATAGAGGAAAAACAGAATACTTTATAATGTATACATAAAGTACACACATTGTCACCAATCCTTCCCTAAAATGAAATCATTCTACTATAATAATTCTGAAGGCAGAACCCCATGAAAAAAGTGTGAAGAAAGCTTTAAGAATAAGTACTACAAAATAAGGAATTAACATTAGAAAAATTTCACAGCTTGGACAGAGTAAGAAGACAATGTAGTGTATATAAGAGGGAAAACTATAGATTTAGAATCTTAAAGCCCAGCTTAGAATCTCAATTCTTCTACTTATTGCTATCATGAGTGAGTTCTTTCTCTGTTCCTCAGTTTCTTGCTGTGTACACATGAAGCGTGTTAGAAATAGAAAATCTCTAAGGCTCTTCCAGTTTGAAATATTATTAACTGTAATGTGTGTAAATGCATTGTAAACCATTAAATAATGTGGACAGTAATTGTGAATTTGTTTCCTTCTTATTGTTCATCCTTCACTCTTGAAGAGGGCAAACGAGGCAGAGCCAAGATGGTGGAGAGCAGACATGACTTTCTATGACCTTGTTGACCTTCTTTCAAACCAACAGTAGATTAAGCCTCTAAACTGCAGTCACAGAATCCACAAATATCTGGAGTACAACACATTCCCAGAAGAAGATACCTTGGAAGAACTTCAGAGCAGATGTGTTTCAAATGGACAGGGGGACAGTCTGCCAAGCCCAGACCACAGCACAGGAAGGCAGGGCAAGAAACTGGGGTGGGAGTCAGAGCACTGCAGCTTCCATACACCTGGGAGTCTTCTGCCAGCCTCTCAGGCTTCTTAGTCCCGGTTGCAAGTGGGTGATCTAGCTGATTTGCTACAAAAGGCAAATTGCAAATCACTGAGGTCCAGAAGAACATAGGACCTAGCCAGGATAACCCAGCACCTGAAGTCAATCAGCAGAACTGTCCCCGGGAAAAATTAAAGCAGCTGTCATACCTTTTCATTAAGAGCAGACCTCAACCCTTACAAAATAAGCAAAAAAACAAAAACAAAAACAAAAACAAAACAAAACAAAAGAACAAACAACAACAAAAAAGAACTCTCACTTCAGATGAAGTAAAAAACAAAAGCAGAGGTAGGAATCCTCATCTCAGATCAAGTTAAAGCAAAGATAGATTTATTAAAAGAGATAATCAAGAAAACCATATTTTACTAAAGGGTACATAGATAATGAAGCAATATCAATACTAAATATATATGCATTAAGTGGTATAGCATCTAAATTCCTAGAGAAGTTAAGAGAGATACAAGAAGAAATATACAGCAAAAGAATACTAGTGGGGGACCTCAGCCTTGCTCTCTCAGAACTAGATAAATAGAACCACAAAATAAATAAGAAAGAAGTTAAGGATTTAAATAGAATGTTATAAAAGTTAGGTATGATAGATCTTTTGAGAAAATTGAATGGAGACAGAAAGGAATTTACTTTTTTTCTTGGCAGTTCATAGAATCTATACAAAAACAACATTAAAAACCTCAAAATCAAAAAGCAGAAAGGCAGAAATAGTAAATGAATTTTTTTTTCAGATCATGATGCAATAAAAATCACATACAATATAAGGCCAGGAGAAAAAATAAAAACATTAATTATAAATTAAATAATCTAATCCTAAAAAAACAACAAATCATAGACACAATCAACAACTTTATCCAAGAGAAGGACAATAATGAGATAATACCAAAATTTGTGGGATGCAGGCAAGGGGTTATAAGGGGAAATTTTATATCTTTAGATGCTTATTTGCATAAAATAAGAGAAATAAAATAGAGAAAGAGAAGATTAATGAATTGGGCTTACAACTAAAAAAATCTAGAAAAAGAACAAATTAAAAACCCTCAATTAAATACAAATCTGAAATTCTGAAAATAAAAGGAGAGATTAATAAAATTGAAAATAAGAAAACTATTGAATTAATAGCTAAAACTGAGTTGGTTTTATGAAAAAAACAACAAAGTAGATAAACCTTTAGTTAATTTGATTAGAAAAAGGAAAGAAGAAAATCAAATTATTATTCTAAAAAATGAAAAGGGAGAATTTCAAGGGAATTAATGGAAAAAATGCCATTGAAGGTGGCCTAGCTGTGCCAGACCTAAAACTATATCATAAAGCTGTGGTCATCAAAACTATTTGGTTCTGGCTAAGAAATAGAGAGGTCAATCAGTAGAATAGGTTAAGATCACAGGACAAAATAGTAAGTATAGCAATCTAGTATTTGACAAACCCAAAGACCTCAGCTTTTGGGATAAGAACTTACTATTTGAGAAAAACTGCTGGGAAAATTGGAAATTAGTATGAAAGAAACTAGGCATTGACCCATACCTAACAACACAAAACAAGATAAGGTCAAACTAGGTTCATGATTTGGACTTAAAGAATGATATTGTAAGCAAGTTAGAAGAACACAGAATAGTTTACCTCTCATATCTGTGGAGATCTGTGGAGAAGGAAGGAATTTGTGTCCAAAAAAGAACAGGAATTCATAATTGAACAACAAATAGATAATTATGATTATATTTAACAAGTTAAACCTTTTTTGAACAAAACTAATGCAGAAAAGATCAGAAGGGAAGCAATAAATTGGGAAAACATTTTTACATTTAAGGGTTCTGACAAAGGCCTCATTTCTAATATGTAAAGAGAATTGACTCCAATTTATAAGAATTCAAGCCATTCTCCAATTGATAAATGGTCAAAGGATAAGAACAGACAATTTTCAGATGAAAAAATTAAAACCATTTCTAATCATATGAAAAGGTGCTCAATGCAAATTAACACAATTCTGAGGTGCCACTACATACCTCTCAGATTGACTAAGATAACAGGAAAAGATAATAATGAATGTTGTGAAACATGGATGTGTGAAAACTGGGACACTAATGCATTGTTTGTGGAATTGTGAACAGATCTAGTTATTCTGGAGAGCAGTTTGGAACTATGTTCAAAAAGTTATCAAACTGTGCATTCCCTTTGATCCAGCAGTATTTCTATTAGGCTTATAAACCAAAAAGATCTTAAAGGAAGCAAAGGGACCCACATGTGCAAAGATTGATTTTAAGTGATGCAGTAAATAAAGTACTGGATCTGGAATCAAAAAGCCTCATATTCAAATTTTATCTTGGTATTTGTGAGCCCAACCAAGTCACATAACACCTGCCTGCCTTTATTTTCTCATGTGTAAGATAGAGATAATTATAGTATCTTCCTCTGACAGTTGCTGTGAAGATAAAGAGAGATTCTATTTGTAAGCACTTTGCAAACCTTAAAGTACAATATAAATGCTAACTTTTATTATTATTTACCTATAACAATAGAAGAAGTTTCTTTACTGTGAGTATAAAATCATAGGCCCAGTCACTATTTCTTTCTTTAATGTGCTTTATGAAGCCTAAAGTGCTATTTAAATGTCAGTCAATATTTCATTATTATCATTCCAAAGCAAATGATGCCTTTTAAAACTCACCCATTGTTGTTGTCACACCATTCTAAAGATAGAAAGGCTGAATCTCTCACTTCCATTGTTTCTCTTCATCTCATTTATAATAGGTCAAATGATTTCTTTTTTTGACATATTATACATAATTTTGCCTTACTAAGTCCAACTGCCTTACTTTATTCCCTCTAAATTTTTCAGAATTTCAGAAAAGAAAGTAGGAAAGGAATGAGGATTTGATGATTTTTTTTGTAAAGTGTCTCAGAAATACATGTATTTAAAAAAATAGATCAACAGTACTTCTGATGATGGTATTGAATGATAATGTTGATAACATTCTGTATCCTCTACAATTTTACTTTCCTCCAGATTGTGCTTTAAATGATTCCTCAAAAATATATCAAACCAACATTCAGAATGTATCACAGCATTACAGATGTATAATTATATGGAATAATTCCCAAGTCCAAATACTTCCATGGGTATTGGTGGCATTTAAGTTGTAGCTCTCCTGAGTACAAAATTAAACACATTCTGTTACTAAAACTTATCATCTAAAATGATCTTAAGAATCAAGTTAGAAAAATATATAACTTAATATGTCCATATATTTGTTTTATGAAGAAAAAATTTAATGAGACTAAATCTTTTATTTGAATCATAGACATAGAGAAGACATTGACAGTCAATCCTGTCCATTTCCTCATTTCTAGTTAATAATGCCAACAGATAAACTGGGTTATATAGCAATAAAACTAGCCCAACTAGTAGAAAGATTAAAACTTTATTTTGACTAAGTGAGGTCTCCAAATAGCATGATTCTTTTTCCATGACTTAGGATAATGAGATGATTGATTTAGAACTAAAAGGCATTTTGGAGGTCACTGAGTCCTTCCTCTCATCTTGTAAATGAGGAGACTGAGGCAGAAAATTGAAATGTCTCCCAGCTATTAACAATTTAAGAATAAGCTACCATTTTTTAAGATTTTCAAAGTATTTTACAAATATCTCATTTTGTCCTCCAAATAATGAGTTGTTTTTATCCTTATTGTCCAGGGTCATAAATTCAATAAGCTTCCTAGAATATAAGCTTCAGTCTTCTTGACTTCAATGTAGCATATTATTCACTGTGCTACTTACCTTGCGTTACACCTACTAAGTTTCTGAATAAGGATTGGTCAAGTTTTCCTAACTCCAATCCCAGCACTAATTGAATGAATAGAGTGTTTTTGCATCAGATGGGCAAAGATTTACTGTCCAGATCCTTACTTCAGTATTCTAAGGATCCCTAACACCAATGGGACAGTCACTCATAACTTAGGAAGTATTTGTGGCACTTATTGTAGCTAAAAAAGAAAATCATCAGCTGGCCAAACGTCTAATAATAAGTTTCTGATAATAAAGATAATAAATGATAGAATTTAGCTTGCATGATAAACATACCCATATCTGAAGGCTTTGTAGTTTGGTAATAACTAAGAGAACTTGTATTTTATTATCATTGGATTCAAGAACCCAGAACAATCACTATTTCATTAGAAAGCATTAGGAGAATAGCCCATTAAGAGACATAGGATTTTAATGAGCAATTGACAGATATATAATTGATATCAAATGTTCAGAGAAGTGATATACAAAGATATGGATTCAAACGCTATACTTCCATGACTTCAGATTTTATTTTAAATATTTTTTCCAGATAGTTCTTTAGTCTTTTCAAGTATGGTTCTTTGTGAATAGGCATGAAAACATATGTTTATAATAGCTAATATTTCTCCTAAATATATCAAGTATAATAAAGTAATATCACCAAAAATGGGTGAAAATAATAATTCAGCAAATCATTTGGTTATTTGGTCCAATAAAAGTTTGACTCTTATTCTTTCACTGAATTGAGTTTTTTTTTAATTAACCACTTAGATATAGTTTTTCAGTTTATACAGACAGTGAAGTCAGTTCTGCTGGTTGATGGAACTGTCCCAAAGCCAATTACTGGGTCTCTGTCTACGGATCACAAAAATAAATCAGTATTATGATAGTCATTTAATCAAATGAGACAACTAAAATAAATAATTCCAACATCTCATTCACTCCAGATCAGAGATGTTGAACACTCAAATATTTGCTACTTGGAACCCTACAAAACTACTGAGTTCCTATTGTATCATATTAAAATATAAAAAGTCAGTTTTAGAAAGCAAATAAAAATATATTAAAATATCAATAGTGTTATTTTGTGATTCTCTAAGTCAAACACGGAGTCCACAGGGATCTTTTTCTACTTAATTTTGATACCACTTCTCTAGAACATGATTTTGAAAAGCCAAATTGCCTGTACATATTACTTTAATTATTTGGATAACTGTATAATATTCCATTTATACTATATTAGAATTGTGGACTAGGATAAGTGTGTTATTATTGTTAAGTCACTTTAGTCATGGCTGTCTTTTTGTGATTTCAGCTGGAGTTTTCTTGGCAAAAAACCCACTGGAGTGGTTTGTAATTTCCTTCTCCAGCTCATTCTACAGAAAAGGAAACCAAGGTGGAGTTAGGTGACTTGTCCAGGTTTACATAGCTAGAAAGTCATATGTGAACTCAAGTCTTTTGATTCTGAGCCCCAAGTCTCTATCCACTGTGCCACCTAACTGCTCTCATAATCAAGGGCCAAAGTCAAGTGTCATCAAGTCAGGGTCCAAAATACAAGCCACGATTCAATAGTTTAAGTGAGAATAAAAAGCAACAAAAATATAATAATTGTTAGCTGGTCATCTCATCTATACTCTGCTGCCAGCTCCCATGGAGGGCACATTTTCTGACAGTTCTCCAGGGAAGGGAAAAGCAAATGGCTGTCAAAACATCACTTCACTTTAGGAAATCACCAATCATTGGGAAGTTTTCCCTTACCTAAACCCAAATGTTCTATTTTGCCATTCCCATGAGTTTTTATATTTCCTACTGGGGCCCAGCAGAGCAAGTCTAATCTGTCATTTCCATGAGAATACTTCAAATACTTTAAGATGACTATCATATCCCTGATGGGCTTCCAAATCTTTTCTTCTCAAAGCAAAATATCCCCAGTTCCCTTATGTAAACTTCAGAGGGCATTATCTCAAGCCTTTCATCAACCTGACCACCTTTTTCTGAATTCTCTTTCAAATTAGATCTAATTCATTTATCATTTTAATGACAAACATTTACCATATGTCCACCAAAAGTAAACAAGCAGAAAGCTTTTAATTTTTTTTTATTTCTTTAAAGCTTTTCACTTTCAAAATACATGTAGAGATAGTTTTCAACATTCACCTCTACAAATCTTTGTGTTCCAAATGTTTTTTTCTCTTTCTCTTGCCCCTGCTCTGTGCCTGAGATGACAGATAATACAATATGTGTTAAACATGGGCAATTATTCTATATTTATTTCTAAAATTAGTATGCTGCACAAGAAAAATCTGAACAAAAAAGAAAATGTGAGAAAGAAAATAAAAAGGAAGTAAACATTAATAAAAAGTGAAAATACTATTTTATGATCTACACTCAGTCCCCATAGTTCTCTCTCTGGGTGCAGATGGCTCTTTCCAACACAAGACCATTGGAACTAGTATGAATTACCCCACTATTGAAAAGAGCCATGTCCATCAGAATTGATCATCATATAACCTAATTGTTGCCATATACAATTATCTGGTTCTGCTCATTTCACTCAGCATCAGTTCATATAAGTCTCCAGGCCTCTCTGAAATCACCCTGTTGATCATTTCTTATAGAACAATAATATTCTTTAACATAACTTATTTAGTCATTCTCCAACTGATGGGCAACCACTCAGTGTCCAGCAGACATTGAGTCTTATTGTAAGTCTTATTGTGCTGTAGGTATTTTATTAAGTACAAGATAAGTTCTGCACTAAGGGTTAGGATTCCAAACACATTGAAAGAAAAAACAATTATTGAAGGCATTTCCTAATTTCAATCATGGCTCATCATTGGTTTTAGTTGTTCAATCATTTCAGTTGTGTCCAATTTTTTGTGACCTTCATTTAGAATTTGCTTGGCAGAATTACTGCAGTGATTTATATTACAAGTGAGGAAACTGAAGCAAAAAGGATTAAGTGACTTGCCTTCTATTAGAGTTAGTATATTTCTAAAGTCAGATCTTCAGGAAAATGAGTCTTTGTGACTGCGCCTAGCACTCTATCCACTGAACCACCTACTGCCCTCATTATTCATAAATATGTCCAAAATCTTTCAGAATCTATTTTAAGTTCTGAATTACTTTGTAATTCTGGCTTTTACTGTTAAAAACTCCCACACTCTTGGGAGGAGAGAAAATAAGAATCTGCTGATGATTAAGAGCAATCAACAGAGTTTAAAGCAAGGATGTTTCAGGAAGTGAGCATGGTATAAAAAGCCTGACTTCTCTAGGATTTTTATTTCAAAAGGAAAGATGATAGTAGAAAATGAATTTGAAGTCATGGTCAAGAAAACCACAATGACATTACGGGGATCATACTACATAGAGGAATCATAGATGTTGGCAATATGATACTTTGTTCCATGTAATATCCTTGTCCCAAGACAACATTCCTTTTATAATTGTAATGAGTGAATTGTGTCCCATTTTCATTCAATGTGACAGTATTTCCTCAGGCCCAAATATATATTTGTCTTGGGATATTGGGATTATATAGATTAACTAGCTGATTTTTTTTTTGTGTAAAATTTTACTAAGCTTAATTCATAGAATTATTTACCATATTGAATCTCAGAAATGGAAAAGACCTTAGATAGTATATAGTCTGTCCTCTCTGTGGACAAGAAATCCCACTCCAAAATTCCTAATACATGGTCTTCTTCCAATTTCAATGAGACCTCCTCAATGATTAGTGAGTTGCTATCAAGGATTGTCATTTCTTCCGGGAATTCTAGACATACTCATCAAAGAACTAAACCCCCCTCCAACTTCTGCTGTCCCATTCTGCTTTGTGTTTTGTCATTCCTTATTTAAATCGGTAATTCTGGTAAAATAGGGATCATGTTTTCTATTTGTACAAATATACCTTCTACATATAAGAAGTATAATACCCCCAATGATCTGAAAAACCTGTGTAAATTTTTTTGGCCCTCTCTTCACTACAAAAAGGAAGTTTGTTGTTGTTGTTGTTGTTGTTGTTGTTTTTTTAATAGGGTGTTTGTAGTACCTTATTGTAAAATTTTGGTTGATAATATACAAAACTTTAGGTTTATTCATTTCTGAGTTTCTAAACTTTTTATGCCATCTTCTGGCTTTGTGTATCATTTGCAGCTTCTGCAAAAATCCCCCAAAATTCCCATTTGCAGTATTTTCTTATGCCAAACCAAAATATATCAAAACTGTGGTGGGGGAAAGTTGTGAAGAAGAAAAGATAATTTTATTTGTATCCCCAGTATATGGGGGTCAATTAGGGATTTATATCCACAGTATGAGATGAAGGAAAGGAAGACTAATCATATAAGAAACCTGGTAACAAATTACTTTGCCTATTCAGATACAAACAAGTATCAAAATCTGATTTCAAGCTACCCTTAAGTATAATCACAAAGTTAACTTTAAAAATAGACCTATTTAAAAGAAAATAAAAAGAAAGAAAGAAAAAGATAATATGTAAAGTTAAGGCCTGTAACAACAATGATGGAGATAAACATTGATGATGATCATGATGGTGGTGATACTGATAGTAGAAAACATAGGCATTTATAAAACACATATTGCTTTATAACTGTGGTGCCCAGGATACCACCACATCCCTAAGTATAGCCTATCCACATTTTATACATAACAATGGCTAGGATGAATTTAAATGTATTATTTTATTCAGGTTGAGAGAAAAGGTGTGTAGATCTGTGATTTCATTGACTCAAGGGACTTTGAGTTGGAAAATTCCCTCCACCAGCAATTGTTTTGAATATTTCTGTCTAAATGTTACGTGAAGCACTGAGAAGTGACTTACCTAGGGTTCTACGACCACCATATGTCAAAGGCAGAACTTGATTCCCAGTCTTCCATCTTCTTCTTCAAACCTATGTCTACTGTGCCAAACAAGATTCTTAATACTATATTTTCCCATTGTTATTCTAAAATCCAGATACAAGGTCCTTTGAGGGTAATTGGTAATTTAGCGGCTTTAATCTTTAGAATATGAATATGAAATGGTTGGTACATAAGATAAGGTTATCTGGACAGAACCAATAATAATCATTCAAGATATATTCTCTGGAAATATTGCATTTGCCTTATCTCCTTTGAATGAGCTATTTGTTTGTTCTTTCAATATTGCTTTAAAACTGAATTCCCCTGGTTTAGTCTACTAGCAGAGTTAAATATGTATCATGGATGTGGGCTTCTTCCTCCTGCACATAATATAAATATTAATACCATGTCCCTTGTAACCAGTTTCTGCCATTTAATATTCATCTGCTTACAATTATTTAATCAAGAATGCCTTCTGAAAGACTCGCTCTTATATGGGAAATCATAAATTTTTTTCTTTTAATGGATCAAACCACTAATGAATAATAAGGATCATAGAATGATTCAACCCCTGAAAAAAAAAAAAAAAAGAATCACTGTCTAATTAAAACTTCAGCATCATATCATTCTAATTTCCCCATTTGCAAAACCGTTTAACTCTTCTTGGGATAGGGATAGAACCTGTGATTTTATTGATCTAGGGACCTCCAAGTGAAGATACTTCCTCTACCCAATGCATATTAGCACCTTTTAGTCTGTTTGTTATTCTTAGAGAGATGCATAGAGCAATGACGGGTTAAGTAATTAGCTCACATACAAACATTATAGTCCAAGGGAGGAAATGAACTGAACCTAGGATTTTTGTTTTTGTTTTTTGGGGGGTTTTTCTCTCTTTTTTTTTTTTTTTACTCCAAGGCTAGATCTTTATCTAGTACATTACACTCCCTTCTCTACTTTTCTTTGATAAACTGAAAATACTCCTTCACCAAAATTCTCATTGCAACAGGAAATGGCCATGGATTTTGAAGCTTAGACAATATAAGCATATTACAGAAAGTCCTACCACGTATAGTTCTGATAAAGGACTTTGTATATCTTGTATCTTTGTATCTCTGGTCTAAAGGTCATTTTAGTTAAATGTGCAAAGTCTCATCATCAGGGTATTGGCCACAAGAAGATGGTCTACCTTGGTGAAAGGTCTATCACCCAGATATAGCATAGATCTTTGAAGGATTAAAGAAAGAAAAATATCCAGTTGCATCAGATTGCCTAAATAGCTAATAGTCAGTCTCTCCCTAAAAATGAAGGACAGGTACAGGTTAATAAATCTAGCAGGTCAGCTGCCAAGGGATGACAAGTTAATCGATTTTTTAACATAACATGTTGGAGAGATAAAACTAGAGGATAAGACAAGAAAACTGATCTGTTTGCAAAGACCAAAAACATATGAAAGTTTTGCTTGGGGAAGATGAAACAAGAGTCCAATTTGATCTGATTATATACTCTAAACAGTACCCATTTATTATTCATCTTCTTATCCTCCAAATTACGTAGTAGAGGGCCTTGTACATAGTAGACAGCCACTAAATGTTTACTGAATTGCATCTGATTAAATCAACTATGAAAAGCATACTGATTGGGGTGATGAAAGGCAACATAACAAAACAGACATTGGGTTGGGTTCTGATTTGAAGCCTTAGCATTTGGGTCCTTATTAGTTATTTGACCATCATGCCATAGTGGAATATACCAGAAGACAAGTTTCACCTGTGTCCATTACTCCCTGTGTGAACCTAGTCAACATTTAATCTCATTGAACCTTGATTTCCACCTTTGTGAAAGGAGGAGGTTGAACTTCTCCTCTGGCCTTTTAAACCTCTAGTTTTAGGATTCTATGATGCTATAAGTCACTTAAGCTTGCAAAACTTCTCAGCTTTCTTACCTGTAAAATGGGAATGGAAACTGCCTTGACAATCCACCGGTTTAACGTTAAAAAAAAAAGGAACAAAGCATTGTATACTTGTAAATTTAGTTCATCTATTCTAGAATCATTTCTACTAAATATTGGAAAATTGTATCTGTTCATCATAGCATGAGGCACTCAGGATAGAACAGAACTTTTCAAGACATTTCTAGCAGGAAAATATTCCAGTGTTTGAGGAATATTAAATATGAAAATAGTTTATTAGGGGAAAGTTTCTTGTTTATTTGGAATTCTATTGCCAAGTACATAGGGACATTTTTATGTGATCTTAGAGATGAAATTCCTAAAACAAGTCAACTATAATAACTACTTTCCTGCTAAGCTTTAGGAGCCCTGGTTAAATAGCTCATCCATGATTTTTAATTTTTTTTGGTTTGGTTTGCATTTTTGCCTAGTTGGGAACAAGTATCAGTAAGCAAAAAATGAGATGTTTTGCTTATATTTATTAAAACTATGAAAACTCATAGAGTCTGAAGTTGAATTGTTACTTATTAACAACTGACATAAGCTATAATGTCACTTTATGTTTGTCAAAAAACAAGTCATGTTCACTACCACCAAAAAGAAATTTCTCACAGCAAGCAAATTTACAATTGTGGGGGTGGGGAATAAAAAAGGAGGAAGTAAGACTAGGGGAAAGGAGAAAGCAGGGAAATAGGTATGCTGTAGCTAAGAGAGCTGATAGAATAATTGAAATAAGATATGTGTTTATGAAAGATGTATTGGAAACACTATGAATTATTTATTTTTTTAATGGTATATTTTTATAGTGTCAGCTAAAAGGCATGTTTTTTCATATTGCTGATAAAACAACAACCTCAAAACCTTCTCAGATGCAAAGACATAACAAATGGAGATGTCTGATGATCATATTTTCTTTTTCATATCCCTCTGGAGAGTTGTTCTCTGAGGTCCATTTGCTGTATTTAAGGTTTAATGAATGACACAGACAGAAGAAATTCAGACAATTCAAAGACCAAAATTCTAGTTTTGTGCCTGTTATGGTAGTCTAATAGACACTTTCCAGGTTTCAATTATTAAAGTCTGAGAGAATTTATGCTTAAAATCCATGAGGGTTACACAAAACAAAAATGGAAAGTCTATTATGAACCCAAAGGAATGATGATCATAGTGTGGTAATTTTGTATTTTGATTTCTCTCTGTCTCTTAGTCTCTCTCTGTCTCTCTCTCTGTCTCTCTAACACATGCACAAACATCCTAAACAATATGTACAAATATATATATATATATATATGTATATATATATATATATATATATATATATGTATATATATATACATATATATATATATATATATATATATATATATATATATATATATACTTAAAAGTCCACTCACCAATGAAGTCTTCCCTGGTCCTTCCTCCTTTAAACTTCTTATGCATCTTTTATTTTACTTCCATACTCTGCTTTGAATGATAGTTACTTAATTTAATTTATTTTGCAAAGCATTTAGGAGAGGGGAAGAAAAAGAATAAGTACTTTGATCACCATATAACTTTAAAAGGTAGGTGCTATTGCTGCTATTGGGCTTATATCCCAAAGAAATACTAAAAAGCAGAAAGGGACCTGTATGTGCCAAAATGTTTGTGGCAGCCCTTTTTGTTGTAGCTAGAAACTGGAACATGAATGGATGTCCATCAGTTGGAGAATGGTTGGGTAAATTATGGTATATGAAGGTTATGGAATATTATTGCTCTGTAAGAAATAACCAGCAGGAGGAATACAGAGAGGCTTGGAGAGACTTACATCAACTGATGCTGAGTGAAATGAGCAGAACCAGAAGATCACTATACACTTCAACAACAATACTGTATGAGGATGTATTCTGATGGAAGTGGAAATCTTCAACATAGAGAAGATTCAACTCACTTCCAGTTGATCAATGATGGACAGAGGTAGCTACACCCAGAGAAGGAACACTGGGAAGTGAATGTAAATTGTTAGCACTACTGTCTGTCTGCCCAGGTTACTTGTACCTTCGGAATCTAATGCTTATTGTGCAACAAGAAAATGGTATTTACACACATGTATTGTATCTAGGTTATATTGTAACACATGTAAAATGTATGGGATTGCCTGTCATCGGGGGGAGGGAGTAGAAGGAGGGGGGATAATTTGGAAAAATGAATACAAGGGATAATATTATAAAAAAAATTTAAAAATTTTAAAAAAAGGTAGGTGCTATTATTATTTCCATTTTACAGTTAAGTAAACTGAGGCAGACAGAGGTTACTCAAAAATCATATGGCTAGTGAGACCAGATTTAAACTCAATTCTTTCTGACTCCAGGCCAGTACTCTATCTTTTTGCCACAGAGCTAATATGAGAAGCTTAGTAACTTAGTAGTTAGATAGCTGTTCTTGAAATCAGAATGACCCAAGCTCCTTCTCTGACCATCTACTGGCTGTGTAACATTTTCCTCACCATCACCATCACCATCCCCAGCCCCCACCCCCTACCCAGTAAGTACCTCACTCAGTGTTCTAGATATTTTTCTAATATAATAAGTTACACAAAGTGTTCCATTTTTTTATTAGAAAGGGGAGCTTTTTCATCTGAGCATTTTCTATTTTAGTGAATTCACAGATCCAATCTCTAACCCCATTATGAACTTAACAAACATGAACATTTCAATATCCAAAGAAAGAAGATTCTTTATGAAACTGTGCAAACTTCTGCTACACACATTTGTTTTTTTAAGTGTATGTTAAATTTTATGATTGCTTTCTGTGAACCTGTCTTATTTCCTCTATAATACTATAAAGATTACAAGGTGAGAAATTCTATCTTTGCACAGAAGTTCACATGGAACTTTGAATTTTCTAAGTACTCAATATATATTTATTAAAAAGCATAAAAACTCCCAGTTATTGGAACTAATTTAACTAGCTTAATTAAAAAAGCAATGGGAAATCTTAAAAATTTGAAATCTTATAGAATATTTTATCAGGTTCATTTCAGTGAATCTGGTTCTTCCCATAGCATTAGTTTTTTGTTTTTTTTTTTAATGGGGCAGTTTGCTAGCCATTCCATTTTTTTCTATATAAGATGTGCTTTCTGAATTTTTTGTGGTAAGCTGTTTTATAACTCAACCACTGAAGTTAAACAATAGGATTTTATTTGTGGAATCTATTTTCAGGGTAGATAAATGTTAGGTGGTGAACTGAAATGTTTACCCCTTGTATGAGAGTTGCATGAAAATTCATCTTTTTAAATATAGCTTTTAATCTGTCTTCATTAAGAATGAAAGTCAACCTCTAACTTACATCCAATTCATCTATTTTAATAGAAATCAAGATAGAAAGACAACTTCATGGTTACTGCTGTGAAAACATGCAAGCTACATTTATATATCTATCCTAAATATAGGCAAAGAAATATAACCTGAATTGTAAAAAAATCTGTAATTTCTTGGTAGGGTAGAGATCTGGGGATTTTTTTACCTTCAAATGTGCTACCAGTTAAAAGGAAAAAGTTCCTTTGACCTCACCATCCTTCTGCCTTAAACTAGAATCTCATCATAAAGGAAATGACTTCAAAGAATTTATAGACTAAATGTCTAGACTATAAGCTCTGTGAGGGTAGGGACATAATATCAAAATTTTGGATCTTAAATACAAGTACAATGGTCTGTATAGAATAAATAATTATTTGTCAAATGTATTTTAATAAATAAACCTATAATTTTAGAGATGAAGAAACTAAGTCTTGGGGAATTTGTCTTACCAAAAAAAGAAACCTCTATTAAGTACTTATTATGTGCTATCAACTGTGCTAAATGGCTTAAAAATATTATCTCATTTGATCCTTACTATAACCTGTGGAGGTAGCTGCTATTATCCATTTTATAGAAAAGAAGAAATTGCATCATACAAAGAATAAGTAACTTGACTAGTTTCATATACAGTGAAAACTCTCTGAGGTTGGATTTGAATTCAGGTCTATCTGACTCTAGACTAAGTGTCCAAATCACTATAATAGGCACATTTGTCTATAGAGTGGCTTAGCCCCAAAGTGAAGAAAACAATCAGGGACACTCCAAACCTACAGAATTTTCTCTCTAACTTCAGATAAACTCCCACATCAATGGGAATAAGTTCCAGTTGAGCTCAATTAAACAAGCACTTATTAAGTGCCCTCTGTATACCAGGTTTAGGAAATACAAAAATAAAAATGAAATTCACTTTTCTTTAAAACAGCTTGCATTCACCTTGAAAAGTGGGAAGAAGAGACAATCAATATGTGTTGTGATTGATGTTGGTGTTGGTGGTTGTGATTATTGGATGTTATGATGGCAGTTATTGTTGTTCAGTTGTTTTAGTCTCGTCCAATTCCATCTGAGGTTTTCTTGGCAAATACACTGGAGTAGTTTGGCATTTCCTTCTCCAGATCATTTTATAAATGAGAAAACTAAGTCAATCAGAATTAAATAACTTTCCCAGGATCACACATCTAATAAGAATCTAAGGCTAAATTTGAACTCATGAAGATGAGTATATGTATAAGACATAAATAAATGCAAATTATATGGAAAAGAAATATAATTTTGGTGGGTTGTGGCGTTCACATGACTAATTAGGGAATTCAGAATGATTTCTTGTTATAAGTTCAATTCAATAGTCTGTTGAAACTACTCTTGTCTTTCAGATGAATTTCTTTGAGCATCTTATTTTGTTCTCTAAATAGTAAGTTATAGAAGCTTGGAGTTCTGAAAATGCTTTGTTACTCTATGCTTGTGTGAACTACTGTCCATAATGGAAATATGAGAAACCAGGCTAGTCACCTTAAAAAGTAAAGGTAGCCAAATCACCCAAACATTTCTAGCATCTCACTTTGGAAATCTGAAAGACAGGCACAATGGGTACCCTAACACCCAGTATTAGCACAAAGCTGGGAAACCCTTCAATGATCTTTATTCTAAATGTATATTATGTAAGGATTTTTATATTTAATGAATTTCATGTAAAGAACTAAGTCCAATCATCAAAAGGAGTCTCTGAAGAGATAGGTCATTGCATTTAGAAAAGAATAAAATAATATCCTAAGGTCTCTGCATAATATATGTGTGTGGGGAGGAAACAAACTCATTAAACTGTAGCCTTTTAGGACATGATGTCACAAGTCATATCTTATTAAATGAAGCCGAAGATAAATGCCAGCTATAGGCAGCTGGAAGCCAAAAAGAAAATATACTGTAAATCTTCCTGTGGCAAGTCTAAATTGTAAAGAATGACTTTTAGGCTTCTTCAAATGAATAAACCTTTCTTAACAAAAATTCCAAGCAGTTGGTAAATATGAAGAATGGGTTGACTGATTAAAAAGGGAAAGCCAACCTGCAATGCTATTCATTCCTCCAATTTATACTTGATGGGATTTGAAACAGTGAGATGCTAGACATTGAATGAGCAGGATTAAAGTGATGTACACATGAGGTAAAGTGAAATAGACACTTGAATAATTATCTCTATAATTTAAGCAATGTAAATATCCAGTATTAATTCTGTTTTCACCTCAAGAGCAAGATTGCTTTACTAAACCCTGGTGCCCTTCCCAAATTAGATAATTACCTCAGTGTTCTATATTTTTTTCTCTTAATTTCTCAGTTTTATCCTATGTACATATATTTAATGAAAATTTATTTTGATTATAGACCTGGGAATCAGTAAAAAAAAAAAAAAAAAAAAAAAAAGCAAACAAAATCTAGATTAAAATCCTACTTCTAACATTCACCATCTGTATGACTATTAGCAAATTCTTTAAACTCTAAGTCTCAGCTTCCTTATCTATAAAATGAGAATAACACTTTCCTCAGAGTTATTGTGAGGCTCCAAATTAAATGTATACAAAATGCTTTGTAATCACTATAGGAAAAAGTTTAAAAATCTGAAATTTTTACCTCATGCACAACAAATTGTCACAAATGAAGAAATATGGAAATAGTTTTTTGTTAGAGGAGTGGGAAAATAGAAGCACTAATACACTATTTCTTGAGCTGTGAATTAGTACAACCATTCTGGAAAGCAATGTGGAATTTTCAAAGAAAGTGGCTAAAATGCCCATGCCCTACTACTGTTAGGCAAAGAAAGTCAAAGACAGAAAGGTCCAATACACAAAAAATATTTAGAACAGCATTTTTGTCTTAAAGAGATGATTGCTGTGTTTCATTCTCCAAATCATTATGATGGGATCAAGGTGGAGTGTGTCTAACTGTGGCTGATCAGACCAATACAAATTCAGAAGTTTCTACCAAAGATTAGGCACAAATAGTCCATATGAACATTTGGAATGGAGATCCTTCTAAATTTATGTATCATACATTCCCTTTGAACTACAATTCTGTTTTGCTCATAGAGCACAGCACTTTCTTTGATAAAGACACACCATGTTAGGTGGTCCTGTGTCAGTGACTCCCATGTCACACAATCATTTCCAAAGTTATTCAAATAGATCTTATGTTCCTTACATCACTTCTTCTGATCTCTCTGTGAATGCTTTGCTTTGTGTGACTTTTCTGTAAGATACTCTTTTAGGCAAACATACCTTTGCCATTCAAACAAGGTAGCCTACCCATCAAAGTTACTCTCTCTCTAGTGGAATTTGAATACTTGGCAATTCATTTCTAGAAAGGATCTCAATGTTTGATGTCTTATCCTGCCTGTCAGATGAGTTTCAGGATTTTCCTAAATGGACCCACACTTAACATCATATGCCAAGATAAGATCAAAATGGGTCCATGATTTAGGCATAAAGAATGAGATCATAAATAGATTAGAAGAACAGAGGATAGTCTACCTCTCAGACTTGTGGAGGAGGAAGGAATTTGTGACCAAAGAAGAACTAGAGATCATTATTGATCATAAAATAGAAAATTTGAATTACATGAAATTAAAAAGCCTTTGTACAAACAAAACTAATGTAAACAAGATTAGAAGGGAAGCAACAAACTGAGGAAACATTTTTACACCAAAGATTCTAATAAAGGCCTCATCTCCAAAATATACAGAGAAGTGACTTTAATTTATAAGAAATCAAGCCATTCTCCAATTGATAAATGGTCAAAGGATATGAACAGACAATTTTCAGATGATGAAATTGAAACTATACCCACTCATATGAAAGAGTGTTCCAAATCACTACTGATAAGAGAAATGCAAATTAAGACAACTCTGAGATATCATTACACACCTGTCAGATTGGCTAAGATGACAGGAAAAAATAATGATGAATGTTGGAGGGGATGTGGGAAAACTAGGACACTGATGCATTGTTGGTGGAGTTGTGAACGAATCCAACCATTCTGGAGAGCAATTTGGAATTATGCCCAAAAAGTTATCAAACTCTGCATACCCTTTGATCCAGCAGTGCTACTACTGGGCTTATATCCCAAAGAAATATTAAAGAAGGGAAAGGGACCTGTATGTGCCAAAATGTTTGTGGCAGCCCTTTTTGTAGTGGCTAGAAACTGGAAAATGAATGGATGCCCTTCAATTGGAAAGTAGTTGGATAAGTTGTGGTATATGAATGTTATGGAATATTACTGTTCTGTAAGAAATGACCAGCAGGATGGATACAGAGAGGCTTGGAGAGACTTACATCAACTGATGATGAGTGAAATGAGCAGAACCAGGAGATCATTATACACTTCAACAACAATACTGTATGAGGATGTATTCTGATAAAAGTGGATATCTTCGACAAAGAGAAGATCTAATTCAGTTCCAATTAATCAATGATGGACAGAATCAGCTACACCCAGAGAAGAAACACTGGGAAATAAGTGTAAACTATTTGCATTTTTCTTTTGTTTTTTTCTCCAGGTTATTTTTACCTTCTGAATCCAATTCTTCTTGTGTAACAAGAAATTCAGTTCTGCACACATATGTTGTATCTAGGATATACTATAACATATTTAACATGTATAAGACTGTCTGCCATCTAGGGGAAGGGGTGGAGGGAAGGAAGGGAAAAGTCGGAACAGAAGTGAGTAAAATGGATAATGTTGTAAAAAAAAATTACCCATGCGTATGTACTGTCAAAAAAAAGTTATGATTATAAAATTTAAAAATTAATTTAATTTAAATTTAAAAAAAAGAATTTTCCTAAAACAATTCAAATGGAAAAAATTATATTTCCTGGAACTGTTTTGGTCAACTTGGTAGGCAGGCTATTCCCTCTTCTCTCCCATACTTTCCTTCAGAGCCTCCCAAACAAACACTGAGCTAACTTTGGCAATGTATGCATGAGCCTCAACATTTATGTTATAAAATATACTACCAAGGTAAGCGAACTTATTCACAGCATTCAAAATTTTTCTATTTGCTATAACTGATGGTTCACTTCACATATGGATTATGTGGTTCTGCCTAGAGGAAAAACTGTTTTCTTGGTGTTAATTGTTAGGCCAAAATTAACACACACGTGGAAGATAATCAATTCAAACTCTCATCCTCAGAGGCTGAAAAGTAAAAAAAAAAAAAAAAAGAAATAGAAATGTAATAAATATCTGTGATATAAGAAGATAAAGGAAATTACTTCAATGTAAGAAATGATAAATATAAGACCACAAAGTCATGAGAAAGTTTATGAGAATTGATATAAGCAAAATTTTCTAATTTTCTAATTTAATATACACAGTAACTTCATTAAAAATAAAAACTTGTTATATACTTATGATGATCAACTCGGCCCCAAAAATGAGATATGAGAGTTCTCCTCGCTGTGATCTTTGTATAGGTGGTGAATAATGGAGGTGGAACAGAGCAATATGTAGAATATTGCTTAATATGTTGGTAGCTTTTACTAAATCTTTTTTTTTTCATTTGTTATAAAGATGACAGTGGGATATATTGGAAAATTAAGGTGATTAAAAAAAATAGAACTCTTTATAAACTTGAATGCACTCAGAATCTAGCACCTAACACATTAACCACAGGGGTATTCTTAAAAGAAAGCTACTCTTTCATTTCATTCATTATTAGCCAGTTAATTTTTGCTGAATAGAATAAGAACACATCTACAAGATATAAGAATTGACTCTCGTGCTAATCATTTCCATTTCTATCCTTCCCAGGAAGCTTTCATGGAAATGCAATCCAATAAATATTTGTTAAATTCCAAATAAGTCCAAAGGCCTAGAGAAATCAGGATGGACTAAGACAGTCATTCCTTGAAGAAGTTAATAGTCTTATAAGGCTAATCTGACTAGACACAAAAATGTCTGATACAAAGAGGATGTTATATAGACAAAACAGAGATGAGGACACAATGAATATTCAAAGGAAAAATGCTCATTTCAAAACAATTAAACAAGTATTAAATGTCCACTAAATTTCAGGCAGTACACTAGGCATTGTAGATAAAAGTGTAAAGAAATAGTTAATCTCTGTACTCAAAGAAATGTTCTTTAATTTTACTAGAGAATAACTATAACTATATACCCATGGAGATAAGAAAATACAAGAGTCCATAGAACAGATAGAACCTGACCAATCCTTAAAGAAAGAGAAGCATTTTAACAAATAAAATAAGAAGCCAGTGAGTTATAGGAATCCAGAATGGTCTATATGCCCAGAGTCAGGAAAGAGTGAAATCAAAATATCCCTAATTGCATAAAATATAGCTATAGTAAGCAGATGGCTCTGATGTCAGAAAATCCTGTCTCTCTTTTCACCCAGATCTGACACATATTGGCCCTGATGCTTGGACAAGACTTTTAACTCTAGGCACTTCTCTAAGGTTATTAGGATGGTGCTGATCTGTCTGGACACAGGATATTTCCTCATTATGAAGTGTACCTTAATCAATGAAATAACAATTTTAATTAAAAAATAAATAAATAAGCAAAAACCCTTGTATATGTAATAAAAACAACATTACTCTTATAATCAGATATCCATACCATAGGGTTTGTGTGTGTGTGTGTGTGTATGTGTGTGTGTGTGTGTGTGTGTGTGTTAAAACCCTGATCAATCATGACATTTTACTCCCCTTTAAAGGCTTTTCACTGAACCTTTAAAATTTTCCTTTTTTAAAGATTGTCATTCAAAATGGGAGATTTTCTTTGGGAGGAGCAAGGACCAGTAGTATTTTTCTTTAAATGCAGAAATATAGACTGAACCTTCCTATCCTTTTGGAAAAGGTAGAAGAACATGGGTATGAGAAATTGAATATATTGCCATAGAACATTGTTACGCTTCTTGGACTTGCTAAACTGTTTTATCTCCTTTGTTACAGGATTTACCTTTTTTGGATAGAGAAGGGAAAGAATATATATTTAGAAATGGAAGGATCTTAGATCTCTGTAAGGGTCCAAAGAAAGGTCAGGCAAGTGCAATTGAGATGTAAGTGGACCAATGGTCTTTAGGATCCCTGGATGTGATTAAGAGTTGAGTTCTTAGGGACTTCCTTCCTGGGTAGGACCTCCACCCATGGCAGGAACCTAGATCTCACTCAAGTCTTGGTCAAGTTCGGGATGTAACTTTCATTGTTGATTGGCTTGTATCTGTGACCTCATTGACCCTATCTAAGCTCTGGATAGGAAGAGCTCTTCCCTTTTCTCTTTCCTTTTTCCCCCTCTGGGACTGGACTGGGAGGTCGCTACTAAGGTATGTGCAGGAGGTCATAGAGTAGATGTGATTTACAGGAATAAAGTTTAAGGTTGTTCATTTAAACTCTCAAGTGCTCTATTGTGCTCAAACTACTTCCATATGAGATAGTAGCCAGAGGAGTCGGAGGACCTTGAGGTGAGATTGATATTATTGATATTATATATTTGCCAGTTTTTCCTCTGATAGGCCTAGGAATAAGGACCGATTAGCATTAGTTAGGGAGTATAAAACCCTAACAGATCTCCAATTTGAAAGTGACCTCAGAAGTCATGAAGTGTGACTTTTTCATTTTACACATGAAGAAACTGACACTTTTATATGTTAAATGACTAGTCTAAGACAGTTTGTACCTCGTATTCAATTATATTTTATACATATATATGCATGTGTATGTGTGTAAATAAGTCCTATCTCTATTTGGCCATTGGACCCAGATGGTTCTGGAGGGGAAATTGAGGCAGGTGATCTTGCACAGCCCTCACTCACTTAAATTCAATTCACTTGTATGTCATGGCATCATCTCTCTATGTCATAGTCCTCTTCAAGAATGAAGGGCAAATAACAACAATATATATGTTTATATATGTGTATATATAGATATAGATATATAAAACCTTGATACCCCTCTACTTCAAAACACTTCAAATTCAGTATCTTAAACATTTCAACTAGAAAAAAAAATGTTTCATTACCTGACACTTCCTTCGTCAGCTTGGTTGTTGTCTTCATTAAGCAGTAGGGATGTTAGGTCGGTCAGGCATATTGCCTAGGTGTCCCTGCTCCTATTGCCCTTGGCTGTGGACAGCTCCTCCACAGTGGAGACCACAGTGTTCAGAACTGTTGGGTTGGAGTCTACAGTGCTGAAGTTGTGCAAGTTGGTAGGTCGCAGGGTAGTTAGCAAAGGACATTGTGGTTGCAGCTTATGGTTTCCAGCTCCCCAAATAGTAATATTGGAAGGGGCATTGAACAAGTAGGGGATGGCTCAGCAGGAGAAGCAGCAGCAGAAGCAAAACTAGTGGCAGCAGGGGAGGCAGCACAAGCAACAGTGATGGGAGCCCATGGCCATTGCATTGATTAGAGTTCTTATTGCTTTCAGAATGTTTTTTGTTGTTGTTGTTGTTGTTATTGTTGTTGTTTTTTATAATATTATTGTATACATTGTTCTGGTTCTGCTCATCTCACTCTACATCAGTTTGTGTACATCTTCCTAGGTTTCTTTGAGGCTGTGGCTGTGGAGGACCCAGGACTCCTGGCAGCCCCAAGCCCTGGGCTGTCAGCCAGAGTCCTGGTGGCAGAGGGCATAAGACCATAGGTTCTGTCTCCATATCCAGCCTTCCCCCACCACTCACTCAGGAAACTCAAACATGGAGATAGTAGAAAGGTAAAAGTTACTCTCAGAAAGTGAGTTGGGTCAAGGAGAGAGGAGCCTCCCAAGCTTATCTGGGCTGGCATGTTTCTTTGAAGCTAGAATCCCCACTTGCCCTTTTGGGCAATTCTTTTGGGGAATTGAGTGGGCAAGGACGATTAAGTTTTAGACTGGAAATGTACTTCTCATAGGAAAAACTTGTGCAATGCTTATTTTTTTTTTGTCACTTGTAGTGCCTTCTGGAACTAACAATCAATACCTAAGTGTCACTGAGGTGGCAATAGGTGGCACAGTGGGTAGCATGCCAGACCTGGAGTCAGAAAGACTAATTTTTCTGAGTTCTAATCCACCCTCAGACACTTATTAGCTGTGTGATGTTGGGCAGTCACATAACCTTGTTTGTCTGTTTTCTCATCTGTAAAATGGGCTGGAAAAGGAAACAGCAAATTATTTGGTGAATCTCTACCAAAAAAAAAAAAAAAAAAAAAACTCCAAATGGGGCCACAAAGTCAGTTACAATTGAAAAATGACTTAACAATAAGAAAAGTTGTATTGTTAGTTATAGGTGTTATCCAGTAAAGCATGCATGAGAGAGAGAATTTGAACTGAGGTTCTCTGATTCTAGCTTCAATATTCTTTCCATTATACAAAATTAAAGCTTAAGAAAAAGTGAGCTAAAATCTTTACAGTAACCTACATACAAGATTAAAGAAAAGGTAACCCATTAATAACTAAAACAATTTTCAAGGTTAAAACACAAAATACTAAAGCACATTGTTGTTGACAGATTCTCCTTTGCCTGGAATTTCTCCCTTTGGTACTTGGAATCTTTAGTTCTCTTCAAGGATATACCGAAGAGTGATCTCATACCTTGTTTTAGGCCTTTTCTAAATCCTTGAATTATTGATGACTTAGCATTGCTCCCAAATTATTTTGTGTTTGTATTATTTAGTCCTTGCACTTACTTATCTAGCTGTTTGTTATATCTTTTTTTCTTACATGATATATGATTCCTATTATTTATTATATCCCTCCCAACCTCAATTATAATACTAAACTTCTTAAGAACAAAAACATTTGTATTTGTCTTTCAATCTCAGGATCTGGCATAGTACCTGGCACATAAACAGTTAAATGCTTGCTAAATTTAATTGAATCATGAAGCTGCATTTTCTGCAGACTAAGAAATGGAAAGGATATGAAGAATAAGATGAACAATTTGGGGAAACTATGTTTAAGAAAAGGTGATGCCTTGAAGCACATCATATAAACTACCACCTCAACTAGCCAGAAATCCCACAGAAAGCAACAAGCCCTCCCATAGTTGGTGAACTAGAAGGAGAAGTTTAATATATTCACTCCAGAAGCATGAGGTTGTCTATTTTAGATCCATATAAATAAAAAAAAATTAAAAGACAATAACCCAAAGTTGTTGGGACCTAAACCCAATAAAAGAAACCCTGTCAGGAGTTAGATATTAAAATTGATTTTCCACCAAAAAAAGTTAAAGTATTGCTTTCTACCTATGCTTTTCAACAAACTCATCTTCATCAATTAATATTATCGAGCAGCCTCCTAGACATTCTGCTAACTTAATCATTTTATATAACAGTGAAAGAACCTACACTGAATTTATTCCCATCTATAGTTTCTTATTGGGACCTCTTTTAGAATCTAGCCTAAGAAGTTATCATAGAAGTGAGTTTCTCTGCATTATGATAAAAATGGCCCCAAAATAAATGAACAAAAAGATCCCTATCTACTTAATATGGGTTGTTATCAATAGAAAAGAATGGCTATCAAGAAGGGGAGCAAATACATGTGTATGCACACAGATGCTACACACTCACACCTACATAGACACATACATATACAAACTTCAGAAAGAATATAATACTCACAAATGACTGTAGGGCTCATTTGAAAGTTTAAAGGCCCTGTGGTTGCTCTGCTGTATTTCCTACTTTTTAGACGATCTTAAACCCATCAGAAAATACCAATGTCTCTCACAGCTCATCACACTCAAGCTGCCTGGGTGAGGTAGAAATAAGAAAGGCTATTGAGCTTGGTCTGCTCATACTAGCAGGCATACTTCACAAAAGCCCAGCACACAGCTGAAAAATGAAATAAAAATGATTTAGGAATCTGTGAGCTGGGTAAAGTCTAATAATACTCCTCTGTCAAGTAATGGCAAGACCAATGCAAACAACATTATTCTCACTGTGTTGGACCATCCTGCTTCCAGGTCAATTCATTTGTCTAAGAAAAGGTACTCATGTGAATACTATTCCTTCTCCACTCTAAATATTGTTTCTCACTGGGGAAAGATTACATCAATGAGCATGGTTCTTAGTTTCTTGAGTGAAAGACAAATATTATATGTAGCAGGGATTGTGATTTTTTTCCTTTGGTGGAGTATAGCAGCAATTGGAGTTCTTTCTGGCCCCTGTCCTTCTGTAACTCTGGATTGTTTTGAGAAGTTATTTCATTACTTTAATTTAAATGACCCCTCCAAGGTATCCACAGAAGAAATCAAATTCATAAGAAATTCATTTTTTTAACATTTTTAGGCACAGGGAAAGTGCTATCATGGTGCACTTTTCAGGAGATATGATTTCATTCTAAATTAATCTAATGTATTAATGACAGAGACTGATTCAAAGATTAAAAATTAAAAAAAAAAAGATTAAAAAAGATGTGGTCTGATTCAGACTACTAAGCTAACTTAAGGATGGAAGGCTATCCAAACACCCATACACACATACCCAAGATCCCCACACTCATACTACATACCCACAGACATACACAAACACACACATACACACACACACACACACACACACACACACACCATTGCAGAAGGGAGAGGATTCAGAGAAGAGACAGCCTTATCTAATCTCATATTTGAACTACTGTGATTCCATAATAAGAAATTCTGAAGTATTTCTCTATTGTGCTAAAAAAAAAAAAAAAAAAAAAAAAAAAGGCAATAATGAATGGGAATCATGGAACTGAAGAAAAGGACAACTTGTTCCATTTGCTTGGGCACAACGTATTTGGGTTGATAGCTAGGAGCCACACATTGCTTCAGAGGAAAAATAGGACCAACTTATTTTTAGGTTACAGTTGATGGCTCTCTAAAAGAACTATGAAAGGGAATGAAGCAATGAATAGTAGATAAAAGCTAATTCCTCAGTCCTAAAATTCTGTTTTCAGTACTTAATCATCCATGGCTTATTATGGGGTAGAGCTGCACAATCTAACTGACAGGCTTGTTACACTTACTTCACTTCTCTCCCAGAGACAGGGAAAACCTAAAGGCATAAGCTTGTTCAGATTCAATCAGTAAAATGACATTACTGTGGGTAGCCATAGTGTGCAACCAGAAAATTGAATGACACAAAGAAATACAGCAAGATGCATGTGTATGTCATCCCATCAAGGTTAAGAAAAAGAACTCAGCATCTACATAGGGTCAGCTGTGTTCTCTTAGAAGTCACTTGAGACAGAGACTGGTAAATTGTTAATTCTCCAAAAGTAGGAGGATCCTGAGACTGCTTTGGATTCACTGCCAACCTTTCTCCACAGAAATCTGCCATCAAAGGGGAAAGAGTCACAAAATGAGCAAAAGGAAAATGTAAAGGGGAAAAAAGACTGAAATTACTTAAGATCTCAGAGGTAGGTTTGTTCATAGATCTTCCTGACGAAGGTATGGTTTTCTTCTCTCTATGACAGAATGGAACATGTCAGAAAAGAGAAAATCAGATTTGGAATTCAGGCTCTAACACTAATAAGTACGGGTCTTTGTATATAGAAGATTCTAAATAGATGTTTTGTTTAACTTAATTGAATCTAATTGTTATTTGGGCCTAGTAATAGAAGATATTTTGTGGATCATCTAATTTAACACCTTCATTCTAAGAAGGAAATTCCCAATGACTAAATTTGCCCATTGAAATACAGTATTCAAATAATTCAGATCCAGGTCCTTTATCATTCTATCATGTCTTCTCCATTTATCTTCAATCTCTGAACCTTGGATTCCTTAGCTGTATTGTGAATGTAGTCTATTACCTATCTTACAGGATCATTGTGACTTAAATGTTTTGGAAAACCAGAGACTATCTAAAAACAACCCAGGTAAAACTATTTCCAAATTAAATAGATTTAGAGACATACCTATAAGAGAATCAATTAGTCAACTGGCACTTATTTTCTATTTTTTGTGTGTCTAAGTCTGTACTAAGACACTCAAGAATATAGTATTAAAAAAAGAAAGAAAAAATGAAAAGAAAAAGGAGGGGGGAGTAAAGAAAAATTAAAGACCTTAGAAAAAAAAGTATAGTATAGAATTCAGGTTAGTTGGAAAGACAAGATGAAGAAAATGACTAGAAAAAAATGAAGCAAAAACTATGTTATAGGATATAGATAATAGCAATAATATCACACAATTAGAAATTAATTAAGAGAACATCTATCCTCACTTGTACTTAAACAAGAAGCCCCCTACCAGCACTGCTGAATAACATTCATTTAAATTCAAACTTGAAGACCACAACTTATGAAGAAATCTCAGTGCTCCTGAGACAATTAGTTTACTCCTGAACTCCTGAACTCTCATTATTAGGCCAATTTTTTTTTTCATTATTCGAAGTCTACCTAGTAATGCTAGTTCTGCCTAGTGAGGCCAAGAAGAATACATTTTCTTTCATGAGATACCTTTAAATTTATAAAAACAATTATCATTTTCTCTAAAAAGTTTTATTTCTCCATATAACTTCTTTCATTCCTTCAATCATTTCTCATATTGTATGATCTACATTTTTTTCTCATTGCCATTTCAATTCATTTCAACAGATATATAATTAATTGTCTATTATGTGTAAGGTATTATGCTAGGCACTAAGATACAAAGATAAAATTGAAAACAGTCCCTTCTTTAGAGGAGCTCACATTTAACAATAATCCTAATTAAAAATTCAAAAATCTGCTGGGAGATAATATCTAAGAATTTTCTTCCAATTTATATAACATATAGATATAGATCTATATCTATAGGCAATACCTAATATAATTACATATAATTGGAGCTTCATCTTGCTCCAGGGAATATATATCAGAATGTAACCTTTAGTATGCTCTACCATGCTTAAAAGATTTTGAATACAATTCTGCCTTCAGAAGTTAGCAAGTTAGCTACTTGATGGATTCTTTAGCTTTGGCAAATCATGAAACAAAAAATAACTGCAAAGCAAATTTTTGCTACTCAACTGCAGAATAATGTAAAAGGGACAGGAGGTATTAAGAAGCGTAGTTTGGTTGTTTTTGTTTTGTTTTTGTTTTTAAGATAGTCTACAAACATAATCAACAATGGTAAGGTGTTGGTGAGGAGCTTGAGAAGACAGAGAAGACATACTACTACAGGAATTGTTTCTATATGTTGATATTCTTGCTTTCAATTAAATCAAAAGACAAAAGGAAAACCAATTACTAAGTTCTCCTCCGAGGGACAAATGAAGGAGTTGATGGAGTTAATTTTATTGTTCATCTAAAACATTATTGTATTGGATTTGCCAATCTCCTATTGCTATAATCAATATAAAAGGGATACACATTTAAAAATATGCATGTCCACCTGGGTTGTCTGGGAGTTCTGGGTGGCAAGACTTGCCATCTATGGCATCTTGCCCACCCTTTCCAAAAGACTATAGTTTGTGCCTTAAGGAAAACAGAAATAGGGACCTGGAAGAGCATTCTTATATCCAGCCTCTAAGACTGGATTGGACTAGAATGATATTCATCATTTCAAATATTTCTAATCAAGGAGTAAAATTATTTTAAATTAATTTTTAATTAAGCATTTAAAGTGATAGCTACTTTGTGTTTCTACTTCAAAAGGAGGTAGCTCTAACATTACACTTAACAGTTTAGTCCCTTTCCCATCAAAAACCAGTTATACAAAAAATCATCACAAACAGCAAATAACAAGAAAACTCACCCAACAAGAAAACAGAAAAAAGTCAGAAAAGTGGTACTGATTAGAATGTATTCCAAAATAAATGTGAATAATCTCTTTGCTGAGAATGAGATGAAATCTTAGTTCAAAATAAGGGGCGGGGAGGGAGGGGTGGGTCCAATCTCACTCCAGGGAATATATTTCAAAGTCCTTTAGAAAGAAATCTGGAAATCAAGCATACTTATTTTGAGGAGCTAGCTTTCCCAACATGTTTTCAATTTTCAAAATCTTTCACCTTTTCTTCCCTTTAGTCCATCAAAAGTAGTTAGAACCACATTTTTCTCTCCCAAGAAACTCTGCAACCAAGTTTGCCTCATAGAGAGCACTGCGTCAGCATTCTCTTTACCAATTAATAGTCATGCCAGCAGCATACAACATGCCTCGGACTTAGCTGGAATCCCAAGTTACATAATCATTTACAAAAGACTGCCATAAAAATAATTGCAGCCTATATACTAACAGCTGTTGCAAAGGATAGAGAGATAGATTTTACAAAGAACTTGGTAAGACTATCCAAATTAAATCAAGATAATACTATCTACCAAGCCTGCTAGTATTATAGTGGATAGAATGTCAAGACTGCAATCAGGAAGACTCATCTTCATGAGTTCAAAGCTGACCTCAGACACTTACTAGTTTTATGACCTCAGGCAAGACACTTAAAACTCTTTGCTTCAGTTTCTTCAACTGTAATAATGAGTTGGAGAAGGAAATGGCAAACCACTCCACTCTATTTGCTAAGAAAATCTCAAATGAGATCATGAAGAGTCAAACATGTCTTAAAACAACTAAACAATAACAATTTTAAAAAACCTAAAATATTTTCAATAATTGAAAGGGAGATGGGGGAAATTTATGAAATATAGTTCAGTTTTAAGAAAAGTGAAAGACTAAATGTTTTCAGACTAAATAAAAGTCTCTTGTGAACATACCATGAATATTTTCTTTAGAAAAGTCAGGATAAGCAAGAAATTGTGAACATCAAATACTACTACTGGGGGGTGGATGGAATTACAGTTCAATGAATAGCAAACACTATGTATTGATTTGGAAGTCATTTCTTAATCAGTTGCATACATATAGTCAGAGCACCAACTCATTAAGGCAACAGTCAAAATATGCCTAAACTTAAAGTGAAGCTAAAATTGATATGACAGGTATGCAATTAAAACAATACAAATAAAACAATTCCATTCTGACCAAATAAATGAGATATTTATATGAAAAAAAAATCAATAGGTGAAGAGACACTAATACTGGTTATCATCTTTTCCAAAGGCAGTTTAATTGATACAACTCAATTATTCCTGAAGAGAACAAAAGAGCCCAGAAATTACCTGGTCATAATAAAAAAAAAAAAAAAAAAAAACAACAAAATTTCAGTAATTTCTTGCTTCAAGGTTTTCAAAGTGCTTTACATACATTACCTTATTTGTTCCTCAAAGTAATACTATGAGGTATTATTTCTGTCTCTATTTTACAGAGAAAACTAAATTTCCTCAAGCAAATTACCCCGATTTAAAAAGCTTTTGATTATCTGAGGTAAAATTTGAACCCAAGGTATTATTAACTCCAAGTTCAATGTTCTTTTCACTAGACCTTGCTAATTCATTAAAAAATAGGATTTTCTTGCCAAAAGAAAGATATAGATGTGAATGGCAAAAAAAAAATTATAATGTAAAACTGGTTGTAAAGTATTATAAAAGTGGAAATTTATAATATTATTACCTTATCTAATAGTAAGATGCAATCAAAAAATATTTACATGAAACTTGGTAAGAGAGCAGCATTTTTTTTAATTTTATTTTTTTTAATTTTATTACTTATTAAAGCTTTTTATTTACAAAACATATGCATGGGTAATTTTTCAACATTGGCCCTTGCAAAACCTTCTGTTCCAAATTTTTCCCTCCTTACCCCCACCTCCTCCCCTACTTGGCAGGTAGTCCAATACATTAAATGTTAAAATATATGTTAAATCCAATATATGTACATATATGTATATATATATATGTATATTTATACAGTTATCTACAGCAAACATTTTTAAAAGATAAGAAAGGTCTGTAAAGATTACATAACTTTTTTCACCATTAATGACAACTAGATACCATATATGGACTTATATCACAATCCCTGCTTTGCTATAGGAAGAGATAGAAGTGGCACTGAAGGGAATAGAGATAGACATTTGGTCTAGAATAAGACAATAAGATACCTTTTATAGGAACAATAAAATTTTTAGGGAAAAGAGGCAGGTATTTTCAAGTTGCCTATTTAAAAAATGACATCAAAGACTTGGAAAAAATTTTGGTCGATATTATTATAAAAATAAATGCTACTACTAATGTATTCAAATTACTAATCCATAAGTTATTTTTCCATTTCTATGTAATTTTTCTTACTCTATTCTGCACTGAGTGTACTTCAAGTATATATATGAAGAGGAAACAGGCAAGCTTTTACATATTGTTTAAAAGTAGATCACATATTTATTGTCATCTAATTGTATAGTGTCTGGGCTGCAATAAAAATTACCAATATGAATTATGTAAAAGAGAAATAGATGACCAAAGAGAGGGACCAGTAAATTAATTATTAGAAGCAGATTTTTAAAACTTGATTCAATTAATGTTTTAAAATAGATTCAGGCCAATTCTAATAGACTTGTGATGGAGAGAGTCATCTGAACCCAGAGAGAGGACTGGGGGGAATGAATATAGATAACAACATAATATTTTCACTCTTTTGGTTGTTGTTTGCTTGCTTGCTTCTTTCTTTCTAATTTTCCCCTCTTTCCTATGCAACATAATAAATGTGGAAATATGTTTAGAAAATGTCCACATTTAACTTACTTTGGACTACTTGCTGTCTAGCAGTAAATAGGAAGAGAAATAGGAAGGGAAGGGGGAAAATTGGAATACAAGGTTGTACAAGAATGAATGTTGAAAATTATCTTTGCATGTATTTTGAAAATTAAAATTTTTAAAAACAAGATATACAACCATTTCCACATCATCATGAGTGCTGTCAAGACTTTTCTTCTCAATAAATAAATAAATAATAATAAAACATAATCTATAACTAAATTAAAATTAATCTATATGATTACATATAGACATATATCTCCATCTATGTGAATATATACATATGTATATATACAAGTGTGTGTGTAGGGAGATGAGGGAGAAATAAAGACAGAGACAGAAAGAGAGTCAGAAACAGAGAGACAGAGACATCAAGCGACAGTCCAGATTCTCCAGTGATAACCACACATCTAAAACATAATGTTTTAGATTTAGAGTAAGTCACTCATCACACTGGGTGGAACCTTGCAAACAAATGTTAAGAAGCCATGTGCAAAGTCACAGAAAATTGGAAGTTATGAATAGATTTTGATCTGTAATGTTACAGAAGTCAGAGAAGATATAGATTCAAATAGTCTCTTACATATCAATCACAACATCTTAGCTAAGTCAATTCATCTCTTAGGATATCTCCTTCCTTACTTATAAAATGGGAGTAATTGTTACATTCTTTTTCTCACACTGTTTTGGAACTCAAATGGAATAAAGCAAATTATCTTACCTCACAATTTAGTACCACTTTATAGTTCACTAGAAGGAGTGAGATCACCATATTGTCAAACTCATAGGTCTAAAGTATAAAGAAAATAAAAGTGGTCTGTGCAGAGAGGGAACATTAGAGGAGGAAAAACTTGATAAGATGAATCATTAAGCATTTCTCCCTGTGCCCTCCAACATAGCTAGTTGTTTATTTGCTCTTTGGAGTCTAGAAGATAGAAAGATAGAACTAAATGATGCTTCCATGTAACAATACTAAATACTTGAAAAGATCTATTATGTACCCTTCTCAGTATTTCTTCCTTCACATTAATTATCTCCAGTTTCTTCTACCTATATTCCTAGGGAATTCATACAGGCTTATAATTAACTACTATTTAGCCCATGAAGCAGATATTAATTTACTAGGGAACATGAATGAACATTTAAAGTCCAAAAGTTTTTTTCTTTTCTTGCACAGCATGACAAATATAGAAATATGTTTAGAAGAACTGCGCATTTTTACTTATATTGGATTGCTTGGGAGAAAAATTTGGAATACAAGTTTTTTGCAAAAGTAAATATTGAAAACTATCTTTGCATGTATTTAGAAAATAAATTCCAGAGAAGTAACCTGACATAATTAAAAATAATAATGAAAGCATTGTTGTAGAAGTCAAAGAAGCATAGATTCAAATCTTTATTCTCTTACATACTAATTTACAGAATCTTAGTGAAGTCAGCTCACTTCTTTGGAAGTCATCTGTAAAATGGGAATAGTTATTCATCTCACAGTGCTTTTGTGGGATTCAAATGAAGTACAGTATCTTGCCTTATAATTTAGTAGTACTTTATAGTTCACAATAGCTTTCCTTGCAACACTTTTATGAAACAGGAACAGTTGATTAAAATTATCACCCCAAAACTGGGACACTGATACATTGTTAGTGGAGTTGTGAAAGAATCCAGCCATTCTGGAGAGCAATTTGGAACTATGCCCAAAAAGTTATCAAACTGTGCATACCCTTTGACCCAGCATTGCTGTTATTGGGATTATACCCCAAAGAAATACTAAAGAGTGGAAAGGGACCTGTATGTGCCAAAATGTTTGTGGCAGCTCTTTTTGTTGTAGCTAGAAACTGGAAGATGAATGGATGTCCATCAATTGGAGAATGATTGGGTAAATTGTGGTATATGAAGGTTATGGAATATTACTGCTCTGTAAGAAATGACCAGCAGGAGGAATACAGAGAGGCTTGGAGAGACTTAAATCAACTGTTGCTGAGTGAAATGAGCAGAACCAGAAGATCACTATACACTTCAACAACAATACTGTATGAGGATGTATTCTGATGGAAGTGGAAATCTTCAACATAAAGAAGATCCAACTCACTTCCAGTTGATCAATGATGGACAGAAACAACTACACCCAGAGAAGGAACACTGGGAAGTGAATGTGAATTGTTAGCACTACTGTCTATCTACCCAGGTTACTTATACCTTCGGAAGCTAATAATTAATGTGCAACAAGAAAATGGTATTTACACACATGTATTGTATCTAGGTTATATTGTAACACATGTAAAATGTATGGGATTACCTGTCATCGGGGGGAGGGAGTGGAGGGAGGGAGGGGATAATTTGGAAAAAATGGATAAAAAAAAATTATCATCCCATTTGCACTTAAGGAAACCAAGGTTCTTGAATATTTCTGATTTTCTGATTTTCCCATGATTATACAGCTAAATGTTGGCAGAGCCTACACTTGAACCGAAATCTCTTGAGTTGAAGTCCATTATTCTGTCTGCTGGTTACACTGAAATTACATCTGAAGCTGATTATGTTCACCAACTATATAGTTAATTTGCTTTTATCAGAAGGAATTATTGAATATTGTTCCCTTTTTGGTAGCTCATGATAAATTACTCATTTATCTCATGAATGATAGTAGTTTCCATTCCTTCTTCAGTCTCACACAAAACATAAACAAAATGTATTCATTCTGCCTTTGATGCCTAGAGACCAATCCAGGGAATAAACACAGTAAAAAACTGTGAAACAATTCATAAAATGTGTTGGAAAAGATTTCAATTAATGTTTACAATTTGCCTTCTGGACACATATTATCCTTTTTTTCTTGGTATAAAAGGCAGCCATAGTATAAAGGAAGGAAACTGACTTTCTAGTCTCAGTTCTGTCATTAATTTGATTATAACCTTGAGAAATCTAATCTCTCTGGATTTTAATTTTCTTATGTATGAAATGATGGACTTAGACTAGATAGCATCTAAGATCTCTTCTAATAAGATTCTATGAAAAACTACGTAGCATAGGCTCTGGCCGTTTTTCCCCCAACTCCATTAGGATTTGCAATTTATGGGCAGTTAGGTGGTACAGTGGCTAGAGCACTAACCCTAAAGTTAGGAGGACCTGAGTTCAAATCTGACTTCAGACACTTAATACTTCCTAGCTGTGTGACCCTGAACAAGTTACTTAACCCCAATTGCCTCAGAAAAAAAAAAAGGAATAGCAATTTGGGTACCAGGCTTTGACTACATTCTTTCCTCTGCTCTGGGATCCAGGGGTAACTCTAAGAGGTTAGGGACTTTTCTAAAACTATAACTCATGAATCTCGATTTGGTATCTTCTCAATTAATCAATTAATAGTTCTGCAATAGTGATTAAAATTCACAAATGGATATTTACAGAGAAGGTATAAAAAGGACTGAAATACAATATCCCCCTAATCTAAAAGGTAAAATATACTTCTGCATCTCTAAAAAGAGTAGACGCAAACCTAAAGTGACTTCTTTCATGAGATATTCCCCCTCTCCCAATCTAGAGAATAAGAGTACTTTCTGGACCTAGAATTCTTTTTTTCTCTTCAAGGTACCTTTCCCCAGATTTACTTCTGAGTGTGATATAGTCAATGGATCTTTTCTTCCCTTGTTCTGTAGGGCTGGATTTTTGCCATGCCTTTATATATAAATATACACACATATACATATATGTTTGTATGTGTATATAGATAGATGGATATTCATGTACATATATACACACATGCTGCTGGTATACACTCTAACAATAATCATTGTGGTAAATATATTCAGTTTTCTTTCAAGAAGAAAAATAAATTCTATTTATGTAATATTTTAAATTTTACAAAATTGTTTCCTCACAATAATTCTGTGTGAAAAGAAGTATGAGTACTCATTCCCTCGTATTGCTTTTTTTTGAGTTATGTATTTATTTTTCTAATAAATTTATTTATTTTAATACATATTGCTTTATGATTCATGTTGGGAGAGAAAAAAATTAGAGCAAAAGAAACCATGGGAGAGATTAAAAAAAAAAAACAAACAGAAAAAAGTGAACATAGCATGTATTGATTTACATACCATCTCCCTAGTTAGTTTTCTGGTTACAGATGGCATTTTCTGTCTTAAGTCTGTTGAGATTGCCTTGGATCACTGAACCACTGAGAAGAACCAAATCTTTCATAGTTGATCATCATGCACTCTTGCTGTTATTATGTACAATGTATTCCTGGTTCTGCTTGTTTCCCTCAGCATCAGTTCATATAAAATTTTTTCAGGCCTTCCTAAAATCAGTTTGTCCATCATTTATCATAGAATAATAATATTCCATTACCTTCATATACCACAACTTGTTTAGCCATTCCCCAATTGATAAGTATCTACAAAAATAACTGCTACAAATATTTTTATACACATGGCTCCTTTTCCCTCTTTTATGATTTCCCTGGGATAAAGATCCAGCAATAGCACTGTTAGGTCAAAGGGTATGCACAATGAATTAAGCCTTGGAACATAGTTCCAAATTGCTGTCCAGAATGGTTAGATCATTTTACAACTCCATCAACAATGAATGTGTTTCAGTTTTCCCATATCCCCGCCAACATTTTTCATTGCCTTTTCCTGTCATCTTATTCAATTTGAGAGGTATGAAGCAGTATGTCAGAGTTGTTTTAATTTGTATTTTTCTAATCAATAGTTAATTAGCATTTTTTTCATATAACTATAGATGGCTTTAATTTCTTCATCTGAAAATTGTCAATTCATATCCTTTGACCATTTATCAATTGGGGAATGACTTGTATTCTTATAAATTTGATACAGTTCTTTATATATTTTAAAAATGAGACCTTTATCAGAAACACTGGCTGTAAGGATTTTTCCCTAGTTTAGTACTTCTATTTTAATTTTATTTCTGTTGGTTTTGTTTGTGCATCAAATTAAATTCTTAGTTTGATCAGATTTGTCCATTTTTTCTTTTATAGTGTTTTCTAGCTCTTTGTTCATAAATTCCTCTTTTCTTCAAAGCAAAGAATTCAAATTCTTCAATTCTTAGATAAATTATCCCCTCTTTTCCTAATTTGTTTAAGGTATCATCCTTTATTCCCAAATCATGTTACCATTACAACCTTATTTTTGTATGTAGTATGAGATGTAGATCTATGCCAAGTTTCTGACATATTTTCCACTTTGTCAAATAGTGAATTCTTATTCCAGAAGCTGGAGTTTGAGAGTACTAGATTACTATAGGGCTTAATGATTGCATCATGTGTATCTAATCTATTCCTCTAATTTACAACTCTATTTCTTAGTCAGTACCAAATGATTTTGATGACTGTTGCTTTATAATGTAGTTTTAGGTTTGTTACTGCTAAGCCACCATCCTTTATATTTTTTTCATTAATTCCCTTGATATTCTTGACTTTTTTGTTCTTCCAGATATTTTTATGGTTCTATAAAATATTTTTTGACAGTTTGATTGGTGTAACACTGAACAAGTAGGCCAATTTAGGCAGAACTGTCATTTTATTATATTACAAAATGTCCATAGAAGAAATCTGAAAAAGTCATATGAATTGGTCTCAAGCCGAAAGAAGTTCTTATAATAGACTTTAAAAGGCAAATAAGTGAGATAGAAGGAAAAATGAGAAAAGAAATGAGAGATATGCAAGAGAGAGTCAACAGTTTGGAAAAGGAAGGAAAACATTTTCTCTGAAGAAAATAACTCCTTTAAAAGTAGAATTAAGTAACTGAAAAAAAAAGATGCAAAAGCTAACTGAAGGAAATCACACATTAAAAAATAGAACATGGCAAATATAAATTAATAATTTTGTGAGGCATCAAGAATTAGTCAAACAAACTAAAAAGAATAAAAAATACAAGGAAATTTGAAATGCCTCATTGGCAAAACAGCCAACCTGGAAAATAGATCCAGGAGTTAATTCAAAAATCATTGGTTTACCTGAAAGCCATGACCAAAAAAGAGCCTGGATAGAATTTTTTTAAGGCATCACTAAGGAAAACTGCCCCAATATTCTATAAAAATAGGGGGAAATATGACAGCTTCCACAATAAAAGATAGGAGGGCCTGGAACACCATATTTTATAAGGCAAAGGACCTAGTGTTACAACCAAGAATTGACTATCCAATGAGGCTCAGCATCATCTTTTGGAAAGGTAACAGAGCTTCAATGAAGTAAGAGGCTTTCAATCATTTCTGTTAAAAAAAAAACAGAACTAAAAAGAAAATTTTATCTACAAAGATAGGACTCAAGAGAAGCATAAAAAGGTAAATGGGGAAAAGTATATATTATTTAAAGGTTAAACTTTTTACATCCCTAGATGGGAAAATTACATCTGTAACTCTTGAAAACTATATCTGTAACTGGAACAAACAGAGGGGGGCATCACATGGATGGATAGTGTGGCTGTGAATGGACTCTGATGTGATGACATAAAAGAAAAAGACATTAAATGGTGAGGAAAAGTCTGTGTTGGAAAAAGGGAAGAGAAGAAATGTTAAGGACCATGCCTAAGTGTGAAGGGGAGGATCTGTTCTCTGGAAATCCCCCATAGCTGTGAATCATAACACACTTGAAAAAATTGAAATCAGCATTTATTAAGACATATTTTGATTGTGAATTGGGAATGAAATAAATTAGAGACAAGAGGGAAGAGGAGAGAAGTCAGAGAATGCAACTGTCTCTCAGTCTCCTTGTATTGTTATCATCCTCTCACATGAAGGGATCTATTCTGCTGGTCAGAATTCGATCCCCAGCAGTTATTAGTAGATGGCTCCCATAACACCCAGCAGCCACTAGCAGGTTGCTCCTATAACATGACGAGATACAAAAGACCTATTACAATTAAGGTAAAGAAGAGAGGGGGGATGAACATTGTCTGAAACTTGATTTTATCAGTTTTGACTCTAAGAGGGAATAAGTTAATCATTTTGTTGAGTATAGAAATTTATCTAACCTTGTAAAGAAGTAGGAGGAGAAAGAAGAAAAGGAAAAGGGAGGGATAGGATAGAAGGAAGAGCAAAAACACTAGGGGAAAAGATAACAGAACAGGGAAGGGTTTGGAATACAAGATATTGAGTGGAGTGGGTTTTTAAAACTCTAGTAAGAGGAGGGGGAGAGATGATAAAAGAAAAGGTAGTGGGTAGGATGGATAAAATAAAACATTACTAAGAGAAAAGGGAAGGGGTGATAGGAGATAAGTAGGTAGGGTGGGTAAAAAAAAAAAAAAAAAAACAAGACTAAGGACATGATAGAAAGAGAAAACAAAAAATATATACAACAGAGAAAATAAATAGAACCGAGCTGATAATCATATAACTGTGAATGTGAATGAGATGAATTTTCCCATAAAATGGAAGCAAATATCAGAGTGAATTTAAAAAACAAAATCCTACAATATGTTGTTTACAAGAAACAGATACAGAGGAAAAACCTGCAGAGTAAATGTAAAAGGCTAAAATAATTTATTATACTTCAGCTGAACTAAAAAAAAAAAAAGCAATAACAATCCTGATCTCAGATAAAGCAAAAGTAAAAATAGATCTTGATAAAGGGTACTGTAAATAATGAAGTAGTAATGATACTAAATGTATACATACCAAGTGGTATAGCAGCCAGATTTCTAGAGATGATATTAAGCCAGTTATAGGAAGAAACAGAAGCAAAGCCATACTAGTAGGGGACCTAAACCTACCCTTCCCAGAATCAGACAAATCTAAGCAAAAAATAAACAAGAAAGAAAATAGACATGTTAATGGAATGCTAGAAAACATAGATATGATAGACCTTTGGAGAAAACTGAATAGAGACAGAAAGGAATATACCTTTTTCTCAGCAGTACCTCGCACATGCACAAAAACTGGCCATGTATTGGGGCATAAAATCCTCATAATCAGTTACAGAAAGGCAGAACTAGTACATGCTTCCTTTTTAGACCACAATAAAATAAAAATTATATTCAATAAAAATCAGGGAAAGATAGACTAAAAACAAATTGGAAATGGGACAAACAACAAATCACAGAAAGGATTCATAATTTCTTCCAAGAGAATGATAATGAAACAATATATCAAAACCTACAGATGCAACCAAAGCAATTCTTAAAGGAAATTTTATCTCTCCAAATACCTATATGAATAAAATAGAAAAAGAAGGGATTAATGAATTGGACATGCAGCTAAAAAGGCAAAAAAACAAATTTAAAAAACACCAATTAATAATAAAAGTGAAACTTAGAAAACTATTGAACTAACAAATAAAACTAAGAGTTCATTTTATGAAAAAAAATAAAAAACAACAAAATATAAAACTTTTCCTCATATTACTACTGAGAAAACTGAGTCTTAGAGAGTTCAAGTGATTATTTTCCAGAGTTCACATGGCTAATAATGATCAGAAGCAGGATGTAAATCCTTGTGTTCCAAGGCCAATTATGTAAAACACATTTTCTCCTATTTTATGCTGCTATTTTTTTCTGCACTACAATAAGGCAAACTATTCAGGTATCTTTTCCTCTTATGCTCTACAGATTATTCACAGAGAAGTTTGAATGCAAGATTGACATTTTCATTCTTCCCTACCCACTCCAACTTCATCACTATCATGAAACTCACTTTATTTCCTAAAGACATATGAAAACAAAGTAATCTCCTATCAGCTGTTTTAAATTCAGGAAACATAAATTAATTTTAATATCAGCCTTAACTAACTGCAATTAAGAGTAAATTAGCAATGGGGGGAGAAGAAAGAGGGGCGATAAGAGAGAGGACACACACACATATAAATAGACATAGACACACACACACACACACACACACACCCCAGAGAGCAAAAAAATCAAGAAGGAAACAAGCATTTATTACACACTAATGACATGGGCAGACCTAAGATGGCAGAGAAGGCAAACATGACTTTCTGAGCCTCTCTTGTACCCTCACTACCAATTATTAAATTCAACCTCAAAAATAGTGCTTAACTGGTAAAATTCACGAAGATTGGAAGTGCAACAACTTACCAGCCAAAGATAATCTGGAAGATCACCAGAAAAGGTTTGTCCTGAACTTCAGGTGAAGTCAAAAAAGCAGGGGTAGCCATTCTTACCTCAGATCAAGCAAAAACAAAAATTGGTTTAAAGGAGATAAGGAAGAAAACTATATCTTGCTAAAGGGTAACATAGACGATGAAACAATATCAATAGTAAACATATATGTACCAAGTGGTATAGTATCTAATTTCCTAAAGGAGAACTTAAAGAGTTGAATGAAGAAATAAACAGCAAAATTATAATAGTGGGAGATCTCAGCCTTGCATTCTCAGAATTAGATAACTCAAAGCCCAAAAAAATAAGAAAGAAACTAAGGAGGTAAATAGAATATTAGAAAAATTAGTTATGATAAATCTTTTGAGGAAAATGAATGGTGACAGAAAGGAGTATACTTTTTTCTCAGCAGTTTATGGAATCTATGCAAAAATTGACCATGTATTAGGACATAAAAACTTCAAAATTAAATGCAGGAAGGCAGAAATAGTAAATGTTTTCTTTTCAGATCACGATGCAATAAAAACTACATTCAACAAAAAGTTAGGGGTAAATAGACCAAAAAGTAATTAGAAACTAAATGATCTCTTCTTAAAGAATGATTGGTACAAAATAAATCCACATAAATCCTCAGGATTTTTATACATTACCAACACAATCCAACAGCAAGAGATACAAAGAGAAATTCCATTCAAAATAACGGTTGATAGTATAAAATATTTGGGAATATATCTACCAAAGGAGAGTCAGGAATTACATGAACAAAATTACAAAACACTTGCCAAAAAAATAAAGTCAGATTTAAATAATTGGAAAGACATTCAGTGCTCTTGGATAGGCCGAGCGAATATAATTAAGATGACAATACTCCCTAAACTAAACTATTTATTTAGTGCTATACCAATCAGACTCCCAAGAAACTATTTTAATGACCTAGAAAAAATAACAACAGAATTCATGTGGAACAACAAAAGGTTGAGAATTTCAAGGGAAGTAATGAAAAAAAAAATTAAGTGAAGGTGGTCTAGCTGTGCCTGATCTAGAACTGCATTATAAAGCAACAGTCACCAAAACCATTTGGTATTGGCTAAGAAATAGACTAGTTGATCAGTGGCATAGGTTAGGTTCACAGGGCAAGATAGTGAATAAAAATAGCAATCTAGTGTTTGATAAACCCAAAGATCCCAAATTTTGGGATAAGAATTCATTATTTGACAAAAACTGCTGGGAAAACTGGAAATTAGTATGGCAGAAACTAGGCATGGATCCACATTTAACACCACATACTAAGATTAGATCAAAATGGGTCTAAGATTTAGGCATAAAAAACGAAATCATAAATAAATTGGAGGAACATGGGATGGTTTACCTCTCAGACTTGTGGAGGAGGAAGGAGTTTGTGTCCAAGGGAGAACTAGAGACCATTATTGATCACAAAATAGAATATTTTGACTACACCAAATTAAAAAGTTTCTGCACAAACAAAACTAATGCAAACAAGATTAGAAGGGAAGTAACAAAGTGGGAAAAATTTTTATAGTTAAAGGTTCTGATAAAGGCCTCAGCTCCAAAATATACAGAGAATTGACTTTAATTTATAAGAAATCAAGCCATTCTCCAATTGATAAATGGTCAAAGGATATGAACAGACAATTTTCAGATGATGAAATTAAAACTATTTCCACTCATATGAAAAAGTGTTCCAAATCACTATTGATCAGAGAAATGCAAATTAAGACAACTCTGAGATATTATTACACACCTGTCAGATTGGCTAAAATGACAGGAACAAATAACGATGAATGTTGGAGGGGCTGTGGGAAAACTGGGACACTGATGCATTGTTGGTGGAGTTGTGAAAGAATCCAACCATTCTGGAGAGCAATCTGGAATTATGCCCAAAAAGTTATCAAAATGTGCATACCCTTTGACCCAGCCATACTACTACTGGGCTTATATCCCAAGGAACTACTAAAGAAGGGAAAGGGACCTGTATGTGCCAAAATGTTTGTGGCAGCCCTTTTCATAGTGGCTAGAAGCTGGAAGATGAATGGATGTCCATCAGTTGGAGAATGGTTGGGTAAATTATGGTATATGAATGTTATGGAATATTATAGTTCTGTAAGAAATGACCAACAGGAGGAATACAGAAAGGCTTGGAGAGACTTACATCAACTGATGCTGAGTGAAACGAGCAGAACCAGGAGATCATTATACACTTCAACAATGATACTGTGTCAGGATGTATTCTGATGGAAGTGGATTTCTTCAACATAGAGAAGAGCTAATCCAATTCCAATTGATCAATGATGGACAGAATCAGCTACATCCAGAAAAGGAACACTGGGAAATGAGTGTAAACTGTTATTTTTACCTTCTGAATCCAATTCTTCCTGTGCAACAAGAAATTCTGTTCTACACACACATATATTGTATCTAGAATATATTATAATATATTTAACATGTATAAGACTGCCTGCCATCTGGAGGAGGGGGTTGGGGGAAGAAGGGAAAAAATCTGAACAGAAGTAAGTGCAAGGGATAATGTTGTAAAAAATTACCCATGCATATGTACTGTCAAAAAAAAGTTATAATTATAAAATTTAAAAAATGAATGATTGGGTGAAACAGCAAATTATAGACACAATTAATAATTTCACTCAAGATAATGACAACAATGAGACATCATACCAAAATTTGTGGGATGAAGCCAAAGTGATAATAAGGGAAATTTTATATCTTTAGAGACTTACTTGAATAAAATAGAGAAAGAGAAGATCAATGAATTGGGCTTGCAACTTAAAAAGCTAGAAAAAGACCAAATTAAAAATCCCCAATCAAATACTAAACTTGAAATTCTAAAATTAAAAGGAGAAATTAATAATATTGAAAGTTAAAAAAACTATTGAATTAATAAATAAAATTGAATTGGTTTTATGAAAAAAAAACAATAAAATAGATAAACTTTTGGTAAATCTGATCAGAAAAAGGAAAGAGGAAAGTCAAATTGTTAGTCTTAAAAATGAAAAGGGAGAACTTTCCACCAATGAAGAGGAAATTAGAGTAATAATAAGGAATTACTTTGCCCAACTTTATGCCAATAAATTTGATAACCTAAGTTAGAAGGGAAGCAATAAATTGGGAAAATATTTTTATAGTCAAAGGTTCTGATAAAGGTCTCATTTCCAAATTATAAAGAGAATTGACTAATTTATAAGAAGTGAAGTCATTCTCCAATTGATAAATGGTTAAAAGATATGAACAGACAATTCTCAGATAAGAAATTGAAACTATTTCTAGCCATTTGAAAAGATGCTCCAAGTCATTATTAATCAGATAAATGCAAATTAAGATAACTCTGAGATATTACTACATACCTTTCAGATTGGCTAGAATGACAGGGAAAGATAATGTGGAATGTTGGAGAGGATGTGGGAAAACAGGGACACTGATACATTGTTGGTGGAATTGTGAATACATCCAGCCATTCTAGAGAGTGATTTGGAATATGTTCAAAAAGTTATCAAACTATGCATACCCTTTGATCCAGCAGTGTTACTACTGGGCTTATATCCCCCCAAAAAAAAGATTTTAAAGAAGGGAAAAGGGCCTGTATGTTTAAGAATGTTTGTGGCAGCCCTTTTAGTGGCCAGAAACTGGAAACTGAGTGGATGCCCATCAATTGGAGAATGGCTGAATAAATTCTAGTATATGAATATTATAGAATATTATTGTTTTGTAAGATGGATGATTTCAGAAAGGCCTGGAGCGACTTACATGAACTGAATGAACTGATACTTAGTGAAATGAGCAGGACCAGGAGATCATCATATATTTCAACAATTATACTATATGATGATCAGTTCTGATGATGTGGTCCCTCTTCAACAATGAATGAACCAAATGAGTTCCAATAGAGCAGTAATGAACTGAACCAGCTACACCCAGGGAAAGAACTCTAGGAGATGACTATGAACTACTACATAGAATTCACAATCCCTCTATTTTTGTCCGTCTGCATTCTTTATTTCCTTCATAGGCTAATTGTATACTATTTCAAAGTCCAATTCTTTTTGTACAGCAAAATAATTGTATGGACATGGATACATATGTTGTATTTAACTTTAACATATTTAACATGTATTGGTCAACCTGCCATCTGGGGGAAGGGGGTGGGGGAAGGAGGAGAAAAGTTTGAACAAAAGGTTTATATATATATATATATATATATATATATATATATATATATATATATATACCAATTTGAGCCCCGGTCTTTCTTACTCCACCGTACCACCTAGCTATATTCTATTGTTATCCAGATATGATCCAGAATCTTCAACTAACAAGACTGTCTTTGTTCATATTCCTTTTCAAAAAAAGAAGCAAATAACATGAAATATAGCAGAGGATACATGTGGTAGGTAGTAGATTTTGATGTCAAGAACAGAGTAAATTCTACCTCTGTGTCTCACTAGATGCATGTGTAGGCACTAAGCATATATGTCTCAGTTTATTCCTCTTATAAAAATTAAGGTAGAGAAGAAGATTCATTCAAGAAGATCTCTAAGCTTCATTCTAGTTCTAAATTCTATTATCATCTTTACCTATGACAGTCATATAAGTTTATATCAGTGATTATATTAAAATCTAAGCAACTTCTAGTAAGTATTTTGAATAACATTATATAGAATATACTCTCTTCTATAACCATAAGCTTAAATAATAAGAGATTACCTCCTTTTGTCTGACATATCTAATAACTACATTAACTAATCATTTCACTTAGCTAAATAAATTTAATGAACAGTCTCATCATTCCAGTGGTCTATTCAATTATTTAAATATCATGCAAACCCATTCTCTACCATCAGCCATGAATGGATCAAGAACTTAGAACTTAAAGACTTAGATTGAAGTCCTGGAGGTGAACCTCATTAGCTATTCAACCATAGGGAATGTTACTCTTAATTACTTAACCTCTAAAATTGGGAGTCTTCCATCATAGATGTAGAACCAGAGGGAATTTTAGAAGTCATTTAGGTCAAAGGAATAAAACACAAGCCCTAGGCTAACACCAATCATTGCAACTTAGTCCAAATTAAAATGTAATTGGAAAATACTGGACAAAATAAATAAAAACACAATAAAATAAATATTATCTTTAAAAAATAAGCCAATGTGCAGTCCATAAGGTACTTTATGTATGAATTTGTTTCCCCTGTTTATATTTGAATTTGAAAACACCAATCTAGTTTACCACCCTCTTTTTATAATTAAGAAAACTGAGATGCCATTGTTAAGGAAGTTGTACAATGATATGATAGCAACATCATAGGGCAGTGAGAAGGAAAGGGCTTTGTAAAATGTAAACTGGGCTACAAATGTAAACAAGTGGAAATTGTATTAATTCTAAAAAGATGAACTGGATCTTTAATTTCATTGATATAGAGAACTTCCAAATGGGGACTTTTTCTGATCAATGAAGGTTAGAGGCTATTCTCCAATTCATAAGAATTATCTAGGTCTCTAAGATGTTAAATGTCCTTTCCAACATAACAGTCTGTTTATCAGAGGTAAGATTTGAATCTAGGGATAAATGTGCTTTCTATTCACTATGGCACAGTATCTGCCAGTGTTAACAATAAGAATAGAATTTCATCTGGCAGATGGTAAAATACAATTAAAGTTGGATGGGATCAGGACAACTCACTTTGTGTCCTCTCCCATTGTATATGACTCTGTGTGTGTGTGTGTGTGTGTGTGTGTGTGTGTGTGTGTGTGTGTGTGAGAGAGAGAGAGAGAGAGAGAGAGAGAGAGAGAGAGAGAGAAAGAGAGAGAGAGACAGAGAGACAGAGAGAGACAGAGAGAAAGAGAGAGAGAGAATGAATGAAGGATGAGTAGAGAGGAGAGGGGAAGAATCAAAGAGAGAAAGAAAGGGGGAAAAAGGAAGGAAGAGGGAAAAAAGAAGAAGTATATATAGTAAAGTATATATGTAGTCATTTTCTTCTCCGTAAAAATAATAATAAAAGAAGACAACGTTGGTTATTCTTGCCATGTCAGGAAATGGCAACAAAATTTATGCCATATTTTCAGTGACGATAAGTATAATTGTGTGTGTGCATGTGATTGTATCTCTTGCTTGTTTAAATCAGATAGGTTTCTTTTTAAGGAAAAAATGAAGATGTGCAAACCTAACAATTTTCTAACAAGATTTCTCAAAAAGCAAGGTGCTCATTACATGATTATTTTGCACACTAAGTATCCACCTTAATACTCCTCCTGACGTTCATCTATTATCCACAAATAAGCATCTTATAATCACTTTCCTTTGAGCATTTCTTTTTTTAGTATGGCTGAGGCACTGGAAACAATTCTTTAAAATGTAGAAATGCCCTTTTCCTTCACTTTGAATACATGTACAATGAGGAGTCAATGTAAGTAGGAAGGGTTTATAGGAAAGGAAAAGCCAGGTCTACAGTCACAATTCTCTCAAATGAATAGCAAGTTGACACATGGAAAAAGTCATGAAATAAGAGTCAGTAAGACCTTCATTCTCAAATACTTACTATTGTAAAACTCTAGAGCAGGCACTAAAACTTTGCCTCAATTCCTTATCCAAAAAAATAAAAATAATATTAACACCTATGATGCTACAGAGATAAAATGAGATAATATTGATAAAGCATTTTGCAAACCTTTAAGTTTTACATAAAATGGCATTATTATAGCTAATAAAATCATAAAATGTATAGGATTTGCAGAATTTTATATCATTCAGCTGATATTTTAGAGAGGAGATAGTTTAAAAAAAAAGAACAATTTTATTGAATGCATGTCTAAAAAATGTTTAGCAGTGGGATTATACAGTGGAGAAAGTACCAAGGTCTGGAGTCAATAAGACCTGAATCCAAGTACAGCTTTAGAAACTTACTATTTGTGTGACTTTGGACAAGTTACTTAACCTTGTGTGTCTGTTTCCTTTCTATATTTCTATAAAATGAAGAAAACAAAATGGCAAACCACTCTAGTATCTTGGAGGAAAAAAACTAAATGAGGCTCACAAAGACTTGGACATGACAGACTAAAAAGATATTTTTTGTAAAGATTTAAAGAAATAATCATAGAAACATAGAACTTCAGAATTAGAAGGAATCTTCAATTCCATTTCCTTAACTGAATAAAAATCTACTCTACATCATAGGAGCAGTATTACATAGTGGTTTGGCTCTAATCTTTACTCTGGGTTCATGAAAAGTACAGTTCATATATTTATTATTTATATGATCCTGATGAGGTTTAGAATTGGGGTACCTAAATGAAATTATGGTTTAATTGAGGTCTAATGGCAGGTTCTGGGTACAGGAAGTCAAATAGAACTCCCCTGCAACCCCTTTGGATTTGGTGCAAGGATACAGAGTTAAATGAGATCTAGTGGCAGCGCAAGAGTTCCCTGTAAAGGAATTTACAGACCTGAAAACCTAGATTGATAAAAGATGTGTATTATAGGTTTTGGAAGTAAAGTTAAAGTCTAGTTAATAAAGTTGAAGGTAAAGATAAGAGGGCACCAGAACCAGTGTTCCAGTGGGCAGAGATCCTTGATGCCAGGCATAAGACTGCCATGTTTGGGACCTCTGCAAAGAGAGAGTTCCAGTCTGGCTCTTTTATAATAGGGGATTTGGCTACAAGCTAAAGGGGGCTTATAGGTGGAGTCCCACTTTGGTCCCTGGCTGGATTTCATCCAGGGTTAGAATTTAATTGAATTCAATAGGTTTCAGGACTGAGCCATCCCTACCCAGATAACAAAGATGAAACTGTTTGTGCTTGGGGTGGAGTCACCTCCCTGAGGCAGAGTTGAAGGAGGTTTTCTCCTTTAAGGATTTTTCAGAGTTTTGGGGTTTCCTCTTCAATCCTGGAAAGAATCATACTCTATTCATAGTCAATTCCTATAACATTTAAATCTATGATTTTCTTTCAAACAAGTAATCATATAGTTGTTGTTGTTTTTCTCAATGATCTCCAGTTTTTGTAAAGACACAAAAGCAATCCATTCCACATTTGAACAACTCTAACTACCCAAAAGTGACACAGGAAACATGTCCAATATTCTTATTGTGATTATTACTACCATCATACTAATTAAAAACATTAGGGAAAAAATTCAACCCACTCATTGGAGGAAGTAAAAGAAATATGCTATCTTATTCTAAGAGCAGTCCCTAAGTTAGGAATGGAAAGACATTATTTGGAATCGATGCAGACCGTAGCCCCCTTTAAGATTCCTTTCTGATCTTCTACCCCTTTTGGGAATGACCTTTGATTTACAAGATCTGGTCAAAACCACCCTTTTGTATTCCAAGGGGAGAGATCCGTATCTGAGCTAACTTGGGCTGTATCCAGTCTAATGATCTGCTCAGGTTTCCCAACCCCCACCTGGTGGGTTCTGGCCATCCAGGAATCAACCTGGGGCTCTACCCATAGGCCCCTTCAATCAAATAAAAGAGCCAAGCTAGAATCATCTCTTGGCAGAGAGTCAAAACATGCAAGCACCATGCTTTGCATCACAGACTTTCTGTCCACCACTTTTGGTGTATTTCTTTCTCTATCTAATACCTTTTACTAATCAGACATTAACCTTACTTCCAAACCCTACAATAAACCTTTTTTATCAATCTAGGTTTTCGAGCCTATAAATTCCTTTACAGGGGACTCTTGTGCTGCCATTAGAACTCATTTAACTCTGTATCCTTGCGCTGAATCCAAAGGGATTGCAGGGGAGCTCCGTTTGACTCCCTGTACCCCAAACCTGCCACTAAACCTCAATTAATCCTAATTTTATTTAGGTATCCCTTATCTAGACCTCATCATTTGGTTAGACCTCATCAGAATTTGGTTCCCACCTCCTCCAACCTTACAAAAATTTGGGGACTATAGATTTATCACATTCAGAGAAAGAAAGGATAAAAGTCAAAGGAAAAACTGGGCAGAGTATGACACAAGTAACTACAAGGAAAGATGTAGTGAGCTGTCGTCTCTAGAAGCTGCTGGATCGCTCTCTGGGAAGAGATCTGCTGTGTCTTCTACTCAAATCTCTCCGACAGATTCTTCTTCCTGTAATGAACCGTTGTCTCCAGGCAGTTGCTGTTAACTCTTGTCCAAAGAAGTGACTTCCCTTCCTGCAGAGAGCCCCGTCAAGCCTGATGCAATTCAGAGTCTTCCTTCTTGAATCCTGGCTCTGAATCTCCTCCAGCTCTTATCCTTCTCCAGGCCGATCTGCTCTCTGTGCCCAGTGCTGTCTCTTTTATCCTCCCAGAGAATGGGTGTGGGAAGGGCTTCTGGGAAGAACCACCCCAGCCAATGAGCTTGCCCCCTCTATCAAGTCAACCTGAGTTCTCACCTTGTAATTGTCCAGAAAAACCTGAATTCTCACCTTGTCACTATCCAGACAACCTCAGTTCTCACTTAGTAATCCTAACATCTCCCCCTTTCTTTTGATTTAGAACATAGGACAGTCATGACCTTGAAACATAAATCCATCAATATGGGAAGTATTACAGATAATTACATAAATGACCTTGAAACATAAATCCATCAATATGGGAAGTATTACAGATAATTACATAAATTACATAAGCACATAGTAACATAGTAACGTAACACATGCTAGAAGTATATAACATAATCATAAATTGAAAATTTATAAATGTCCATAAGTCCATTGTCCATTAGTCTCATCTTGTGTGAGGAAGTCCAATGATTCCTGCTGGTTTTAAAGTTCTTTAACAGTCTTCTTATTATCCATGCTCTTTCGGTGTAAGATGTTTCTTAGATCTTCTCCTTTATTTTGAGGTCTTTCTCTTTTTCTGTCTCTCTCTGATGGACAAGGCGAATATGACTCGTTGGAACCCATCTGATTCCTTCTCCTGCTGAAGAAATACAAGCAAACCCTCTCCCCCAGGCAGTTAACCTATCTGGTCCCTTCCATTCACCACTTTCTGGATCTCTCCACATCACCTGGCGATTATCTAAGGACAGTGGAGATGCTCTCACTGGACACTGCCCTTCTGGTGGGTTATAAAACCTGTCTGCTGGAGCCAGTGCATCTTTGTCAAAAATTAGAAAATTAATGGTATAGAGAACTAAATTTAGAAGTTCCCTAGGGCTACCTGTGGCTCCCCCTTTCTTTTGTTTTTGGAGGAGTGTCTTAATATCTCTGTTTCTTCTCTCTACTATTGCCTGCCCTTGAGGATTAAAGGGTATGCCCGTGGTATGTAAAATCTTATACTGTGCACAAAAGTGTGTAAAATGTTTGGACGTATATGCAGGTCCATTGTCTGTTTTTATTGCTTGTGGCACACCCATAATTGCAAAAGCTTGTATAAGGAATTCAGTGACCACTCGGGCTGTCTCTTTTGCTGCTGGCATTGCAAATGTGAATCCTGAAAAGGTGTCTACCATGACATGAATAAAAGATAGACGACCAAAAGATTTATAATGGGTCACATCCATTTGCCAGATTTCATTGGGTCTCAAACCACGAGGATTCTTCCCTGGAGGGAGTGTAGGAGCATGGAAAGGAAGACAAGCTGTACAGCTTTTTACTATGCTCCTAGCTTCCTCTCTTGTGATTCCAAATTGTAAACGTAAAGCTCGAGCAGCCTGATGATATTTAGAATGAGATTCTTGTGCTTCCTGAAATAAAGGACTACTGGCTAACATGGTTAGAAGGCTATCTGCCTTTGAATTTCCATCAAAAATGGGACCTGGAAGTCCACTATGTGAGTGGACATGCAAGATATAAATCTTGCCTGGATGTTTTCTCACTTGCTCTTGAAGTTCCTTAAAGAGCTGATAAATATTGGAGGCTGCAAATTTTATTTGGGCTGTGGCAATTCTTTGTACTACACCTACTGAATAGGCTGAATCAGTAATTATATTTACGTCTCCTGGGTAATAAATAAGAGCTAGCATGATAGCAAATAATTCATTCTGTTGAGTGGATTGAAAAGGAGTCCTGATTACTCTCTTTATGGTTAAATCATGAGAGTATATGGCACAAATATTTTCTTTGGAGGCATCTGTAAAGATTGTTGGTCCTTTAAGAGGAACCTTAGAAACCTTTTCTTCAAAAATCCATCGCCAATTATGTAGTAGCTGGGTAATCTTTAATGGAGATCCATGTGCAAAATTTGGAGCGATGGCCAATAAAATTTGCCATTCTGGGATGGTCTCACAGCATACATTAATTTGTGCGTTAGTATAGAATGTGTATATTTTTTCAGGACTTATTCCAGATAATTGTCTTACTCTCTTAATAGCCTTTAATAAAATCCTAGCCACAAGCACTGGGTAAGGTGTAAGGCTTTGTTCTGGTTGTGCTGGGAGGTTCACCCACTCAATCACTCTGTCTCCTTGATGAAGGACTGCTGTGGGTGCCTCTTTTGTAGCAAAAACTGATATTTCCAAGGGTTTTTGAGTGACTCTTTCAACCACATTGGATAAAGCCAGTTCAACTTCTCTCAAAGCCTTTTGTGCTTCTTTTGTAAGCTGGCGTGGTGAATTTAAAGCACTGTCTCCCCTTAAAATGTCATATAGAGGTTGTAGTTGATTGGTAGTTAAGCCTAACACTGGACGCATCCATTGGATATCTCCTATTAATTTTTGAAAGTCATTTAAGGTGTTCAACTTCTCTGTTCTTAAAGAAAGCTTTTGTACTGTGAGTGTCTTAGGATATACTTCATATCCTAAATATTGAAAAGGAGCATGTCTTTGAATTTTTTCTGTAGCTATATGCAGTTTGTAGTACTTTAATGTTTCCATGGTCCTTTGTAGACATGCCTCTAACATTTGTTCCTCAGGTGCACATCCCAAAATATCATCCATATAATGTAACAATATTACTTTTGGAAAGGCTTTTCTTACTGGAGCAAGAGCAGCTGCAACATACATTTGGCACATAGTAGGGCTATTTTTCATTCCCTGTGGCAAAACTGTCCATTCATATCTTTTATAAGGCTCGGCCAAATTAACACTAGGCACTGAAAAAGCAAATCTTTTCATATCCTCCTTATCTAGAGGAATAGAATAGAAACAATCCTTAATGTCTATAACCCATAGAGGCCATTCTCTTGGCAACTGAGTAGGAGATGGAAGTCCAGGCTGAAGAGTTCCCATAGTTTCCATCTGTTCATTTACTCTTCTTAGATCAGTTATCATCCTCCATTTTCCAGATTTCTTTTTCACCACAAATACTGGGGAATTCCAAGGACTTAGAGAAGGCCGCAAGTGTCCTTGGTCAAGTTGTTCTTGCACTATGTCTAATAAGGCCTGAATTTTATCACTTCTTAAGGGCCACTGTTCTACCCACACTGGTGAATCAGTCTTCCACTGAATAGGAACTGGTGAAAGTGCAGGTAGGCCTTCAACAGCAGCCCTGCCTAAAAAGCCAAAGTGCTTATTTGTAATCCTATCTGCTGTAAAATGTCTCTTCCCCACAGATTGATGGGGATTTTTTCAACCACAAAAGGAGTAAAAGCTCCTGTTTCTCCTTCAAATACCCATCTCAAAGGCCTAGCACTAACTTCTGCTGCTATTGATCCTCCCACCCCAGACATATAGGTGTCTGCTTTAATCTTTGGCCAGTGACCAGGCCAATTGGAACCTCTAATAACTGTACGATCTGCACCCGTGTCTACCAATCCTTCAAATGGTATTCCGTTTATATAAATAGTAAGCATAGGTCGGTCAGCTGTCACAGCTGCTGTCCAATATATTCCTGGATTTTGTTCATTGGAGTCAAAATCTAGGCGACTATCACTAGGTTGCTTATTAGGGGTCCGTAACAATAAGCCTGATGCTACTACTTCTCCTGGTTGATAAATCACACGTTGTCTGCCTGTGTTAGTGACTGGGATATTAGATACACGTTCTCCAGTCTCCCACATCGGTGTATGGATGGACACTGTTTTGTAGGCACTCTCAGAAGGTGAAATGGTCAAGCCTACTGTGCCTGGAGGCAAAGGATCCATAGGCTCAACAGGAACAGATTTCACTTCTCCAGGGAGTATCTCAGTAGTCTCTACTGCACACAACTCTATTTTTCCTAATTTCAATCCCTTTCTTCCATCTGATTGCCTTTTGGCTGATTGATCGTGTCTTAAAATTCTCTGGATGTAACCTCGGCTGCCATCATGCCCCACTTGGGGGGCTGAAGCTGGGCCCCACCTGTCATTTCCCTGTGTCAATCTACATTCGGAGGCCCAGTGGAGGCCCTTGTGACATTTTGGACATGGAGTTTTAGGTCTTCTCTCACCCTGTCTTCTCACTGTATCTCCATATCTACACTGAGCTCTTAGATGCCCAATTTTTCCACATTGAAAACATCGCCGAGTTTCTCTAGAAGGCCCTTGCCAGGAGGGACCCTGTCTTTCCACATTCATCATTGTCCGGGTGTAAAAAGCATTTGTTCCCACTGTAGCATAGCATCATATGATCTCCTCTTAAGGAGCATTTTTGTCTAATCCCCATATAATTATTTTTGTCTAATCCCCATATAATTCTTTTGCAAATCTCATTGGCATTTTCCTTAGCCAGATGTCTGGTCATTATTTCTGTAGCTGAATTTTCTCCAATAGTTCTTTTGACAGCAGTTTGCAAACGTCCCACAAAATCTGCAAAAGGTTCATTGGGACCTTGCTGTATTTTAGTGAAAGCCTCTCCACGATCTTTCTGTCCAGGAAGGACACCCCAAGCTTTTATCGCAGCCTTAGCAATTTGTTCATATATTGTCATGGTATAATTAATCTGTTCCGAATTCTCTCCATACTGACCTTCACCAGCTAAGTGCTCAAAAGTGAATTGTGTGTTAACTCCTATTTCCAAATTGCATCTGACTTGAATTTTACATAATTCATGAAATTCCGCAAGCCATAATAAATTTTCTCCAGGTTCCAGACATGTCCTTGCTATGGATTTCCAATCATTCGGGGTTAGGACTTCATAAGACAAACCATCTAGTAACATTTTGACATAAGCTGATGTAGCCCCATAAAGGGTACAACCTTTTTTCAAATCCTTAATTTTATTCAAATCTAAAGGTGCATATCTTCTCCTTTTTTTACCTACAGAGACAGTATTTTCAATCACAGGATATGCATGTATAAAATCACTTATATCCTGTCCTTCTCTCTTAGCTTTAACCAATGCTTTTTCTAATCTTGTCATAGGCTTAGGCTTCTTCACAGGCAATTCTGTTTGTGTTTCTGCCTCTTCCCCTCTTTCTTCCTCCATCTCTGAAGGTGGGGTTGATGTAGGCCTGTCAATAATCTGTTCTCTAGGCAGGGTTGAAGCTTCTTCAAGAGAATCATACCATAATTCCTCATTTAAATCCTCTTGCTCTAGGGAAAGATCTTGATCTTTCCTTTTTTCCTCACACTTCCTCCTCTGTTCATTTTTAGAACTTTTCCTTCTCCTACAACTTGCTTGATAGTTTAAGGCTAATTGAACTATGTTGTAGATATAAAATACTTCTGCAGAAATTGAATGAGGCCCATTTTTTGCTTGAAATTCTTTCATTTCATATCCCACTAGCTTCCATTTATCTACATCTATCTTTTCTTCCTCTAAGAACCAAGGGGATGTGCGTCTTAATGCAGCCAAGAGTTTAGCAATCTGTACCCAGGTTACAAGTAAACTCTGCTCCTCAATTATGTTGATTATACTCTCTATAGTACCACTCCTGAATGGGGGTGGAGCTGAGGTTGCTTCTGGGGCTGGGGATGAGTCGGCTGAGGTCCAGGGATTGAATATAGCTAACATCTGCCCCATTTCAGCTATAAGAGATTCCTGGTTTAGCCCTTAACAAGTTAAGTTCCTTATTTATCTATTAGCACGCTCACTTAATCTTTAACAAAGTTTCCTCGTTACTCACGGTTCTGGGTCAGAGAGACTGAGATCTAGATCAGAAGCTTTTCCACTGGAATCAGGACTGTGTCTGTCCCTGTTCGGGCGCCAAATTGCGAAGGTCTGGTCTAGCTCCTCTTGTCAAGATAAGCAAAAGTCCTTGCCCCACGTTGGGCGCCAATTGTAGTGAGCTGTCGTCTCTAGAAGCTGCTGGATCGCTCTCTGGGAAGAGATCTGCTGTGTCTTCTACTCAAATCTCTCCGACAGATTCTTCTTCCTGTAATGAACCGTTGTCTCCAGGCAGTTGCTGTTAACTCTTGTCCAAAGAAGTGACTTCCCTTCCTGCAGAGAGCCCCGTCAAGCCTGATGCAATTCAGAGTCTTCCTTCTTGAATCCTGGCTCTGAATCTCCTCCAGCTCTTATCCTTCTCCAGGCCGATCTGCTCTCTGTGCCCAGTGCTGTCTCTTTTATCCTCCCAGAGAATGGGTGTGGGATAATGCAAGGGCTTCTGGGAAGAACCACCCCAGCCAATGAGCTTGCCCCCTCTATCAAGTCAACATGAGTTCTCACCTTGTAATTGTCCAGAAAACCTGAATTCTCACCTTGTCACTATCCAGACAACCTCAGTTCTCACTTAGTAATCCTAACAGAAAGACTAAAACAAATCCAGACCCAGCTGTGGTACCCCCAGAAATTACTCAAGAAAACAATGCTATTTCCCCCAATAAATGAGATTCCTGAGGCAGTTTTGCAGTCAAGCTATGGCACTATTCCTAATGAGGGAAAGGAAAGGGGAAACCCCATCTGTCTGTGCATAGATAGTAAGATAATCCCATGAGGTGCAGTGTCCCTTGTAAATGAATTTACAGGCCCGAAAACCTAGATTGATAAATAAAAGGTTTATTGTAGAAATTTGGAAGTAAAGTTCAGTTAGAAAGACACCAGGGCCAGAGGTGGCCACTGGGCGGGCAAGAACCCTTACATGGCTGGAAGAATACCATGTGTTGCAGGGAGGGCTCCTGCAAGGAGAGAGCTCCAATTCAGCTCTTTTATCCTAGAAGGGGATTGTGGGCGGTACCCCCAAGTTCTTGGCGGGCTTTTCAGATAGCTCAGATCCCATGGGGGTTGGGGGAAGCTGAGCTGATGGTGAGGGCTGGGCCCGGATATTCAAAAGGGTGCTTTTGACCAGGATTTGTGAATCAAGGTCAGCCATGGGGGTTGGACAGTCAGAGAGGAATCTTAAAAGGACCTCAACCCCCATCATTCCTACTAGAAAAGAAGAATAAGTTCTAAAAGTGAATAATGGAGGGACAAAAAAAAAAAAAAAAAAAAAAAAAAAAAAAGGCAAAGCACCAAATATTTCAAGAGGAATTAAACTCAATAAAAATCCAAAGCAGAAGCAGAAAAAAAATCAAAAAAATTTTTAAAAACTCAAAGAAATGAAGACAAATACAAAACCTTCAAAGACTTACAAAGGTATCATAACAAATATTTCAAGACAAAGAAAAGTTAACAAAAATCTAATAAAACAAAATCATGTGAAATCCCAAGAGCACATAACAAGAAGAAATCTGAAAACTTTTATGCCAAAGAAAGATGAAATGCATGAGAAATTAAAAATGGTTTTGTGTCTATATGGATTTCAAAACAAAAATAAAAACCTTGATTAGTAGAGTTTTAAAAATTCCACAGTCAAAAAATGGAATTTCTCTTAAGAAAGCAGTTTAAAGACTTGAAAGAAAAAAAATTCAAAAATAGAGGAAAATCTAATAAAATATAAGCAAAACATAACAATAAAATAATAAATTATCTCTATACCAACTAAAGACAGAAACCTAAAAGACAAGATTCGTAAACCAGATTCATTGACCAGTTTATTGTCTCAGGAATTTGGCCTGAGATTATCCTGAGGCCAGAAGCTATCTGAAAGTAGTGAATTAAGGAGTGGTCTTATTCAAATCAGACAGATTGTTGTTCTTAGATTGGGAGTGTGAGTCCTTGAAGCAAACTCAAAAACTAGAAGATTTAGGATTTCCTGATTTATTGTTAGAAGTGCCTCCCCCCCTAAAATCAGGGTTTCGTTAAGTCATATTCACCAAGGGGAAGCTATTCAAATGAAGAATATTCCAAAAATGGAGTAGTGGTAGTGAGGACAGTGGTATACTTTTTTGATGAAAGAAGGAAATTTGAGTGAGTTGGTGCTTTGGATGACCATATTCCTAACAATTATGGGAGCGAGATGGCAAAATAAAGGCAGGAACTCACTGTGATGTCCCCCAAACAGCTTCAAATTCCTTTGAATATGACTCTATACAAATTTTAGAGTGTCAGAACATATAAAAAGTTGGAGTAAAAAAAAAAAAATCTCATCGTCTTATGAAAATACTTTGGATTCTTTCACTTGGTTTTTGAATGACCACATGGAAGCTCATCTGCAACTTTTCAGCCTGATCAAAATTTCCTGTGAGGTCTTTTTGGAGCTTTTGTCATTTGTTTGACATTCTCTATCTAGTAGTAATATCCTTGAATTTCCACAACCCAAAATTTGTGTTTTTTTGCAAAACTGGAGATTTCACTGTCATTTCTTCAGTGGACCATTTATAAAGCTGTTCAATAAAGATGGTCCCAGCCTTTAAGTAATTAGTCCTACTCATGATATTTGTTCATTAACTTAGCAGTCGCTCTTTTTTCTCCAAATCAAGACAAGAGTTGTGAAAAGAGAACAAGATTTGGAATCACAGGAATTGGATTTGAATCCTAATACTGCTATTAAGTATGTTGAGCAAATAAATTCATTAATTTTAGCCCTATAAATTAGGGATAATAATGGCTGCATTATACACTTCAATGGTTTATTATGAGGATCAAAAATGTTAATGCATATAAAATTCGGTTAGAACCATAAATTATCCAGGCATAGTACTATATGTCTATAATCCCCAAAAATGAGATTGGGAGATTGCTTGAGTTTGGAGACTTTCAGAGCTTTAGTAGGCCTAAAGCCACTTTGGTATGTAGCACCAAAGTGTCCAGTAAAAAAACAGCCACCAGAATGGTCTACAGACCTTCCTCATAAGATTCAATTTCATAGTTTATGTTCCCCCCCCAAAAAAAATGTATCTCAATGATAAAATATTGTGTATTATAACTGTGGCACTTTTGACAGGGTATTAAAGCTTTAAGTTGATGAAATAAAGACAGGTATTTACGCAGGTTCTCCCAAAGTCATTTCCAAACAAACATTAAACATTAGAACATTAAAATAATGTCTAAAAAATTGTGTAGTGACAGAACCAGGAAGGGGTGAAGTGATTTTTCCAGCTCAAGACCAATGGGAAAATCAACTGGAGAGGTCTATCTCACTCGGGTAAGAATGAAGCACAGTCCAGCACAGACCCCATCAGAACAGGTCACATTGGAAAGCCAGTTAGCAGGTCTTGGAAGGGACAAGTAAATCTGCATCAGAACAGTTTCTTGAATCCCCAGACAATTAGAGAGTCAGACAATTGGTCAGAAAAGGATTATCAGGGCTCCTTTGCTAGCATAGGAAGCAGGACTGTGGTACACTGCCTATATATAGATTCAGATTTCGGTCACAGGGTGATAAATAATATTAGTAAGAGTAGAGACCCTGGTCATAGTCCCAGTGTAGAAAAGAATACTCATGATCACTTACAAACCAGGAGGACAGTGATCATACCTCTTCATAAATAATATCTGCTTTAAAAAACTGAAATCTTGCAACCTCCCCCAGATCTAGTTATGAAATCACTACAGGAAAAATCTGCAGCTCAGAAGATTGCTCCCTCCAACTTAGGATCAGGGTCCAACTTTATTATTTTTTTTTTTATTTTAGACATTTTATTTTTTCCAATTATGTTAAAAATAAATTATAACATTTTTTGCATTCCATAATTTGTCTCTCTGCTTTCCCCACCCTTCCACCCTTCCTGAGTATATAATTTATATATGTGCAGTCCTGTGAAACATATTGTGAAAGAGGACACAGACCAAATAACTAACTATATTAAAATGGAAAAGATATTTTTTTAAAAAATGTGTATTGATATGCATTTCAGACTCCATCAGTTCTTTCTCTGGAGTATAAAGCAATTTTCATCATGAGTCCTTTGGAATCACAGATGATCACTGTACAATACTGTTGTTTCTCCATACATTCTTTTCCTGGTTCTGTTTACTTCACTTTGTATTCATTCATGTAAATCCTTTCAAGTTTTTCTGAAAGCATTCTGCTTATTTCTTATAGTACATTAATATCCCATCCCAATCATATACAACTTGTTCAGTGATTCCTCAATTGATAGACATTGTCTCACTTCTGATTCTTTGCCATCACAAAATGAGCTGAAATAAATATTTTTGTGCACAAAGATCTTTTTTTTTTTTCTTCAGATTTTAATCCCTGGGTTGCAGACCTAATAACCCCATCACTTAATCAAAAGGTATATGAAGTTTTACAAATTGCTCTCTAGAATGATTGGAACAGTTTATAACTCCACCAACAATGGTGCCCAGTTTTCACACATTTTCTCCAATATTTGTTATATTATTCTTTTAGTATATTTGATAGATGTGGGGTGATAGTTAAGACTTGTTTTAATTTGCATTTCTCTCATCAAGAGTGATTTAGAAAATTTTATATAATTATAAAGAGCTTTGATTTCTTTACTTGAAAATTGCTTCTTCATATCCTTTGACCATTTATCAATTGGGAAATGACTTGTATTCTTATAAATCTGACTCAGTTTTCTATATTTAGTTGAGAAAAAGTCCTTTATCAGAAAAAATTCTGTAAAATTTTCCCTACTTTTTGCTTCCTTTTAAATTTTTACTTAGTTTTGTTTGTGCAAACTCTTTTTAATTTAATGTAATCAAAATCATTTATTTTATATATTATAATGTTTCCCATATCTTAGTTGATTATAATTTCTTCCCTTATCCATAGAGCTGACAGATAAATTATTCTATGCTCTCTTGATTTGCTTATGGTATCACCTGTTATGCTTAAATCAGGTACCCATGTATTCCTTATCTAAGTGTATAATATAAGATATTACCTTCTATCTAGTTTCTATCAAACTGTATTCCAATTTTCCCAGGAGTTTTTGTCAAATAGTTACTTCTTGTCCCCAAAGCTAGAACCTTCAGGTTTATCAAATAGTAAATTACTATAGTAATCATCTAATAAGCATTTTTCACAAAATCTCTTTCATTGATCTACCACTTTCTTAACCAGTAACAAATAATTTTGACAATTATCATTTTGTAATATACTGTGAGATATTAATTCTTTTGATATTCTTGAACTTTTGTTCTTCCTGATAAATTTTGTTATTTTTTAGCTCTATAAAATAGATTTTTAGTAGTTTGAATGCTATAGTACTCAATGGAACAGAGTATAAAGAGAGACAGACAGGTGGGCACTAAGAGAGCACTAAAAAAAATAGGATGGAGAGAAATACACAGCTAATAATCATAACTTTGAATGTTATCATCATAAATTTGCCCATAAAATAGAAGTGGATGGAAGAGTAGATTAAAAGTCAGAATCCTCCAAAATGTTATTTATAATAAACATACTTTAAATAGAAAGAAAAACACAGAGTAAAGTGAATGGGCTGGAGCAGAATCTGTTATGCTTCAACTGAAATTTTAAAAAGCAGGGGTAGTAATCATAATATCAGACAAAGCAAAAGCAAAAATAGATCTAATTAAAAGATATAAGCAAGGAAACAACAGTTTGCCAAAGATACAATAGACAATGACATAATAACTATATTAAACATATATGTACCAAATCATATTGCATCCAAATTCTTTTTTTCCTTGTCTCCATACATTTATTTTTAAAATTTTCACTATTTCCCCATTTACATTCAAAACAATTTTTTAATATTTGTTTTTAAGATTTTTGAGTTCTAGGTTTAGCCCCACAACTAAGAAACCACATGTGAAGTTACTGAAAACATTTCCATAAAAGTCAGGTTGTGGGAAAAAAAAAATAGAACTCTCACCCTAATGAAAATAAAAACCTTCAAGAAAAAATTAAATTAAAAATAAAGAGAGAGATAAGATAAGAGAGAGTAATGGAAAATGCTTTGATCTATATTCAGACTTGATATTTCTCTGGGTATGGATAGGATTTTTCATCATAAATCCTTCAGAGTAGGCATGGTTGATTGTACTACTGAGAATAACAAAGTCATTTACAGCTGGCCATACCAGAACATTGCTATTATTTTGTATACAGTATATTTCATTTTGTTTATGGACTATTTTCCAGCTTTCTTTTTTCCCTGAGAGTATCCTGCTCATCATTTTCCAGAGAACAATAGTATTCTATCAGAGAAACTTGCTTCAATTCTTTTTTTACAGCTATTGCTAATTTGTATCCCCTCATTTATTCTTTCTCTTCCTTCACCCTGTCTCTCCTCAAAAATGGTTTGCTACTGACCACTCCATTCCTCAAAATGCCCTCTCTTTTATCACCCTCCCCTTCTTCCCACATCTCATTTCCCTCCTATTTTCCCTTAGTGTAAGATAGATTTCTATGCTTCTACTGAGTATGTCTGTTATTTGAGCCAATTCTGATGAGAGTAAAGTTCATTCACTCTCTCCTCTCCTTCTTCCCCTCCTCTGTAAAAACTTTTTCTTGCTTCTTTTTTTTTAAATGACAGATAATTTGTACCACTCTATTTCTCCCTTTTCCTTTCTCCCAATAGATTCCTCTCTCACCCTTTAATTTCATCATTGTCTTAAAAAAGATATTATCCCTTCATATTCATCTCACATACATGCCCTCTGTCTAATATATTTCTTCTAACTGCCAAAATAAAGAGAAATTTCTGAGTTAATTATCATCCCAAGTAGGAATGTAAATTATTAAGTCCCTTATAATATCACTTTTCGGATTACCTCATTATGCTTCTCCAGAGTCCTATATTTGAAACTCAAATTTTTCAATTCATTTCTGCTCTTTTCATCACAAACAGTAGAAAATCCTCTTTGTGACCACCTTTTCTTCTAAAGGATTATATTTAGTTCTAAGTAAGTGATTCTTAGTTGCAATCCTAGCTCCACTGCATTCCAGAATATCATATTCCAAGCCCTCTGGTCCATTAATGTAGAAGCTGCTAAATCTTGTGTTATCCTAACTGTGGCTCCACTATATTTTTTTTCTGGATAGCACCCAAATTCTTAAAAGAAAGTTTAAATGAATTACAAGAGAAGATAGACAATACAACTGTACTAGTAGGATATCTCAAATTTCTCCTCTCAAGTAGATCACTCTAACGAAAAATAAACAAGAAAGAAGTTAAGATGATGAACAGAAGTTTTGGAAAGTTATAAATCATAGACATCTATATAGGTTTCTACTCCTCTACTCCTTCTCAAGTCCATAGATAGCACTTTTTTTCATCAAGTGGTGCCATGTCCCCTAAGTCTTCTTTTACTTGAAAATGACTATCTCTTCAAATCATCTGCCCTTGATATATTCCTCTATTCCCTGTACAGATATTTCCCTTTTCTAACACTACTACTCTGAGGACACCAAAGTCACCACTCTATAGTCTTAAAAGGCCTTTAGTACTATCAGAACTCAACAGATTCCTCCCACTCCTAGATATATACACCGTGATATATTCATTTGCTCAAAACAAAGAAATACCTAATAAAATGAAAAGTTGGCTATGAGCTCTGGACCTCATGGAAGCCAGGTGGAAGAAAGAAAAATAAACTTTCTTTCCTTGTTTCTTAGGGAAAGCTCAAAATAATCTATATGATCTATAGCTACAAAGGAAAAGAGATCTCAATATCCCAATAGGTTACTTTTATATAACCCCAAGTCATCAGCTTATTCTGTATGATCACATAGATGAAATCTCTCATCCATGCATATTTGGAAGATAATAATAATAATAACTAACATTTATATAATGCCAACTCTGTGTCAAGTTTTTACTAGTAATATCTCATTTGCTCCTCACAACACTTCTGTGACTAGGTCCTATTTTAATGACACTTTTCCAGCTGAAGAAACTGAGAGATTAAGTGATTTGATTAGAGTCACATAGATAAAAAGTGTTTGAAGCTAGATTTCTCCAGTCTTCTATGTGGTTGACTTGAACCAGATAGGGAATATTTGTACATGATTATTAAAACCCTTCAGGAAGGCAAAATTTGAGTATGCTTTATGACCCTTTTATACCACATAAATTTCTTCTAGATTGTAATTTCCCTGGAGTGGAGGGGTGGACCTTGTTTGATCTAAGCACTGTGTCCTCCACAGCATCAAGCATGGTGCTCTGTGCATTTACTAAATTTTTGAATGAATGATTGAATGAATGCTTTGCTTTGTTCTATGATTTCACTTCTCCTCAGAAAACTGGCTGGATACCACCATTAATGATTTGGAGACAGTCCTGTGCAAATAAAATAACGGGCCATTTAACATTTTATTATGGATAAAAGTGCACTAATGCCTCATGAAACCTGCCACCACAGAATTAAATGGCTATAGAAAGTTAAAGGGCCTAACCAGGACAGCTAGCATTCATCTAGCTTATGGGAGTGGTATGGAATCTTGAATTCATTAAACATTACCTGGTGAGAAGAATTGATATTTTCAGTGTCCTAAGCATCTTCTCAGAGACTTCAGTCCCCCAATTTTCTGGCACCCTCATGAATGATCATTGCTTCTCTATCACTTTCATTTCTATGCTTCCATCATTTTCTGGGAGCCATTGCACATATGAGGGTTCCCATAACCCTGATTCTCCACTCCTGCCTGCTCTCTCCTTCTGTCCCCTTCTCCCATCCCTCAGACAGCTGATAAACAACCACTAAGACTTTCTCCCTTCGAAGCTTATTCTATCCTGAATAGCCCAATTGTGTTTTATATTATGCAACAAGCTAAAATTACCAACACAAACATAGCCCAGGTTTTCCTGAATGACATTTTATTCTTTGGCTCTTCTTCCCTATAACTGTCTTTGTTATCCTATTAGCCAGATGTAGACATTGCCTGCAAACACATCTCATCTACCCTTCTCATCTCACATTTTCTTTTATGAACACAGTTTCTTGCTTTGTCGGAGAAAAAAAATTGTTAATATTTCAGTCACCTTTGTAATAAAAATGCTAAGATGCTTCAATTAAAGTTTAGTCGAAGGTAGCAATGTATTCTGGGGGCCAGCAATAGAAAGCAACACATGGTTTTATGTCTGGAGCACTTCGATTGTGGTAATCTTCTCAAAGTTCTTTCTCAGAAACTTGGAATAGCAAAAACAAGAGAAAAACCTTAGCTCTATGCCTCCTCCGGATGTGGTATTCTTTTTGCCTTTATTCCAGGCTGTCAGTTATACAGTTGTGATGATAACAGAAGCTTCACAATTTAAAAGCAATGAAATTCTTGCATGATAAGGACTAGCAAGCAGCAACCTGTGAAGCTGTTTCTGTTACAAATAAGTTCTTAGTGGAGAAAAGGCAGCAGGGAAGCCAGAGCCAGACCTACCAACAGCCCATAAGCCAATCCAACAAGTCACCAAGCTTCACATCTGCAAAGATAATTAAACTGTAATTAAATGCTCTGTTCCACTTGGAGCCATGGATCACACAGTTGAGGGACTTTTCTGCTGGGGGTTAAGATAGTCACATGGACCTGAGAAAAAACTACTTTGGATTGATTTTATTTCACTGTGTAAACAAGTAAATTGAATAATCCATTGGAGAAGCAAATGGTATAAATAACAGATCTTCCTCTCCTCATACAGAGTCTAAATGAAATTTATGTTATATATTGCCCCCTTAAGGTGGCCTCCATGTCCAATCGATCCATATTATTCTACTGTAAAAGGTCAGGAAAGGTCTGTTACGTAAACACAAGACAGAGATGAGCTGACTTATGCTTCAGTAGAGAATAAGCATAAAAAGAAGGGAGAGAGGAAAGGAGGAATAAAGGAATAGAAGGGAAGAAAGAGGGAAGGAAGGAGAGTGAAGCAAGGAGGGAAGGAAGGAAGGAGGGAGGGAGGGAGGGAGGGAGAAAGAAAGGCAGTAAAAGAAGAAAGGATGGAGGGAAGAAGGAAAGCAGAGAGGGAAAAAGGGAGGAAGGAAAGAATAGAAGGAAGGAAAGAAGGAGGAAAGGAAAGATGAGGAAGAGAAGTAGGGAGGGAAAGAAGGAAGAAGGCAGGAAGGGAAGGAGGCAGGAAGCAAGGGAGGAAATTAAGGGAAGTAAAGAAGGGAGGAAGGGAGGAAAGGAAGGGAAGTAAATAAGGGAGGGATAAAGGAAGGAAGAAAGGAAGAGAGGAAAAGGAGAAGGGGAAGAAGAGAAGAAAAGAAGAAGAGAAGGGGAAGAAGAGAAGAAAAGAAGAGAAGAAGGGGAAGAGGAGAAAGAAGAGAAGGGGAAGAGAAGAGGGAAGGAGGGAAGATGAGAAGGGGAAGGAGGGAAGAAAGGGAGGGGGAAGAAAGGAGGGAAAAAGAAAGGGGGAGAAAAGGAGAGAGGATGAAAAGGAGGGAAAATAGGAGAGAGGGAGGGAGGGAGCAAAGGAGAAAGGGAAGAAGGGAAGAGGAAGAGAAGGAAGGAGGAAGGGAAAGAAGGAAAGAGGAAAGGAGGAAAAAATGGAGGGAAAAGGAAATATGCATGCTGCCTAGGAGCTCCATCTCTCTTGAGTATTGCAGATCATGAGCTTTTATCATATGGGCATCTAAGCTATAAAATTCCCTCTTGCCAGCCCTTCTCACAGCCCTATGTGCAATTAGTCATCTAATAAAATGTTTTTTGTTTTTTTTTTTTTTCTGTTTTTTTGTTTGTTTGTTTGTTTTTTAAGAATAGGGACAAGGTGGTCAAAGGAATGGAAGCCATGTTGCCTAGGTTCTATTTAAGGATTTCATTTCTTGCTCCATTGTTATTTTCAGAATTTTTACTGTGCAGCTTAACAGTACATAATTAAGATGTAGAAAAATCCTAAACTGTAGTGCTAGAAATGATTGGGCCAATCTTCTGTTTCTACAAAGGTCTTTTCAGTTCATTCTAACAGGAGTTTATTATAAAAAAAAATCCTCACAAACTGAAGCAAAAATACCTATGTTGCCTAATGGCGCTTTGTGGGATTAATTTTGAGGGTTACAATAGTGTTGTTTCCACATGACAAGAAAGATACAGGAGTGAAAATGTCAGCTAAGCCTTCAGCTCCCTTTGAGGAATGTGGAAGATTCCAATCATTAAATAAGAGAGCAGTGGTAAAAAAAAAAAAAAAAAAAAAAAAAAAAAAAAAAAAAGATGCAAGTTGCTACAGTGAAGGAGTGAGAAAATTTGAGTTTCAATGCTGCCTCAAATACTTCTTTGCCATGTGATGTGAACTGGGGTATCCTAATTTCCCTCAGGCTCAGTTTCCTCCCCTGTAAAATGAGGATGATAAGATCAGCTACTTCCCTTATGAAAATCAAAAGAAATGATATACATAAAATGTTTTTCAAACCCTAAAGAACCATTTTAAATTGTAAATATTAAATTGATTTCAGAGATGCCAAACATGCCTTTCTAGTAGCCATAAGGTAGACAGACTATTGCTGTAAAGTCAAATGTTTAGGCTTTCCTTGGGGGAAATAAAGAAGGAAAAAAACATATTCAGCATGTGATTTACTCAGTTTTGTCATGAACTTAAAAATATAGTCCTCCAAAAAAAATGAGAATATCAACCATTAATATTCTAATTTCTACCTATAACATCTTATATATTAAATTGATGCAGGGATCTAGTTATTTTTTTACTTCTATCTTCAACACAGCACCATGCCTAGTATAATACTTAATAAATACTTATTAAATTATATACAAGATAGAACCTAGATTATAAGAAATGTGCATATTACTAGGAATAAAATTAGCTAATGTAGATATCCCTAATCTACATTTTTTATTTTTAAATATTTTATTAAATTTTATTAATACTCCTTTTTATATATATCACATTCATTTCCAATTATTTATTCCCATTGAAGAAGTTTTTTAATTGCTTGAGATTAAAGGAAGTTTTTTGTTCAGGCATTTTTCAATTACATCCACCTCTCCATGACCCCTTTTGAGGTTGTCTTGGTAAAAATTCTGGAATGGTTTGCCATTTAATTCCCCAACTCATTTTGCATAGGAAGAAATTGAATTAAGTGATATGTCTAAGGTCACACAGCTAGTAAGTGTCTCTGAGGCTGCATTTGAACTCAGACTCAGATTTGAATTTCCTAACTCCTGGCCCAGCATTCCATCTAGTGTTCCTCCTATCCTTTGAAATAAGGATATATTTTTTAAAAGAACATTTTTAAAAATACTGATATCATTGACTATGTCTTACAGTCTCCAATGGGAACATGGAGAACAGAAAGGGTGAGAGAGACAAACAGATACACAAACACAAACACACACACACAAATGAAGAAGAGAAAGAATTAAATTCTTCCTAAGTGTCAAACCTGGCAAATACTTAGTTTACAAATGCAAGAAAATAATAAGGTTCCTTTGCTCAAAGAACTTAACAAGCTGAGGGAGAAGATACCACCACATAAAAGGGAGCTAGAATGTCAGGGAGCAGGATACTGGATTAGCATTCCATTTCCTTCTCCAGCTCATTTTACAGATGAGGAAACTGAAGCAAAAAAAAAAAAAAATAAGGTTAAATGACTTGCCCAAAGTCAAACAGCTAGTAAATGATGAATCCAGATTTGAACCCATGAAGATGAGTCTCCTTTATTCCAAGCCCAATGCTCTAATCACCATGCAATATAGCTGCCTATTCCCACTTAACAGATGATGGAACTGATAAATGTTAGAAGAGATGTGGGGAAACTGGGACACTAAAACATTGTTGGTGAAGTTGTGAATTGATCCAGCCATTCTGGAGAGCAATTTGGAATTAGGCCCACAGGGCTGTCAAACTGTACATAACCTTTGATCCAGACTCTAACACGTCTGTATCGCAAAGAGATCATAAAAGAGGGAAAAGGACCCACATGTGCAATAATGTTTGTTGCAGCCCTTTTGTGTCAAGGAATTAGAAATTGGATGGCTGAATAAGTTATGAAATATGAAAGTTATGGAATATTATTGTTCTATAAGAAACAATCAGAAGAATGATTTCAGAAAGGCCTGGGAGACTTGCTGTCTAGGGGAGGGGGAAGATAGGGAGAAAAATTTGGAACACAGGGTTTTGCAAGGGTGAATGTTGAAAACTATTTTGCATATATTTTGAAAAATAAAAAGCTGTTATTATAAAAATAAAGGACATCAAAAAATAAATCAGAATCCAAGGGAAAAGGTGTAGGGCACTAGATCATATCAAAAAGGAGCAAAAATCCATAGAGAAGTAAAACCTTCTCTTGGCTTGCCTCTTCTTTTTTTCTCAAAAAAAAAACAAAAAAACCCTCAAGTTATACACTTAAAGTTCATCCTTCTTTGTAAGATAACTCATAATACTTTTAGCAGTAATATCTCCTAGGTTTTCTGCCAGAGCCTAGAAATTTCAACTAAAGAGAGCAAAACAGAGTACAGATGATTTAAATACTCCGGAGATGCTTGATATGCACTTCAATAAACAAGCATTAATTGAGCACCTAATATTTTTCTTTTTTTTTTTTTTTTTGCTTTTATTTATTTATTTTTTAATTATAGTTTTTATTTACCACCTATATGCATAGGTAATTTTACAGCATTGACAATTGCCAAACCTTTTGTTCCAATTTTTCCCCTCCTTCCCCACCCAGATGGTAGGTTGACCAATACATGTTAAATATGTTAAAGTATAAATTAAATACAATATATGTATACATGTCCAAACAGTTGTTTTGCTGTACAAAAAAAACGGACTCTGAAATAATGTACAATTAGCCTGTGAAGGAAATAAAAAATGCAGTCGGACAAAAATAAAGGGCTTGGGAATTCTATGTAGTAGTTCATACTTATCTCCCAGAGTTCTTTCACTGGGTGTAGCTGGTTCAGTTCCTTACTGCTCTATTGGAACTCATTTGGTTTATCTCATAGTTGAAGAGGGCCACATTCATCAGAATTGATCATCACATAGTATTGTTGTTGAAGTATATAATGATCTCTTGGTCCTGCTCATTTCACTCAGCATCAGTTCATGTAAGTCTCTCCAGGCCTTTCTAAAATCATCCTGTTGGTCATTTCTTACAGAACAATAATATTCCATAATATTCATATACAACAATTTATTTAGCCATTCTCCAACTGATGGGCATCCACGTAGTTTCCAGTTTTGGGCCACTACAAAGAGGGCTGCCACAAACATTCTTGCACATACAGGTCCCTTTCCCTTCTTTAAGATCTCTTTGGGATATAAACCCAGTAGTAACACTGCTGGATCAAAGGGTATGTAGTTTGACAACTTTTTGAGTATAATTCCAAATGAGCACCTAATATTTTCAAGGGCATATTCTATTTTCTGAATACTTAAAGATAGCTACTACATAGTCCCTATTCCCAAAGAAATTGAAAATTTAATTGGGGTGAGAGAGATTGAAAGGAGAAAGGACAAGTTTATAAATAACTAAAATGTTTCCTTCGAAAAACACTTTGCAAAAATTCTATATAAATCTAACCAATGATGCTGTTACTACTTCTACTTCTACTGATACTACTGATACTACTACTACTTCTACTACTATACAAGGCAGAGCAATATAATTATAAAGGAGAATAGTAAGGGCAAAGAGTTAGGAGAATTTTGAGTAGGAAGAAAGTTCTTTCACATGGGAGGGTGAGTAGCTTCTTGAAAGAACAGGATCTTGAAGAAAGTAAATTTGGGTACTTAAGTAGCATCTTGAAGGGAGGAAATGTAGATAAGTGATAATGTGGAAAGAAAATACTATTTTATAAATGGGGGTAGACACAGAAATAGGAAATTATGAAAATAATAAGAGCCAGAAAATAAATAGTACCGTTTGGTTATGAACTTGAATATATGAAAGTGAGGCATGAGATAATGATGAACAAGCAGACTGAGCCAGATAGCAGAAAGCTCTCAAGGGATACTATGAAATGAGATTGAATTTTTAGTACCTGATGTGGGTTCAAATCTTGGCTTTAATGCTTATTACTTGTGTGATCCTGGAAAAGTCACTTAAATTCTGCCTCAGTTTCCTCAATTTAAAATGGGGATATTAATTGTGCACACTTGCCAAAGTTGTTGAGAAAATCAAATAAGATAATATTGTAGAGCTTCTCTTTGGTACTCAGTTTTATCTATAAAATAAACAACTGGGGGAAAGCATTGGGGGATGGTAGTAGGAGATACTACGTGACCTTCAAAGTCTACAACTGTTATCCTATCTGAAGCACAGTCATCTCTGCTTGAAATCAGAGACTGAAATTAGAATTAATGAGTAAATGATTCAGAAAAGTATATTCAGGATCAAAGTGGAATGAGCTGACCTAAGGATTTGGGGAGGATGGGCAAGGGAACAGTGAGTTTCTCTTTACTTGAGGTCTTCATATAGAAACTAGATACCTCCTTCTAAAAGAATGCTACAAAATACACACTAGTTAAGGTATGAATTGGATTAAATGATTTTTGAGATTCCTTCCCACTCTGTGATTCAGGAGATCCTTGACCATGAGGTACTGACCTTGAGTTCAATAGTATCTATCTGCCTTTTATCTATATAGTAAGCAATGGAAATGTGTTAAAGTTTTCTAATTAGAAGAGTAGCATTCCTGGAAGCCACATAGCAATGTAGAAAATATATCAACGAAAGGTAGGACTGAGAAAAAAAAAGTTTTGACTCAAGGTAGTATGGTATCTCATAGACAAAACTGAATATGAAATCAGAAATCATTTGGATTTGAATATGGACTCTTGACACTTTCTAATTAGGTAATCTTGGTGTAATATCTTTAGGAATAAATTCAAGATATTTGTACCATGCACCTAGCAGAGATGTTTTAAAAGGCTACTTATATGAGTTTATATGAATAGTCAAAAAGAGATAAGGGTCTGAACTTGAATAATTTAAGTTAAAATGGATGGCCTGCATACAAGAAATATTTAAGAGCCTAAACCCATGATTTCATTAGTATATGAAAATTCTACATCAAGAAGCTCTCACTGCCAATGTAGATTTTAAACCATTCTGTAATTTATTTTCAGAAAGTTACCTTGAATATAGAGCATTTAAGTGACTTGTCCAGGATTATACTTCCTGTAGGTCTCAGAGGCAGGACTTGAATATGTCTTCTATTGCACCATGCCTTATAAATGTATTATGGAAATAGAAATGACTGAGTTTTCTGCTGTGAGCACAAAGGCATTTCTATAGTAGGCCAATGTTTCTTTGATATGAAGGTTCTGCATGAGATATAATATGCAAGTAAATTCCATTTTCTGGCCTGACTGTAAATCACCTCTTATTTTCCTGAATAATTCTAAAAATACATGGCCTGGCTCATTAATACCAGACGGTTTTCTTGTGAGTCATTACACATTTGTAGAGAAACAACCATTTTATGCAATTATGAACAGTAGCTTTATACAATACATTATTGCAACAGGATGCATTTATCAAGGGCATTTTATAAATCATTGTGCCTTCCTTGGGTTCCATGTTCTCTCCCCAAGCTCCTTTCCTTGCTACATATAAAACTGTTTATATTCCAATCTGCTCTTCAGCAAAACTAGAAAATGAATCCTCTCATCCTTTAAAGAATCTCTTAAATTCTAAAGGGACCTGTCATCAGAAGGTGCCAGGGTCTTGTTTAGGCCTCTCTCTCTCTCTCTCTCTCTCTCTCTCTCTCTCTCTCCCTCTCTCTCTCTCTCTCTCTCTCTCTGTCTCTCTCTCTCTGTGGTTAAATTAATTTCTTCAGTAATAATCTCTGAAGAACCACAGAATTTAAGAGGTGGAAGCCTCAGAGACCATGAAAGCTGAGAAGAATCTTCTCTACAAAATATGCCAGTTTTTGCTTGATTGAAGACCTCCCAAATACACTTATTCCACTTTGGAACAACTGCAAAGTGTTTTGTTTTAGTTTTTGCAACTTCCCATATTTTTCCCATATTTGCCCTTAGAAGACAAACAGAATCCTTCTTCCATGTGGCATCCCTTTACTTATTTTTATATAACAAGCTGTTTCTCATATCCATGTCCACAATTATATAATCAATCAGTCAAAAATCATTTATCAAGAACTTACCATGTGCTAGGCAATACAAATAATCTTTGCCCTCGAGAAACTTACATTCTATTGGTAGAAACACCATGTACACATATAAGTAAATTCAGAATATAAGAAAGGCAATTTCAGTTGGAGTCTGGGAGAGGAATTAGAAGCTGACAGAAATCCAGAAGGACATTATGAAGGAGATATCATTTAAACTGAATTCTAAAAGAACCTAAGGTTTTACAAAGGGAAAGAAAGGAAGGAGTGCTTTCCAGGCAGGGAAATGGGGAGAGTAAAGTCTTCGCAAAGGTACAGAAAAGGAGATAGAATGTCCTATGTGAAGAACAAGGATGACTTAAGTGGGACAATAA